>NC_061112.1:110889086-110939610 GCF_002878395.1 Capsicum annuum | reverse complement strand
GATGTTGATTGTTCAACCACTACCCATACACATAATCCTTCAATCACCACACCCAATTTGTGTAAGCTCGAACAAGATCATGTGACTTGTTTAAACTCCTTCATATGTGTAGAATTCCACAATTTATTTATTTTTTATTTAATTATTTATATTTAAACAACACTCAAGTAAGGGTCTATAACCATGTACATAAATCTATATGATCTACCATTGATCTTGAGAGCAATCCATACAATACCTACAATTTAAGGTTATGGTAGACCACATGAATCAATGGACCCTCAAAGTAAAATTATATTTTTTACTTAACTATTTCCTTTTTAAACATATTATTGAGAGTTCATTGATTACATGTGTCTACAGTAGACTTTTATATCTCATTGAAGATTGAAATAGGTCAAGTTAGATGACAGTCTATTAAGTATCACCAACAGTTCAAGATTGTTTGCTTAACCAACAGTTCAACAGTTCAAGTGTCACTATGTACTCAAAGCACAACAACTCAACAGTAATTACGTGCCCCTTCTATCACCAACCTCAAATCATGTGATTACGTGACTTTTTAAAATTTTTTCTAATTTAATTATTTTCTTTAAAACTACAAGATACTGATGGTCTATTTATTCACATGGTTTACGATAGACCTATATTTCTTGTCGAGGTGTGATAGTGCCTAAGATCGACGATAGTGCATAAAACATTAGCTGGTGTAGCATAAATCAATTTTGTTGTCTATGATAGACTATATATGTGATCTGGATTTATTATCAAATAATTTTTACTCTTCATAAATTTAATCAAGGCAACCAACAATTGTTTCAATGAACAAGAAATAAAAATTTTAAAAGTTCGATGTGGAAAATCCACCATTCATACAGAACCAACACAAATCAACAATCACAAAAAAGAGGGCAAACATAATTTACAAACTAAAATATTTATATTCATACTGTTCATTTCTAAACTTACATTTACCAACATCAAAACCAGCAAAAAGGGAAAAAAAGAAGAAGTTTTCTTCTAACAAGAATCCTAACTAAGAAAGCTTATTCTGCAATGAATAAATACAAAAACTCAAACTAAAACTAAAATAAGAACTTAAACTAAATTAGGGGGATGAGATGTGTATGTTTAGGGGGGGTGCTATAATCGCCACCTTCCATTCCAAGCCTTTTCAGAATGCCCTTATGAAAAAAGCAATGCATCGGAGTTCACATTCCAGGTAAATGTGGTCCCGAACAAACACATAAAAGAGGCGATCAAATTCATTCTTGAGGATAAGAAGATCATAGTGCCGCTGGAGAATTCTTTTGACCAGACGAAAGGGAATTCTTCTCTGAGGCATGAGTGTTTTTGTTGAAGAAGAAGAGGTTTTTGAACTTTTTAGTTTAGGTATAAGTGACTGATTACATAGAAATTCACTATATATTTAGACTCATATAATGTGGCATTTTATATTCCCAACTAATAGACAGTGAATGCATGTATGAATAGAAAAGGATTAGCTTGCGTATACCAGCAATTTTTTATGTGAGTAGACATGTTCACAACTTTTAATTAATTGAGAACAAGAAAGGATGGGTTCAATGCATTGATTGGACTGATATGGAGGTAAAAAGACCTACATAACATGTTTGATGAGTAACCATATATCCTTTATCAATTCTTCAATCGACCGAGTGAAAGATATATAATATATTAACATCGTCTATAATAAAAATGGATAAAGTCGATGAGAACTGAACATAAACATTAAATTCTACAGAAATTCTAGAGAAATACATCTAGCTTGACTTATAAAATAAGAAAAAAACCCTATCTAATAGTTGTTGGTCATGCTACATGTGGTTCTTTTGTGTCTAACTTTCTTTCATATTGAACAATTATTCCTCCTTTTTAAATTGAAAGTTTCACCTACGTTATTAATGCGTTTGGCTCTCTTTCGTTCTAGTTTGGGATCGTAAGGGGGTGGAAGAATCTTCATGTCTTGTAATTATGGTATAATCCATTCCGACTCTAGAGGGACTACGCTAATAGCTTCAGATATGCAAGGAGGTAAGTTTCAATTTTATAAATAGGTGAAGAGTACTCGTAGATAAAATTATCATAATCTTCGCCATCACCATGCGTTGATTTCAAAGTAGCCATTGCATATTCTCATGGTAGTTTCACCAAGTCATATTTCCTACAAGAACAAGTCTTCTCCAAAAGATTAACCTTGGCAGTAACGCCGCTATCAAATATGGTGAATTAGTCGAGATAGAAATCTCTCGTGCTCTTATTATGCCTTAAGATATTTTTTGCACAAGGCAAAAATTTGGTATTTGAACTGCCGACAAATGCATGCTGCTCCCTGAACTATTATCCAATGTATGTATGACACGGGGTACTCCTGTTCATCCATCAACACTGAGTTGAGAGATTCGGCGAAGTTTGTGGTCATCACATCATACCTATTACCCGAGAAGCATGCTCTACTCCACTTCTTAAAACTAAGAAAATTTTCATGGTTATGTGCTGCCTTGAGGCATTTTTCCTTAAATTATGCAAAATGCTCATTAAACTCATTAAAATAATAAGCCTTTGTCATGGTGTAGAACAGATGAAGATGCTCTCTACAGTGTTGATTTACATGAAGATTTTAAGTAATGTACCTTATGCAAAGTCCATGATACGCATGATTGTAAACACGAGAGAATACATTGGCAATTATATTAACCTATCGAAAATGACACATAGATCTGGATCATCTTCTACTATTGACTTTAACTTCCTAAAGAAAAAGGTTCAAGAAGCATTGTTCTCTTTATCCACAACATAAAAGGCAATTGAATTTATATGATTTTTGGTGTCCTGTGCAACAACACTCAGTAACACACCACGGTACTTGCCATATAATATCTGCCATTAATGGTCATTACCTTTCTTATATGGGTATATTCCCATATGTAATCTCCAAAAGTTAAAAAGTATTACACGAGCTCCAAAAGCTAAAAATTAGTACATGAGCGATCCATCCATCTTGTTAACCATGATAAAATAAGAGGAAATAGGATTCAATGGCTCGACTAGGTAGGAAAAAGCTAGCAAGCAAGAATATTTGTGCTCCGGTGTCCCACGAATAATGTTTTTTGCTATTATACTTCCTTTCCAGTGCATCCAATAGCTTGCATTAAAATGCATCTCCCTAAACACAATCATCTAAATTTCTCTTATGTTTGGACCCTTACCATCACAAAAATAATTTACACATAGTAAAGCAATGATCTCGGATGATATTTTCGTATGTTTGCCCATGGCATGTACAACACTGCAAGTGTGGAATCCAACATACTTGTATATGCAAAATTTGTTCGTGTATTTATAATTTTTTTGCCCGCAACAACCATCCATAGTCACTAGATACACATTTCACCTTTAATAATTTGATACAACTCTTCTCCATAATATAATTAAAAACTGCCTTAGTGATGCTCTGTCTAGTAGCATTTTTAGCTCTTTCTTGTAGTTGAATATTTGTTCACAATATAAATTAGTTCCATTAGCAAAAAAATGAATTGGTTGTGATCTCGTTCCACAATCTTCTTCAACATTTTGCAAGTCTAATGGATCATATCCCATATCCATAGAATTAGCTTCCATATTCATTGGATGATCGCCATCTCTCTCATAATCATTTAAATCACTATCGACTATTCCATGCATTGCGGTGAGGGTGGTGATGAATTCAATGGTTCTTCAAAGGAGCTCTCAACTACATTATTCTTTAAAAAGGCCTAAAGTTATCAGCACCAACATCCATAATGTACAATTACACATGTCTGTCCTTTTCTTAGGATCGTAGGATGCACTTTTTCCCTCAAGGTCATTAGATAACTAACCACCACGTCGCTCGGCTTGCAATCTAAATCCCCACTCTCTATTACGCTTACAACATAGTTATTGTATGAATCATTCTGGAACCGCAATAGGCAATGTCACCTTAGTAAAAGATTTTCATTTCCAACGTTTGTGAGTCTCCACCCATTCTCTTATGAAATCACCAAAAACCAAAACAAACTCTGCAATAGACATCCTAAAATTAAGCTTTAGTCGATCCTCGATTATGCTACTGGTATATGGAGGATATATGAATGGTCTATGACTAAGTAGATATCCGTACAAAACAGTGAAATTGCAATTATTGTTTTTAATCAATGATCGTTGAGTTTATGGAATAGAGAAACGAAGTTGGAGTTGCCTGATCTACTATAATGCACTTTCTAAAGCGGTTTTGAGTAATGTGAGTGATTTGAAAGCTCTTTAACAATGGTGGAAAGCGTGTTTGAGAACACAGCAAATAAATGGGGTAACAATGGATGCAATGGATAAGATTATGATGTTTGTGGACTGATTTTGAGCTAATCGCCGAAAAAAATTGCTAGAATCATACCTGAATTAGAGAATTTTGGAGGAAATGAGAGCTTCTATTTTAAGCTTTTGGAGTGTTTTTTAAATTATTTTTGGAAAGATACTTTAATTATAATTGTGGATGAAAGAGTAAAGTGTATTATTAGAAACTTGTGTGCTGGATTTGTTAACTTGGAAATAAGAGATGACGACATCATAAAAAGTTGATATTTGGAAAAATTTTCAAGACTTGTATCTAAATTGTAAAGAAAGTTTTTAAAATGGGTATTTGAAAAACTTGCCCCAACAATAAGGTGCTACTGACTCATTAATTTTCAAGAAAATTGGTTTTTCTGCAGCAACATCTGAAACTGACTCAACAAATGCTCATCGATTGCCAAAAGGTGGTGCAAAATTTCAAAATCCTAGCCATTCAATCTTTATCTCCAGCTTTATCTAGCAGACTACCATGGGACCGTAGGCATCATTTGAGGGTTCATGATTTGAAAATACTATCTAAGCTCTGGGCTCATCTTATTGGAGAGGAGCAAGAAGTTATTTTGCGTCTTCTTCATAATGCTATGGGACAGGTTCATTCATTACTTTAAACATGCACTTCCTTAATCTTTTTCTTGCCTTCATCACTAAAACTATTCATGTCATTTGGTTCAAAATCAGAGATGATATTAATCCCACTTTTTATATGAAATATGTGAAAATAATACTTATTTTAGCTAATGCTTCTGATCATAGACGATATAGGCTTAACCTCAAAATATATGCTTGGATAAGTTAATTAATCTCTTGAACCAAATGATTCCTTAAAGAGTTTCTTGTTATAACTTTACTGGATTGCCGCCCCCTTTATGAATTTTGGTTAATCTCCACCATGAATTATATTTGCAAGTGTAGTGTTCAAGTAATTAATGCGTGGTTAGCTTTTTAATCTCTTGTACCAACAACATGTCTAGTTCTCGTTTATGGGATCAAATCAATGCATTTTAAGAAGAAAAATTGGAATATCAATTTCATCAAGATAAAATACAAAAGCTAATGCTTCAGGAGCAGAATCTTTCTCAAATTCTAGGGTTTCCACAAATCTTAATTAATTTTAATTCACCTAACCTCTTTTTCGTGACCATGTATCTTTGTGTCTTAGGATGCCGGTAGATCTTTGTCTAATGCAACTAATTTGATGATTGATAGAAGTATTATATTGTTACAAATAAAACAATCAAGGAAGAAGAGCACTAAGTTGGAGGTGATCCCAAGCAAGGATTCGGAAGCAACAACCGTGATTGGAACTACCAACAAAGATATTGATGATATCACCATTGAGACTCAGATGATGAGACCAATACTATGCAATCATATGGTTAAAGCATCTGATATAGTTTCTTTTTTTTTTTTTTGTTAATTATTGTTTTGAAGATTATTATCGAACTATTAGTTAAGTGTTTTGGTTATTATATATACATGGACAATATAATGTAGTAGCTTCTGTTAAACAAGGTTCATCCCTTTTTTTCCTATGTTGTATTAATATGTGTTAATTCTACTGAGGCATTGTCCGGAAGTTATTACTTCCTATTTTACAGAAGAGAATGAAAAAAGTTTCTCTTTAAGGTTAAAGATTTGCAATCAAACACCACTGGAATTTAGAAAGGAATGTTTCAATTTCTTCTCGTCTCTAATGGTGTTTGACTCAAGTTTTTTTTTTTGGAAAGTAGGACAAACTAAAAATATTTGGTTAGAGCTCTGGTATTTTTAGTGAAATAATTTATTTTTTTAGCAAAATAATAAAGCTTCAACTATATATTTCATATGTTATTTTATATAAATGTAATGACGAATCTAATTCAACCATATATTTCTTATTTTTAGGCAAAATCTATAAAATAAAATTGGCCAAAAATCTCATTATTTGTTGCAAAATAATTTTTTGCCTGAAAAGTGAAGTTTTAGGGAGAAAGGGGTTTTTAAAAAATTGACGCAGTTTCTTTTTTTTTTCTTTTAACCAAAAAGAACATATGAACAAAAATTGACACAGTTTCTTTTTTTTTCTTTTAACCAAAAAGAACATATGAACAAAGAAGATAATCCATGTGGTAGCGAGTGTATCTCTCCCTTAGCCTGAGATCATATGGAAGTAAAGACTATCAATAATAAAATTCAAAGAGGTAAATAATATTACAAAATAATTTAGGGGATTCTAATAAAACACATTATGTTTAAGGGTATTCTGCCAAGCAAAATATGTCATGGTGTCAATTACTATTTATTAAACGAAAAAGGATCAGAAATAACCTTTAAGTATTGGAATTGGTTCAATAATATCCTTCGTTTACCTATTGGGCCAAAAATACCCTTTCATCCATCTTTTTGGGTCAAATATACCCTTATAACTAACTGATTTTTTTTTAAACCATAACTAGAAATTCTATTAAACATGTGACACATAGCTGACATTGCTGAATTTGAAAAATAGCAACTAGAAGACTGAAACTACAAACGGAGAAAGCACCCCATCGAGTAGAGAGATATGAACCACATGAAGCTATTAAGAAGAATAGCCATGCTCGGAGCATCAGTAGACGATTGATTAACATAATACCAGTTACAAGGATGAAGCAATGGACGATACCTTTACTTCTCATTTCCTTGATGTTACTGATCGTGCATCTTTGTTTGTTCGGAGTTCCAAAACAAGTAAAATGGCATTACTCTAGCTGAAGTTAAAATCGCGCTAGCATAGATGTCTTTTGTAGTACTTAGTAGCAGGTTAGAGAAAGTTAATTCAACTTTTTGATGCATTTTGAATTGGCTCTATGCTGCTAATGTCTAAGATCTATACTTTACCAGTAAAGCATAGGATGACACCTTGTAAATTTTGTAGATTTATATCATAGTAACAGAACTTAAGGTTTTGGTGTCTTTAACTTTAGGTAGTTGTATAATACTTTCTAGTTTGTAGTTGTATAATATGCAGTTCATTTTTTTTTTCCATGAAAAATTATCAGTTTTGGTTCACATAAGGGAAGTTCAAGTTACATTATCAAGACCTAAGTTACTCAGACTCTCCAAAACTATTGTCGCACCGGTGTTGGATTCTTAAAAAATACACTATTTTTCGAGGATTCGATTCACAACCATCGATATTTTTAAAGGGTTTGAGCAACATAGATCAAGACACTAATTTGAAATGATTATCTTTGTAAGATTAAATTCTCAATTTTTGTTTGGTTCCAAGATAGTGATTATGGATACTACACAAGATACAAACAAAAATAAGAGTTAGAAATCAATTCATAGTCTAGTATAAATTCTTCAAGGAATTTGGGAAAAGAGGACAAGGTTTTCCAATAATTGTTTCTGCTAATCGAAAAGATACCAATGCTTTGTATTCTTTACAAGATACTTGTTACATCATAAACTGTGTGATATAGTCCTAAATTTAATGTTAGAGTAAAAAAGTTTTGATGATTGACATATGTTGATGAAACATGTTAGTCATGTTGGTTCTCACATGTAAAGCACATCAGAGAAAATGCAAGGTTGACAATACGTAAAGACAGAAGTGGGTAAACAAGGACAGTCAGATATGTTCTCAATGCTTATCACATGCAGTAAAGAAGATGAAAAGGAGAAGATATATCCAACACTTAGTGATTGAGTTGATTAAGGAGTCTTACCAGACTAGGGGATAAAGTAGAAGAGTTCTATTTAGTCAAGGAGATAGACGGCTGCAACAAGGAGTGAACTACCTAGTAGATTTCTATTGAAGATAGAAGAATACATCATCTAAAGGACTCAATCAGGAGTTGGCTTAAATACAACAAACGACATTAAATTGTTTCACTCACACACTGAACAAAAAAATCATCAATCAACAAATCAGTTCACTAACTTGAACAAGAACCTGGTTCTTTACGTAGCAAGTCATAGAATCGGTGTAATAGGTTGGTTCTTCGAGTTGTAATGAGTCTTTTCTCTTGTCTCAGTGAATTATAAACTAAATTAGTAGTTGTGTCTTTAAGTTAGGAAACTCGAAGACTTGGGTACACTTATCTTGGGAAGCTATATGTTATTGTAGAAATATGAGTTAAAAGTTTTAATTTCTAGTTTTCAAAAAGTCTTGTAATTTTGTTGATTGTTGAGGCTCAAGAGTACTAGTGAAGTTGAGGTTAAATCCTGAAGAGGTACAGGTCATGGTTTTCTACCCCTTTCTTAAGCCGGCTGTTTTCCACGTAAAAATAATTATCTTCAATTTTACTTACACAAACCACATTAGTTGACTTGTTCCACTAATAGGAACCTATTAGAGTAGAGAATTAAAATCAGTAGGGTTACACACTCTAACAAATGGCATCAGAGTGAGGTTGTCTTAAATAAGGTTAGCACCTAAGAAAAGATCACTATGATGGATTCTACACCTCTTACTGGTCACAGTGAAGGTCAGTCAACTACTAGACCTCCACTCTTTGATGGTTCTCACTTTATCTGGTGGAAATCCAAGATGGAAATATTCATCCAAGATGAAGACTATGAATTAGGGATAGGATCACTGATGGTCCTACTATTCTAATAGAGTTGGTTGATGGTGAACAAGTCATGAAAGTAAGGAGTGAATTTACTGCTGATGATTTAGTGGCATCAAAGAAAAATACTAAGACTAAGAACATCAGATTAGGACCAACTGAGTACAACAAAGTCTTAACCTGCACCACTGCTAAGCAAATTTGGGATGTACTGGTCAATGCACATGAGGGTATCTTTCATGTAAGAAAATTTAGGATTGCTCTTCTTTTTACTGAGTATGAAGCATTTAAGATGAAGGAGAATAAATCCTTGCATGAGATAATAACAGGGCTTACTGCCTTAACAAATGAGCTGACTTTCTTGGGAAAAGTCATCACTGAGGAGGAACAAGTTGAAAAGGAGCTGAGGGTACTACCAAAATCAAAATAGAATGTTAAAGTGACTACAATCAGGGAGGCAAAGTATCTCACAGGCATGACACTGGATGAATTAGTAGGGAATTTGAGGACTTATGAAATGGAAATTGAAGGAACAAATGAATAAGAAGCCCTTGAGAAAGTCTTGGCTTTGAAGGCCTCTGACAGTGATGATGAAGTTAAACTTAACCAGGAACAAGTTGTCTTCATAACTAAGAACTTTAGTAAATTCTTTAAAAAGAAAAAAGGAACAGGTAGCAAGAAATATTCCAATAACAATCCAAATAGATGGTCTAAGTGTGGAAAAATTGATCATCAGATCAGGAATTTTCCAGTTTGGGAAATAGAATGGAGGAAGGAAAGGGCTGAGAAAGAATTGAAAGAAATATCCAAAAGAAAGGAAGAATATGCTATGGTAGAAGCTTGGGGATTTGATTTAGATGATGATGAAATTGATGAAACAACATTCATGGCCTTAGGAGATTCTGACTTAGAGGAAGAAGATGATGCTTCTGAGGTAAGTGTACTTGAACTTAAAGAAAACTTGCATTTATTTTCAAAAACAAAACTTATTTCCTTGATGAGTGTACTAATTAAGGATTTCTAAGAATTAACTTCTGATAGGTATGAGTTGTTCAACTGTCTTGCCAGTCTTAAATCTAATCTCATTGATTTAAAAGCTTGAAAAATACAGTTGAAGAAGAAAACTGCACTCTCAAGAAATAGGTTGCACAACTTGATTGTTCAAACAATGATCTTAAGTCTGAAGTCCTAAAATTGACACTCACTGAAAATATAAAAAAGGTCATGAGTAAAGAAAAAGAAAGTGCTGAACTTGAATTAGTCAAGTATAAATAAAAATATAATGATGAAACAGACATGGTGAATAAACTAAGTCAAGAAGTCTCTAAACTGAAACTTGATCTTGAAAGAGCAAATAGGTGGACAAATTCTTCAAGAATTGTTCATAAGTTTGGTGAAAGAAATTACAGTGAAAAGGAAGGTTTGGGTTTCCACAAAAATCTTGATGATCCACAAGATTTATGTTATATCTATGGTAATCTTGGACATCTAATCACTAAATGTCCTGTGGCTGCTAAAAGCAGATCTAACAGTCAAAACCTGGCTAATAAATTTTCTGAGACTAAGAAGAAAAGAACTAGTTTTGGTCAGAGAAATAGGTCACATTACATGTTGCCTGCATGGACTAGAATAAATTTAATTCATCTATTTACTAATAAAATAGGACCCATGCTTGTCTGGGTTCCTCAGTCTAACCATTGATTTCTTGTAGGAGAAGGTGAAAGGAAGCAAAAGGCATTAGTGCTTGGACAGTGCTTGCTCAAGACACATGACTGGTGATAGTAAAAAGTTCCTTTCACTCTCCAAAATAATTAGTAGAGGAGTCTCTTTTGGTGATGGTAAAATGGGAATCATTACTGGAGTTGGAAAAATTGGCACATCTGAATCAAGAGCATTGGAAGATGTCTATTTTGTAGAAGGATTGAAGCACAACCTGTTGATCATTTCACAAGTGTATGATAAAGGTAATAAAGTTGTTTTTACTTCTGCAGGAGTCAGAGTCAAAAGGATGGACACCAAAGATATTGTGCTCACTGCAATGAGATACAAAAATATGTAAAAAGTTAATATAATGGCAATGCCAGGAACAAAGTTGACTAGCTAAGTGCAATGGAAAATGATCCCCTCCTCTGGTATAGGAGACTTGGGCATGCAAGTCTAAAATAACTAAACATACTCTTTTCCAAAAATATGGTATTGAGTTTGCCTAAGATCAAGTTCTAGATGAACCCACCCCTGTTGTACCCATTCCAAGAACTCCTCGCACTCATGGGAAAAAGAAATGGGAAAAAGCTTTTTTAGCTGAAGTCCTTCAAGCCAGCAAAAGGAAACATGTTGCTACTCCTGCTCCTCCTCCTCATTCATCCTCTCCTAATATCCTTATTTTCTTAGTACATAAAGGTAAGTCAATCAAAGAAAATATTCCAAAACCCTCTTCTTATTGTAAACCCTCATCTCAGCCTAAACCTACCCCTTCCTCAAAATACTCCTAAAGAAGTCATTTGTACGTTCAAAGAAACGGGTTACAAAACCTGTTCCCTCTGATTCTTCTGAGTCTGGCCCTCCTCTTGATACTCCTACTGAGTTGGATCTAGATTTTGAACTTTATGAATCCCCTGCAAATTAAGCGACTCCTAATGATCACTATCTACATTTTTAAAAGCGTAAGCTAGCTAGATGGTATGTTATTAGTGGTTTTGGGGGTGATGATATGAATATGATGTTAGCAAAGCTGAGGTCGAAGGATGGTCACACCTATTTCTTCAGGGTGACCTATAAAAGAATTTTTCTAAGCCTGAGGTTTATTGGTTCTATACAAACAAGGTAGCTATTGGTTGTATGTTCTCTTCCACTGTTCGAGGGATCACTATGAATCTCTATGTTGATGATATTGCTAGGATTATTCAAATTTCTTTAGGGGGTTGGGGTCATTATGTCAAGGTCACTTGGTCTCCTCTTGGTAATCTTGCATCTGCCCTAGATATATCTCGTAAGTTTTATGGAAACCCTCACTTGGTTAATCATCGTAGAGTTCTCAAAAGAGAGATGACTCCACTTCATCAACTCTACTTTGATGTTGTTCACAAAATGCTCACCCCTAGAAAGGAAAGAAGGACTGTAGTCAACTTCCTTGATCTCACTCTCATGGAGCTGCTAGATACTGAGGTGAAAATTGATCTTCCTAGGATTATCCTAAAGCATATGCAAAGGGTTCTCCTTAAATAAGTGAATGTCCATGTTCTTCCCTATGAATTATGGATGACACCTATATTTGAAGAGTTTGGAGTGATTGTCCAAGTGTGGTCTATGCAGACCACCAAAGATGTTATAGAAAGTGTGGACCATATGTAGCTACCTATTTCTATAAGGAGTGCAGACAATCTAATGCAGCACTTAAGGAATGCTCTAAATGCCAAGACTGTTGACAATGAAAGATTGTCTAATGCTAAAATCATGCGCAAATTAACAACTTTCATTCCTTCTGCCTCTTCTTCCTCAACTTAGCTCACTTCCTAGCCCCTAGTAGTCCTCTTTATGTACTGGCTTGCTTGTCTTTCTTATTAGTTTTTAGATTTTGGTTGATGTCACCTTGATCTTAAATGTACTAAACTACATTGCTTCTTATGGTTTGCTCCTGTTTAATCTAATAAATGATGGTTATTTCCTTTAGCTTTTAACTATTTTAGTGATAGCCCCAATGGCTATGGATTATTAAACATCTCTAACTAAGTGCTTCTTTTTTATGATGTCAAAAGGGGAAAGTATTAGATTGTGCAATGTTTATAACCCAATGACTAACCTATTTCTAGTGTTCTTGCGTCTTATTATTTTATTGAGTATGTCAGGAATTAAAGAAGTGTTATGATAATAGTGTGATACTTGAAACACATCCTGTATGTTTTGTCATCATCAAAAAGGGGGAATTTTATAGAGTTAAAGAGTTTTGATGATTGACATATGTTACTGAAACATGTTAGTCATGCTGGTTCTCACATGTAAAGCACATCAGAGCAAATGCAAGGCTGACAATACGTAAAGATAAGAGTGGATAAACAAGGACAGTCAGATATGTTCTCAATGCTTATCACATGAATCAAAGAGGATGAAAAGGACAAGATAAATCCAACAATTAGTGATTGAGTTGATCAAGGAGTCCTGCCAGACTAGGGGATAAGATAGAAGAGTTCTATTCAGTCAATGAGATAGACCGCAGCAACATGGAGTAAAACTACCTGGTAGAGTCATATTAAAGATAAAAGAATACATCATCTAAAGGACTCAATCAAGATTTGGCTTAAATACAACTAACGATATTCAATTCTTTCACTCACACACTGAACAAGAAAATCATCAATCAACACATCAGTTCACTAACTTGAAGAAAAACCTGGTCCTTTACTTAGCAAGTCGTAGACTATGTGTAATAGGTTGGTTCTTTGAGTTGTAATGATTCTTTGTTCGAGTCTCGCTGAATTATAAACTGAGTTAGGAGTTGTGTCTTCAAGTTGAGGAACTCGAAGACTTAGGTACACTTATCTTGGAAAGATTTATGTTACTGTAGAAATAGGAGTTAGAAGTTTTAATTCCTAGTTTACAAAAAGTCTTGTAATTTGTTGATTGTTGAGGCTCAAGAGTATTAGTGAAGTTCTGGTTAAATCCTATAGAGGTACAGGTGATGGATTTTTACACCTTTCTTGAGCCGGGTGTTTTCCACATAAAAATAATTGTCTTCAGTTTTACTTATGTGAACCACGTTAGTTGACTTGTTCCACTGATAGGCAACTATTAGAGTAAAACATTAAAATCAGTAGGGTACATACTTAAACATCTAATTTTTGGAAAATGCCTTTCCAAGAAGTTTCCGCATGAGATTTACTAAGATTGATTCTCCTTTTGCAGTCTTAAAAATATGGAGCTGAAGATGGCTGGAAAGTTTTTTTCTCATTCCATTTTAAAACAATAGAGAATGTTGTTAAGCCATGGCATGAAACTTCAAAAGTTGATCCTAGACTTTATTTTCTTCTGAACAAGGAGAAGACAGACACTGAAGTGCAGTTGGATATATAGCATATGCTATCTAATTGTGTACTTCTATTCATGTGCTAGGCTTTTGAGTCTCCCCATACATACATAGATTGTTCTGTATTTCTTCCACATTATGCTGAAGATTCTTTCGCTCAAGCTGCCTGTTTAGTGACACAAAAATTTCATATCTTATTCATGGGTAAATTCAATCACTAAATACTCACTGACAGGTTTAGAGAATGGTGCAAACATGAGTTTGCCAAGTTCAGTTGTTTGGTGGTGAAATTATGTTTAGCTCTCAAAATCCCCTCTTGCTTTAACAGATTGGGGTGATTTAATGGTTTGGGTCGAGCATTTTAATTGAAACCCAATTTAATTTAATATTTTAATTAATTTAATTTACAATCAATAGAAAGTTGCCACGTGTTTAATAGAATTTCTAATTATGGCTTAAAATTTTTTTGTTAGTTATAAGGGTATATTTGATCTAAAAAGGTGGATGAAAGGGTATTTTTGGCCCGATAGGTAAACAAAGGGTATTATGGAATCAATTCCAATACTTGAAGGATATTTCTGACCCTTTTTCGTAAATTCAATTTGTTCTTATCAATCAAATATCTTCTTATCAGAATAATAAATGCAGCAATGCAAAATAAAGAAATGAAATAAAATGGTCAAAATATTTTCTAATACATCCAAAATTTAAATAAAAGTTGTGAATACAACCCTTCTCCCCCCTTCCCCGTCCACCTCACCCCACCCTCTAGTGTCTTCTAATATTTTCATATAAATATGTCTTTAATGTCTAGTGTATGTGTGTGTATATATATATATACACACACACACGCTAGACAATAACGGCTCGTACTCAGCACAGGCCCAATATATATTATTTTTTGTCTTAATTTATGTGAAACAAATTTAATTTAAATAATTAATTATTAAAATAATTAAAATTTTTAGTTATTGTGATTTATAATAATTTTTTTCTGTCTAATTTAAGTGAGACTGATATAAGTTCGAGAGTCAATCGAATATTTTATATATTTTATATTTTTAAGTTGTTAAATATGTAATTTATAATGCTTTTAGCATAATTTTTCAATAAGTTATGTCTTCCTCTGTCCCATCGTAATTTCTGTAGCACTAATATAATTTTGATAGTCAAATAAATATTTTATGTTGTCATATCATATTTTGTGTATTTTTTTAAGAAATATTATTAATTTTCTTATGCTTAGATGACCATAAAAATTAGTTAGGGTGATATAATAAAAATCACGATTGAAACAATAAAGCAGACATGTCTTAAATAACTTATAACAACGAACTAGAAGTGATAAAACAAAATTATTATAAAAAAAATACATGTAAAGAAAATTAGAATAGGTCTCATATAACATATCTAATTAATTAAAACATCGAGTAGGGATGATATAATAAAATTACTATTAAAGCAGCTGAAGAAGGTAGCACAAAATATCAAGAGTTAATTTATTATTTTATTTCTATTTTTTTCAAAGTTAATACAAGTGATATGATAAAATCACGAAGAGGTGCATGTTTATTGCCGCTTCTAATTAAGAAGAATATATATATATATATATATATATATATATATATATATATATATATAAGAGTAAAGCATCTAGTACTCCTTGAACTATGACAAAATACGCTACGACAAACTCCAACTTCACATGGGTCCTATTACCTCCCTAAATTCAATTTTAGTATATTTTGTCACCCTTTTTAGTTGATGTGACACCTTTTTAGCTGACGTGATATTTTTTATGTATACTTTATTTTTATGTAATAAAGGTGTCTTGTCAGCACAAAAGAGTGACAAAAATATGCTAAAATTTTGTTCAGGGGATAACAGAACCCGTGGGGAGTTGGAGTGTGTCGTAGCAACTTTGGCCATAATTCGAGGGGGTACTAGATACTTATCTATAAATATAAAAGTCATAAAAATGAAAAGAACAAGATGAACAACAAGGTGTATTCTAATATCAATATAGATGTTGCAAACAATTCTTTCCATTCAGTCAAGCCTTAGCAGGTTATATAAGGGGCTACTAAAAAATGATTGGGCTAGAGGAACCCATCATAGAAAACTCCCTTTGTCATTATTTAATAATCATTATCCCCAAAATAACAAGAAGAATATTTCACGATTGATTCAACATCTGGTTTTACCAAAAAGGAGGAAGAACTCAGCTTACTCTCCTTAATCTTGCTAAACGATCTTTATAAACTTATGAATTTAAGTATACATGAATTTATTCCTTCGTCACTTAACAAATTGGTGTCATTCTCCTTCATAGATTTTGGTCTTTTGTTTATGTTTATATCTCTACAATTGAATTCATGATCCGTCGTGGTAATACGAAGTAGATGAAGAAAAAGGAAATTCTAATACCCCGTACTTTTTCCTAGCTCAAATTCATTCCTAGAATTATAAGGGAGAGTTTCAAAGATGAATACATTTTTTTATTTTATGTGGTATTTTACAGATTTAGACTTTCCATTATCTGGAAAATTGAATAAGCTTTTCATCTATACCAAATTCACCCAATTTCGATACTCGGTGAGGGAGTTATGACGTTTTTAAGTTAGCAGTGTGCGACCTGGACACCTGATGGATCGCGGAGGTGGGAAAAATGACAATTGTCAATTCCAGTTTCCCTCCATGATAGCCTCGCATCGCAGATAAAGCCAAATTCCCAATCGTCCCATTCCAGTAGACCTACGCGATATTGGTGCATCGCGGAGAGGGCTAATTTCCCGATTGTAAATTTCTAGTTGCCCAACGTGATAGTGGTGCGTCGTGCAAGGGGCCAAAATGGAATTTCAAAGGGGTACCGCGATGGTGGTACATCACAGGGATTATCTAATTCCCACTCGTCCATTTTCTAGTAAGCCACCACGATAGTGGTGCGTCGCGGTGGCCACCCGAATTGGAAGAATATTACATTTTCAGTTTCATTTCGAAGTTTAAAGAGGGCATTTTGGTCAATTCCCAAGGCCCCAATTCATCCAAAACAAAGAATTAAACCTATTCTAAGCACTTTATGCCCAATTTCATCCATTCTCTCCCAAAGCAAAACCCTAAAGCTCCAAAGCTTCTTCTTCAAGAAATCAAAATCCTCCATAGATTCTCCAAGAAATCTCTAAATTGAGGATTCTCAAGGCAAGATAATCAAGAACTCAAATCGGGATCAATAACTCAAGTTTCTTCATCTAATCATCTATCAAGGTATGTGGTGTTTATGAATAAGGATCTTCTTCCGTCCTTGTTCCCAAAACCAAGCTTTTACATTAAATTCATATGATTTTGAATGTTTATACATGAATTTCAAATTAGTGTTCATACCCATTATTGATATTTGCAAAGTTACAAGTTTTGAGATATTTTGAAGATGAATTGCATATCTATTTTTCATATTTTCATGCCTATTACAGTAAATTATATATTTTGAGATGAATTATCATTGTTTTCATTACCAAGCATGATTATTATGATGTTTTGACATGAGATTGAAGCATGGATTTACTACCCTAAGATTGAATATTATTCTTTTAAGAAAGATAATGCTTTAAGTATCCTATGAACAGATTATTTTCAGTTTTCAGAAAAAGCTTTGATCTTTTGATCATCGATTTAGCTATGGAATCAAAATTTCAGATTATTATAGATTAAATAATTTAATTAGCTTTATTTATAGATTTTCTTAGATAAATGCATAATTGGTTTTAAGTAAACCCTTATAAAGTGGATTTCCAACAAAATGGTCTTATTGATAATAAGGGAGTAGTATTTAGCTATTGTTGTTCCTCAAGAAATTAAAGATATTTAGAATAGCCTTTCTTAAGAAGAAGTTCAAGTAGAGATTCTTGATCATCAAATTTGTAGACTAAGGAACAAAGAAGTTCCCTTGGTCAAAGTTCTGTGGGGAAATCAGTCTGTTGAGGGCGCTACTTGGGAAACAGAAGCAGAGATGCGTACCAAGTATCCTCATCTCTTCTCCATGAACTCAAATTCTGCTGAAGTAATAGTTCTCAAATTCAACTATATAGTTATCTTAATGTGAATTCATACACTCTCAGATCAACTCAGTAAACTCATTATGTTGAGAATCAGTCATTCACTTTATTTCAGTTGAGTATGATAGCTTATAGCCTCAGATTCCTCAGTAATTCCATCTTAACTAGATATATTTGAGGATGAATGTTCCCAAGTGGGATATATTGTAATGCCCCATACTTTTTCCTAGCTCAAATTTATTCCTAGAATTTTAAGGGAGAGTTTCAAATATTAATACCATTCTATTTCATATGGTATTTTCTAAATTTAGACCTTCCATTGTGTGGGAAATTGAATAATCTTTCCATCGATAATAAATTTGCCCAATTCCGATACTTGGTGAAGGAGTTATGACATTTTTAAGTTGACTGTGCACCACCTGGGGACTTGACACATTGCGGAGGCAGGCAAAATGTCAATCGTCAATTCTAGTGGCCCTCCAGAATAGCCTCGTATTGTGGAGAAACCCAAATACCCAATTGTCTCATTCCAGTAGACCAACGCGATATTGGTGCATTGTGAAGAGGGCTAATTTCCCAATTGTTGATTTCCATTAGCCCAACATGATAGTAGCATGTCACGCAAGGGGCCAAAATGGAATTTCAATGGGGCACTGCGATGGTGGCGTGTCACGAAAAATGTCCAGTTCCCACTCATCCATTTTCCAGTAAGCCACCGCGATAGTGGCACGTCACGGTGGCCACCCAAATCGAAAAATATCATGTTTCAGTTCCGTCCAAAAGTTTAAAGAGGGCGTTTTGGTCAATTCCCAAGGCCCCGATTCATCCAAAATAAGGAATTAAACCCATTATAAGCACTTTATGCCCGATTTCATCCATTCTCTCCCAAATCAAAACCCTAACGCTCCAAAGCTTCTTCTCCAAGAAACTAAAATCCTCCATAGATTCTCCAAGAAAGCTCTAAATTAAGGATTCCCAAGGAAAGATAATTAAGAACTCATCCCCAAGAACTTAAATAAGGATCAATAACTCAAGTTTCTTCATCTAATCATCTATCAAGGTGTGTGGGGTTTATGAACAAGGATCTTCTTCCATCCTTGTGCCCAAAACCAACCTTTTACATTAAATTCATATGATTTTGAATGTTTATACATTAATTTCAAATTAGCCTTCATACCCATTATTGCTATTTGCAAAGTTATGAGTTTTGAGATATTTTGAAGATGAATTGCATGTCTATTTTTCATATTTTCATGCCTATTGCAGTAAATTAATGATTTTGAGGTTAATTATCATTATTTTTATTATCAAGCATGATTATTATGATGTTTTGACATGAGATTGAAGCATAGGTTACTACCCTAATATTGAATATTATTATTTCAGGAAAGATGATGCTTTAAGCATCTTATGATCAGATTATTTTCAGTTTTTAGAAAATGCTTTGATCTTTTGATCATCGATTTAGCTATGGAATCAACTTTTCAGATTATTACAAAATTTAGATCAGCTTTATTTACAAATTTTATCAGATAAATACATAAATGGTTTTAGATAAACTCTTATGCTAGTTTTAAAGTGGATTTCCAACCAAATGAGCTTTTAGATAATAAGGGAGTAGTATTTAGCATTGAGCGGGAAGTGTGGGTTTAGCATATCCTACTTCCACAGAACTACGTAGCCAATGTAGGTACAGATAATTAGATAATTCCCATTTCTAAATAGATGACAGATTTAGCTTATGATCGATTGCATGGATTAGGTTCTATTCTGATGGCAAGGGTAGAACAGCTCTCCCCAATATGGCTAAGACGTTGGACTCAATGTTAGCTCGCATGATTTATGTTGATTAAAAGAACCACCCTTGTAGAACAGTTTTTTTTTAAAAGAACCTCCTTGTTAGTAAAAAGTAAATAAATAGTTTTGAGTATTTTCCTACTAGTAAGAAAAGATTTTAGAAAACTAAGTGTAAGGGCTTACAATGTTATTCAGATTATGCTTTTCGGAAAGATAAGAGTTACAGATTTCAACTTTCAGAATTTAGACTTAGAAGTGAGTCCTTTCTGCACTTAGAGTGCATGATTTAAAGATAGAGTACTAGTACAGCTTTTTAGAACCAAATATTATGGCTCACGAGATTTATATAAAGTATGTTTTGCTTCTTATTGCTACATATTTCAGTATTTCAGATATTCTAGCTTATGAGAGTCATTTTCATTTAGTATGCATTGTTTTATAAATTATAATGATGAGATAATGTTTTACTTATGCATTTCACCCCCATATACTCAATACATCCTCAAAGTACTGATCCACATGTATGTCTATGTGCCACATTGTCTCATAATGTAGGTTCAGGTGCTCAGTATCAGCAACGTGAGTAGTCTGAGCTTCTCCATCTATATTTTATAGTTGGTAAGTCCTCATAGTTAGGGGACTTATTCATTCAAATTTTGCAGCTTATCATTTTATGAGATTTAGCATTTCTTTCCAAATAGTTTGAGTTAGCTGGGGCTTTGTCCCAGTGACTCTCTAGGTATTAGTAGTAGAGGTTTGTAAGACTCCTAGTTTTTATTCAAATTATTCAGTATGATGTTTCAGACATTATTCTCAGATATTTCAGATAGTTTTTACACTTTAGTATGACTTTTATGTTTGTACTTCTATTATTAAGAGATTTAGGCTCAGTTATATGTAGGAAGGGTTAGCTTGTAATACCCCGTATATTTTCCTAGTTTGAAATATTCTTGAGAATGTAAGAAATTTACTTTGATAGATGAATCCACTTTTCCATCGATACCAATTTCATCAAAATCCGACATCGGAAGAGAAAGTTATGACCGAAATACACAAGACAGTAAAACCGCCCAGGTGCAATGGTGGAAACTGACAGACCATCGAACTATAGACGGACCGTCGCCCATGCCATCGCAGCGTGGAAGTGAGACTACCTTCTGCCTAGGAGCGACGACCAAAGCCGATGGACCATAGGGCTAGCGATGGACCATTGCTCAGGCCGTCACAAGGGAGACAGTGAACCCCCAGTTTGCCCAGGTGCGATGGTCAGGACCGACGGACCGTCGCACTTACCATCGTACATCCCATTCAGTTATTTTTAAGTCATTTTAAAAGGGGATTTTTGGTCTTTCACCACCCAATTATATACCTAGTAATATTCGAGAAAGGCTCCAAAATTCATTATTATTCCACAACATTAAAAATTAGGGTTTTCTCCCTAAGAGCAATCCTTAAGCAACAAAATCCAAATCTTCTTTAAGAAACTAAGAGATTCAAATTCTTCAAGTTCAAGAACTTCAAGAAACTCAACCTAGGTATGCATAGTGTTCATTCATGGACTCATTTCATCCATGAAGCCCAAGAATCACTTTTCAAAGTTTAAGTGTTTGGATTTCTTTATGAATTTCATGTTGGATTGCTTTTGTTCATGTTGATAATGACCAATTAAATTCTAATCCATGTTGGGTGATAAATTTTATGTAGAATTGATTAGTATAGGTGTAGATTCATGTGAACCTATGATTAAACCCTTGGATGGTCAAATTTAGAGTTGGATCATGATGTTTACTTGTTGTATAATGTGGTCTACATATACTATGCTTACCATGTGTTTGATTAAATTCCTATGTGAAGAAAAAGTGCCTTACTAGTATGATAATATGAAATCCCCATTCATGTACAAGTTCATGTATGTCAAGTGTTTGATGAAATGCCTTAGTCATTGAATTATGGATGTATATGTGGCCATTGTGGTGCTTTAGAACTTGTACTTTATGAATTCCCCAATTTATTATATTCTGGACTATTGATGTGATCATGTATTGTATTTAAGAAAGTCATTTTTGGTCAGTTTCTTCCATCGAGTCCTGGGGGTACTTGTACCCGACAATTTAGCTATATGCCTAGAGCCTATGTTTTCATCCATGTATTCTCACATTCATATTAGTCAGTTAGCCAATATTGTTCATGCATATGAACCCCATGCATTCAGCTTACCTCACATGTATACTAGTACATTCAAAGTTCTGATGCATTTACGCTATGATGTCTTATACCATAGGTTCAGAAGCACAAGCTCTAGAGCATCAGTAGCATTCCATTGTCAGCAGTCAGAGTTAGCAGTGAGTCTTCATCTTTTGAGGACATGATCATTAATTTATTAACTCATTAATTTATTTATTAGTTGGAGTTAGTTGAGGACATGTCCCATCAATTCCTTATTCAGATAGTTCAGTCAGGTAGAGGCTTCTCAGACTACAATATTTTCAGATAGTTTATTTCAATTGTTTTGGGTATTTCATACCCCATGCATATGTTATGACTTATCAGCTCTTATGTTACAGTTTTGAACCTTATGGCCTTTCAGTTCATGTTTTCACATTATACAGTATATTATGCAGTATACAGGTACAAATATCAGTTATAGGTTAGCTTATGGTCCTTCGGGGTCATGACCATTGTATAGCATTTCGGGTACTAGATTCAGGGCGTTACATAGCTTAACACTACTCATAGTCTTGAACACCGTATGATGTTTTGAGATTAGTTGTTGAGATATTACAGACTTGGTATCGATCCTAAGGTTTTAAAGAGTCCTAGGGAGTTAGACAAGCCGCGTTACGTAGAGTCTTGGTTATGGTGGTGAAGTGAGCCATATTTATGAACAAGAGGCTATGGAACGTCCTTAGGAAATCATCTCTTTATTTCATGATCTATCGTGCTTATAGTATCTCTATCTGCTTTTAAGTCATGCTCTTATTTGATAGTTGAATATGCCTCCTCATCGAGCTAATGCCCGCAGAAATGGTAACCAGCCACCCCAGCCTGCAGATCCTTTGAATGAGAATGTATCCCATGCTGAGTTTATGTACGCCTTTCAGGCATTGGTCCAAGCTGTGATTGCTAATGTTCAGGAAACCATTAGAATTAGGCTGCAGTCCTACTTCAGCAGAATGGTGACTTAGCAGCAGCTAGAATCATAGACTTTATGAGAATAAATCCGCCAGAGTTCTTTGGATGGAAAGCAGTGTAGCAATTTCTTTATGAACATTATACATTATGGAACCATCAATCTTATTAAACCTTTTAAATAGATCGTGCCAAATAGCCTGAGCACTAAACACATACATGATCCACCAAGAAGGTTACTAGAAATAGAGTTCATGATCCACGAAAGTACTATTGCATTAACCCTTTCCAAGTGGTTCCATATTGTTTAAGGGAACTTTTATTTTACACAAGAACCATCAACTAACCTCTTTTTATTTCTTCCTAAAAGTGCAATACACATCAACCTAGACTAAATTGTATGATTTTTAATATCATTCAATTAAAAAGAGACAATTTGCATTCCACTTACTTTAGACGAATGCAAGAATAAGGGATGATTGTAATTAATACCCGAAACTTGAAAAGAAGTTGAATTCCTAGTTTTTCCATTGATAGAAGAACCAGGAACTTGATTTGGTACTGTATCAGTTTAACGCTCCATTATATTTCAATTCCCTTTGAAGACGAAGACAAAATTAATGGTGAAAGCAGAATAGATGACCTCAAAAATTTAGTCAAGAATACTGAAAATACAATACTACGCAATTAATTGTACATGATATGTGATTGCTGGCTATGATACCATGTAGTAATTCATAGTAATACAGAGTATGAATCATAGATTTATGCATCAAGCAGAAAAGGGAAGAGAAAGAAATAAGAATAACAAAAGGAGAAGAAGAAGAGGGAAAGAAGAAGCAAGTAGAGATCAAACTTAATAATGGAAGTTGCTAATTCTCATTTATGAAAGTGTCTTCACCAATGTGATATATCTATATATATAAAATTAGATTAGTTGATATGTGTGTATATATATATATATATATTGATTCCTCGGTGCCAGCACCTTGATATGATTGTGACAAGTCCAAGGATTTTATAGTACATCTGCAAAAACTAAAACTATTTTAGTTTCTAATGGACTTAAATGATAACTATTGACAAGAAAGAAGCCAAATACTGATGATGAGCTTATTACCTTCAGTAAACAAGGCATATTCCATGATTCTTAGTGATGAAAGCCAGAAAACTGATGCTGCTACAACTGGTGTATTGGGTCCTAGCCCTAGTTCCATTCACTTTGAGACTGCATTGTAATCTAAACCCCATAGAGGTGGTGGTTCCTATCATCAAGGAAGTACTGGTAATACTAAATAACTTGGACATGCTACTTCCACTAATATTTCTTCTATGGGCTATCAAAAATACAAAAAAAACTTTAATGTGGTTTATGACTAATGCAAATGCAAAGGACATACCGGGGAGGTCTGTTACAAATTGATTGGCTATCCAAATGAGTTCAATAACAAGAAAAAAATGTTGACATCTCATGGTAATGGTTCTATTGCATGCAATATGACTGCAGATCTTGGTTCTGAGCCCTACACCTCAGCTCTTGGTCAAAATGTGAATCCTAACATTACTAGTGTGAGGCATAAAACTCAAGACTCAATTTCTCATGGATTCACTGGAACACTTCGCCAGCCTGTAGAGTACTCTATCTCATTCACAAGGAGCCAATATGAATAGATTGTGAAGATACTTCAACAAAAGCACAATGAGCCTACATCAACAGTACCTGTAGTTGGTAATAATGCTAAAACCACTACAAGCACTGAAGGTATGAATCAATATGTGTATCTACTAGCTCCTAATGTATCTGAATGGATCATATATATAGGAGCCACAAATCACATGGATTTTGATCTGGATCTATTCGATGAAACTACTATCAAGATGTCTGATAATGCAAAAAATGTGTACCTACCAAATGGTGACATTTCATTGGCCACACATACTAGTAATAGTTCAATATCAGAAAGGAGAATAATATATACTGTGTTTTGTTGTGCCTCAATTTAAATATAATTTTCTATCAGTAGCTAAACAAACAAGAGAATTACAGTGTGTTGCTTCCTTTTACCCTGATTTTTGCATATTTCAAGATCTTTTCACTAGGAGGGTGAAGGAGATTGGTAATCTTGATGATGGACTGTATATGCTTATGAACATACTATTATCTAATAAAAAGGAAGGAGGGCAAATTACTATCCTTGCTGCACCAAATTCTGAATCTATCAATCTGGACTTCTATCTCTAGCACAAAAGATTTGGACATAGTTCCTCTAGAGCTCTACATAAACTATTTTCTTCTAGTGGTCTATCTACAATTACTGACTCTATTAATGATTGTAAACCAGAAAATGTTTTCCTTCTAGTAGCTGATGTGCTAGATTTTTATAGCACATTTAGGACTTTTTAACATGAAATAATTATAAGTTCTTAAGTAATTATTGGTGTTTTTGATGTTATTTCTTAAGATTTTATAGGAAAGTCAAGATGCATGAAAATAAATAACAATGGAGTAGAAGAGCTGAAATCTGAGTAAAAAGAGCTGAAAACATGGCTGACGACAACTGTGATAATTGATTAGCCTTGTGATAAGCTATCAGCATTGGCGTGAGCTTTAACCAGGGAGTTATATTCTGAGAAGCAGTTCTGACGACGTTCGTGATGTGGCATCGAAGTTGTGATAAGGCATCAAAAATGGTATCAGCCTTAAGCAAAAAATCAGCAATAGGACAAGACATCTGATGACGTTGGTGATACGCTGTCAGATCCTTGATGCGACATCAGAATAATCATCAGTCGTAGATAGAACTTGAACACAACTGGAGCTAATTAGACGCCATCCATAATAAGGCGCCAGACCCTTGACGTGGCTTCAGCTAGGGCGTCACCTTTTCTAAGAATTTTATTAATTTTGTTATTTTATTTCCTTAATTAGGCTTTAGTATAAATGGCATATTTTAGGGTTTTATTGAGGGGGGAAAAAGGAGATAAATCTCTCATTGAGGGTTCCTAACATTCTTGTAAACATCTTGCATTTGAAGATTGATTGTGGGTATGATTTATTACTTATTCTTGATTATGAATTCAATACATATTGTTGATCTTTGTATCATGAATAGCTAATTTTCTTTACTAGAGTTATGGGAACCTTGATGTGAATACTAATTTGGGTTGTGAATCTAATGTATGTCCATAAGAAATTGATGTTGTATAAACCTTTCTTTATTTTAATGATTTTTCTTGGCTGCAACTTAATATAGTCAACACTACAAACATCACTTGTTTGAGAGGAAAGTGTTTGTTAGGTTACTTCAATGAAACAATCACTTATTCGAGATAAAAATGCTTGTCGAGCAATGTAACGATCTCTCTTAGTTGCAACTTGAAAGGTGAGCCCAAGAACATCACTTGTCCGAGAGGAAAGTGTATGTGGGAAAAGAAAGAGTTTACATGGACTTGAAAGATTCTAAAATTTAGTTTAATGGAAAATTCCTTAACGGGATTTGCCTACATAAGAACATAGTTGAATAGAAAACACATCGTTTAAGTTTGAGAGAATTAATGGATACACTACCTACTGAAGTCGAGAGCGAATAGGTAAATAATAGGATTCAACTCTTCTTGCAATTGAAGTGTCAATTGGAACTCTAAAGTGATTTGCAACCCAACCTATGTAAGCATCTTGGTAATCATAAGTCTAGTGTACCATAACATTGTTAAATCAAAGTGTTTATCAACTTTTGTTTAACCATTTAAAACCCCCAAATTTTATCTTTTTCTATCATTTGTTTAAATTCAACTTGTAGCTGTAGTTTCAAATTAGTTTGATCATCGGTCACATTGTTCCTCATGGATTCGACCCCAACTCCAAAGTTGGGTAAATATATAACTGCCTTGCACTTATTTGAGGTGTAAGTTGAGCGTTATCAATAATGGTGCCGTTTTTGGGGAACAATTTGGCGTATTGTGTTAGTTTGGAATTTTAGCTTACTTGCTTGAATTCAAACTTGTAAATATTTGTTTGTGATTTCCTTTGTTTATTGTGTTAGGTAGATTTTCTTTATTTTTGTTTATTTCTTACTAAGGCATCTTGGAATGAATGTAAGTTTGATGGTTGGAAATTTATCTGGATGATCCATGTCCATATTGTGATGGACCCCACTTTTGGAAAGATTGTAGATATGCTCCCCAGAGAGAGATGTTTGCACCATATCCATCCTACCAGGAGTATAATTGTTCTTTATGTGGTGGTCAAGATGGACATTGGAGTGATTTCCCAAATGCCCCCTCCCCTTATTGCGCTAACCCAAGTTCTAGTTCTTCTTTTGAGTATGACAGGTCTTATAGTCAAGCACAACAAGAATGAAGCACCGGAAAGAGTGGCATTGAAGCTATGCTCCAACTAATATTGGATCGTGTGGACACAACGAATAATATTATACATGATTTGGATCAAGATATAAGGGAAATTAATGAGGAAAGAAGAATGATTGAGGATATGGATATAGCGGTCAAGCATTCAAAGCACTTTTCCACATTATGTTTACATGATATCTTGTTTGTGGAATCATTTAACATAATGGACAAGTGTGAACATAAGGAATAAGAGTCCTATATCGATGTTGTTCTTAATGTTGAGAAACCCTCAATGATTTCCCAACCAACAGAACCAACCATGAGGGATGATGCCAAGATTGAGGAAATAGTGCTAGAGGAAAAACAAGAAACCAAGAAAATCTCTTCTGAAGACTCTAGCCCAATTCGGGGTGAGGATGCCCAGAAGGAAGCAACTCCGAAATTAAGGAGAAGAACTCATTCGAACCATTTTTCAACATTATGCTTGGTGGATGAGATGGAAGTCCACCTACCCAAGAAACTGAGGTGTTTAGAGGATGAGGAACATAATCCTTATATTTTGGAGTTTGGCATTCAAAAAGAGAAAAATGAAACCCCCCACTTGAAGGTCAGTAAAGGAAAAATTCAATGTGCATCAAGTAGATTATTGATGTTCTCATCAATACCCAAAGATCCTATCTGAAAATTTGATATAAAGTTGGGTAAGAGATTCAATTCATCAAAATGGCGTGATAAAGGAAGTGTCAATGTATCCGTACATTTTCCCAATGCGCCTCAAAGATGTATTGATCAAAAGATGGGTCGACATTTCAAATCCTCCAAGTGGAGACATAAATAATTATCAACAAGGTATCTTGATAAAGTCTGAGTAGTCAAGATAACTGAGTCATGCCACGACACTAAATTAGGTGCTTCATGGAAGGCACCCCAAGGTATTTTGTTGTTTGTATTCGTATTATATGATTGACATTAGATCTCCGCACCCATGGTGTCATAGGTATGTTTCTCTCTTATTTTTGTTGACGTATTGGCGACATTGGATGATTTTAAGTTGAGGGTGAGGCTACTTATGGGTGTTAATGTTATCTTGGGGTTTTTGTTGCCATGCCTCTTTTCCCCGGAGTCTTTTTCCTAGTAGAGCTAGCATGTTTAGGCATATTATGTTTGTTTTGTGATGTGTTATGGTTAACTGGAGAAAAATAAGTATCTAGAGCAGTTGACATATTTTTGTTGATTTTTAAGACTGATAAATACCTCTCCGTTGGTCTATTTTATAACTATGTGATATGGATTTATATATGGCTACTGTGAATCTTTTTATCGCATTAGTACTAGGGACATGATAATCACTGCTAACAATTGCATGAACCAAATAGGTAGTAGCTTGTGATGTACCATTATGCCAAGTGTGTGTGAGGTCTTACTCAATTCCCTATGTGTGTTAAATCTAGAACTTTCCCGATTAGTCATACCTTGGTTGAAAGATAGCGGTTAGGAAAGGATCATAGGCCATTTTGATTTTTAAGTCAGTTTTTTACCTAAATGACCTTCCCTGTATGCATGATATCTCTTAATCCCTATTTTGAACCTAAATTGACATTTCTTTCTATTACACCTATCACCTTCCCATTTAGATCATAATAAACCTTATTTTGCCCTGGTCCTCCTTGGACATTGTGCACATTGACTTAGGTAAACAACCTAAGTTGAGGGTGGCTATCATAGGGGGTGCATAATGTAAACTGGGTATGAAGAAAGGTAGAATAAAAGGAAAAGAATAAGTGAAAAAGAATAAAAAGCTGGGTGGTGTGAAAGAACAATAAGAAAAGAAAAAGAATGAAAAAGAAAAGCCATATCCATCCTGAATAATATATGATCAAGAAAAGGAGAAAAAGAAGAAAAAGGTTAATAAGTGAACCCCAAAAGTTAAGGTAATGCCAAGGAGGATTAGTAACTATAAATTCTATTGAATATCATACCAGCCCTTATCCTACATTACAAGCCGAAGAAAATACCTATAGTGATCCTAACTTATCTGTCTGGACACCTTGGTATTGAAAATAAGGGCAAGCATATGGTATTTGACATGCATTGATTGGAATTTATTTCTGAGAGTGAGTGTCTCTTGATCATCCCCGCATTGACATGCTTGAGTTCATATATGAGTGAGGAGGGACTTCTTTGTTGTAAGAGCACATCGGTTGCATTACTAGCTGTTTACTTGTTAGGGTAGTGTAACTTGTACATATGCATAGTTATTGTTGCTGAATTAATGTCATATCTTGATTCTTTTGGGTCACGTTGTTAATCTTCATTGATATGCACAATTGGATTTATAAGTAATTGAACGTGGAGAGTGGCATGAGATTTGAGCTAAACTTGATAATCAACTGTGATAGGTATCTTATGTGTCTCTTGGTTAAGCATCGTAGTATGGTGTTATGTAGTTGCTTGAGGACAAGCAATTGTTTTAAGTTGAGGGTGTTTATGTGCTAGATTTTTTTAGCACATTTAGGACTTTTTAACTTGAAATAATTGTAAGTTCTTAAGTAATTATTGTTTTTTTTGATGTTATTTCTTAAGATTTTGTAGGAAAGTCAAGATACATGGAAATAAATAACAATGGAGCAGAAGAGCTGAAATCTGAGCAAAAAAAGTTGAAAACATGGCTGACGACAACCGTGATAAGTCGCCAACCTTATGATAGGCTATCAGTATTGGCATCAGCCTTAACCAGGAAGTTTTAGTCTGAGAAACAGTTCTGATGACGTTGGTTATGTGGCATCAAAGTTGTGATAAGGCGTTAAGAATAGCGTCAGCCTTAAGTAGAAAATCAGCAATAAGAAAAGACATCTGATGACATTGGTGATACACCATCAGATCCTTGATACGGCGTTACAATCATCGTCAGTCGTACACAGTACTTTAAGATAATTGGAGCTAATCTGACGCCATTCATGATAAGGTGTCAGACCCTTTATGTGGCGTTAGCCAGGGTGTTTGGAAGATGAACAGCTTGAGAAGATGCAACAGGAAGTTTGGAAGCTTGCTAGGAAGTACGAGGAGGAAAAGAAAAGAAGGATGGATGAGGAGCGGTGTAGGACAACACTTAAGTTAGATGTCCAAGAACTCAAGGATCAAGTAAATACGTTAATCAAGCTTCCTCGTTCTCCACCCCCTAGCTCTGATGATGATGGCGAAGAGGATGAGGATAAGGGAGAGGATGAAATAGATTATTAAGTGGTGTCTTAGTTTTGGATTCTGTTAATTTGGAGAGTTTGAAAGAATGTGTTTTGCTACTTGTTTGCATACTTTTTTATACTTGTTTGGATATTATTTAAGTTGTATGAATATGTATGAAGTTTGATTGCTTAATTTTAATGTTTGAATTATTTCGAAAGCATTTTCTTATTATTTTGCTGGTTGTTATTGGTTGTACGTTGATTTTCTATTTTAATATTTAATTTTGGTGCAATTAAATGCTAAAGATAATACCAAATTAGTAAGAGATTTAGGGAGGGATATCTCTCAAAATATTAAAATATCAAATTATATTTTAATTTAACTTAGCTAGGGACTCCCTCAGTATATATACATTTGTAATTTTTTATTAATTTTTACATACCAAGGGTTGTCCCTCACTAAATAATAAATTAATATTATATATATTATTAATATAGTAAGATACGTCCCTCACTGAATTATAAATTAATATAATATATATTTTTAATATAGCAAGGGATATCCCTCATTATATTATATTTTTTTGAAAAGTTGTGAGATCAAAATAGCGATGGATGAGTGCCGGAGTCCATCGGTACTTTGCAAGGGTCTCCCTTACTAATAATTAGCAAGGCTTAACTTAGCAAGAAAACTTGTAGTGATGGCTGCCCTCACTAAATCTTAATTAGTGAGAGACGTCCCTCACTAAATTGCATGGCTAAAACAAGACTTTTTAGTAGTGTGGGTGAAATTCATGGTCAGTTGGAGAAAACTTGGAATGTTCATGGTGTGTTAAGGGCATAAGAATTCTTCCCTTAATTGCGTGTTGGGTTCAAGATTAAAAATATGAATGAAAAATGGAGGAAATCAAGTGGAGGAAAAAATTGAGATAACACTCAAAATGAAAAGAGTACTCAAAATTGAAAAGGTCTACTAATTCTCCCACATTGATGGGAGAATGAAACTTTCAAGCGTTTATATTAAGAAGCACTTACCCCACATGAAAATGATCGATCGATGAGATTAATCTTTTTGGACAAAATTTATTTTAGAAGAAATCCAATGCAGTTTGAAATCAAAGAAAAAACGTAATAGTTTTGTTCCTACATTAACATGCATACACGTAGTGCAGAAACTGCAGAAATATGAAATCCAGCTTCGAAAGGGATGCAATCTTTTGATGAAATGACACACTGATTCAGGAAAAGAGATGTTTGTTCAGATGGTTGTGACTGTCTAGAAAAAGCCACAATGATTCGATGAACAAACATGACTATTCCAAAGGATAAATCTTTTCGAATGAACCTTTGCCTCCTTTAGGAAGAGGCACTTGATGGCTATATAAATCAGTATTTTTCCACAGGTTCTGACACAAAAAATTTTCTGCAGTACAAACACTTCTTGTTTTCTAAAATACTTCGTGTGATCATCTAATCGTCGAGTGAGTTCAGAGAGAATCCGATCGTTTGAGGTACCGCTAGCTACTGTCGGATTGCTAAGCCATTTTATCCTAGGAGAAAAATTTCGCAACCTCGGGTACTTGAGGAAAATTATTTTCTTAAGGACTCTCCGTAAATTCGAAGGACTTGGCTTTTTTCTGCTTCATCTATTTTTTTTAATGAAACTTAAAACACACTTCTTTGAAAGATTATTTTGATCTTGTGTTGAAGGTGTTGGAAAACTTCATACGTGTTCTTGATTTATTCTTGAACTTGTGTTGAAATAGTGTTGCTAAAATATAAATTTTGTGTACCCAAAAATAATATAGTATAGTGAAGGTTGTTGTTTTGAATGGAGAAGAAAAGATTTAAAATTGGAACTGTTGGTTGGTGGGTGTTGTTAATGGTGCATGGAGTGCCTGGGTATATCCTCTTCTTGTGATGTGTGTGAATATATATCTTCTTGTGAAGTGATGTGTGTGAGAATATATATTGCGTGTAAGGTGGCAGTGAGGAGTTGTGCAGCTGCTAGTGGTGTAGCAGTGGTATCCTCTTCTTTTTTTTTCTTGGCAGGTTTAGTGGGTAAAAATTTACCCACATCTTGTTAAGTAATTAAATTAAATATAATACATGTTAATTAATTTAAACACATAACATGCACGTATTGTTTTTATATATACACTGAATATATGTAAATTTTAACCAATTATATGCTTGAAAAAATGTGCAGGTGGGATGGGCAAAAATGTGTCTGGTCACGTATCTATGTGTGTATGGCGTGAATCCAGCCAAAAAAATTTGAGGGTGTGTAAAAAAATGTGCAGGTGTATGTGAAGGTAAAAAAAGAGTTTGGAACTAAAATATGCTATGAAATTAAAAAAAAAAATCAAAATATGTCATGTATATAAAAATGACAGAAATATGTTTAGCTCATTTAAAACATGAGTTATATCAGTTCTCTTTAGCGGCAGGTGACAAACACCGTTATAAATCTGAAAAAGTGCATAACTTGTTATGACATATATCAATTATAGTGAATGTCTATCAAGATCTATCAAGATCTATTTGATGCCTATCAGGATTTGATGTATTTGTCTATTAGTGTAAAACTAGGGGCAAATTCCCCCTATAAATAGAAGGGCTTCCTTCATTGTAAATCATCCCTCAAGAGAAGAAATAAGAATCACTCTCTCTATTCTCTCTACTCTTCTTCTTGTTCTTTATTGTTTTATAACACGTTATCAGCAGGAGACTCTACCGTCTCAAATTTTAAGGCTAAGGCTAAGGTATTATTATTTTTCTTTCTTTTTTTATGGCTAACAATCTTACGAAGTGTGAGTTCATTGCCCTTCAAAGTTCGGAAAAGAACTATATTTCATGGGTGTTAGATGCTGAAATCAACCTAGATGCTATGGGTCTTGGAGACACCATAAAGAATGAAAATACAACATCTAGTCAAAATTGTGCTAAGGCTATGATTTTTTTGCGTCATCATCTTGATAAAGTTCTAAAAATTGAGTACCTTACTAATAAGGATCCACTCGTATTGTGGAATATCCTAAAGAAAGGTTTGACCACTTAAAGATGGTCATCCTCCCGAAATCACAATATGAGTGGATGCATCTAAGATTTCAAGACTACAAGTCTGTTCATGAATACAATTCTGCCATGTTCAGAATTTTTTCTCAATTGAAACTATGTGGAGAGACGGTCAATAATGATGATATGATGAAAAAAACACTCTCCACTTTTTATGCATTGAATGTGTTATTATAATAGCAATATCAAGAAAAAGTTTTCAAGAAATATATTGAACTGAGTTCTCATCTTCTCGTGGCTGAACCAAATAACGATTTGTTGATGAAAAATCATGAGAATCGATTAACTGGATCTACACCATTCCCTGAGCTGAATGATGTCTACGCTCGCCATGCTAGGCGTAGAAAAGATTGCGGCCTTGGTCGTGCACGTGGTTGTGGTCCTGGTCGTGATGGCCAAGAAAGAAATCCTGTTTCGGGTGTTAATCATTCATCTAACAAAATGAAACAAGAAGGGAAACGTGAAACAATTACTTATTTCCGATGTGGAGGAAAATGACACTATTCACATGATTGTCGTTCTCTCAAGCACTTAGTGGATCTTTATCAAGCATCACTAAAGAAGAAAGAGAGAAATCCCGAAGCTAACTTTCTATCTGAAAATAATGTTGACATCACATGCATGGATGTAGAAGACTTTTACGAGCACCCTGAAGGAAAGATTGATCACTTGATTGGTGATGGTTCCGTAAACATGGAAGAATGAATGCTTTTAATTTTTTTTTATTGTTGATAAGAGTTAGAAAATAAAAATCATGTAACAGTAGTTTGCATGAGTATTGATTTTTAATTCGTATTGATTAGTTCAATTATATTATTGTAATTTATTATTGAAGTGAATAGAATTTCAATTTCATCATTATTAAATTAAAAAAAAAAAAGATGACGACGATACGTGCAACTTGTACGAACTTCTGTTGTGTTCGTTATTGCATATTAATATTTTATACGTTAACATTTTTAGTTTTGCATGTTAATATTAATATTAGTTTTACACGTTAATATTTTTAATATAATATTCACATATAGTCATTACTTATCCATATGTGTTCAGAAAACATAATATAATAATATTATATTTGCATATTAACGTACTAGACAAAATATAATATAACAATATTATATTATTATTATATGTATTGCATGATGATATTCCGTACTATTAATTATAAATAATGTATTACGTATTTGATACCTTATCAAATATTATATTATTTCAATATTTTTGGACATATTTTTTTCAATTGCTTAGTAATGTCGGATTAACAATTTTTTATAGTATAAGCTTTCACTTTGTACAAAAATTTAATATATGTCTTTTTTGGCGTATGTCCTTTTATTTGAAGATATGGATAATTTTCAAAGTAAGCTGTCAAATTGTGAAGATATATGTACGATATTCAAAGACAAGAAATATTTGTCTCATCTAAACATGGGCAAGATTTATGTCACTACAATTTCTGGTAGTTTTAATTTGATTGAAGGCTTCGAAAAAGCCATTATAATCTTGCCCAAGGGAACTAAACTCATCATAAATAATGTCATGTTTTCTCCTAAGTCTCGGAGAAACTTGATGAGTTTTGAAGATATCCGTGAAAATGATTATCATATCAAGACAATTGATGAGATGAATCTTGAATATCTTGGTATCACCAAGAATGTCTCTGTGCAGATATGTTTTATTGGAAAGTTCTCTGTTTTATGTTTTGGCCTGTATTGGACAAAGATTTGTGCAATTGAGGCACATTCTATAGTAAACCAAAATTTTACTGATTCTAATACTTTCGTACATTGGCATGATCGTCTGGGACATCCAGGATCAATAATAATGAGACGAATCATAGAAAATTAAAATGGGCATCCATTAAAGAATTTGAAGGTTCTTTAGAATGGTGAATTTTCATGCAATGCTTGTTATCAAGGCAAGCTGATTGTGAGGCCATCGCCAACAAAAGTTGGGATTGAGTCCCCCGCATTCTTGAAACGCATAAATGAGGATATTTGTGGACCCATTCACCCACCTAGTGGGTCATTTAGACACTTTATGGTCCTAATAGATGCTTCATCTAGATGGTCTCATGTGTGCCTTTTTTCATCTCGCAACTTAGTATTTACAAAATTATTGGCACAAATAATACAATTACGGGCACATTTCTTGATAATCAAATTAAGTCTATTCGCCTTGATAATGTTGTAGAAATTTCATCCCAAGCATTTAATGACTATTGCTTATCGATTGGGATAAGAGTGGAACATCTTGTACCCCATGTTCACACTCAAAATGGCCTTGCTGAGTCATTAATTAAACATTTGCAGTTGATAGCAAGACCATTTTTTATGAAAACTAAATTTCCCACTTCTATTTAGGGTCATGCAATTTTGCATGTTGCAACACTTGTTCGTCTTAGACCGATAAATTATCATAAATTTTCTCCATTGCAATTGGTTTTGGGTCAAGAGCCAAATATATCTCATTTGAGAATTTTTGGGTGCGGTGTATATGTGCCTATAGCACCACCAAACCTCACCAAGATGGGCCCCTAAAAAATATTAGGAATTTATGTTGGGTTTGAATCACCCTCCATTATTCGCTATCTTGAACCATTAATGAGAGATATATTCACTACTCGATTTGCAGATTGTTGACTTGATGAGATAGTTTTCCCAAAATTAGGGGGAGAAGATAGTGATATCGAAAGAGAAATTTTGTGGAAAAATCCATCACTATCTCATCTTGATCCATGTGCTTCTATTTGGGAGAAAGAAGTACAAAAGATTATTCATCTTCAGAAAATTGCAAATCAAATGTCGGGCGCATTTACTGATTTCAAAAGGATCACCAAATCATATATTCCTTCAGAGAATGTCTCAATTCAAATTGATGTCTCTAAAGGACCATCCACTAGTGTCATAGCTAATAAATCTAAAGCATGCTTGAAATATGGCAGACCATTAGGTTCTAAGGATCAAAATCCTAGAAAAAGATACAGAAATGATCAAGATGACACTACGAAAGATCCTCATATGGAAGCTCAAGATTTGAGCAATATTGATATTCCTGAAGGAACCAATGAGCTTGAGACTCAAGAAAATGAGAAACTATCCATAAATTCAAGTGATGTTGAAACTAATTTGAATTGATCTAAAATATTATTGGATCATATCTTTGCATATAATGTTTCAACGAAAATCATGCAAGATAGAGAGGATCTTGAACCTCGATCTAGCATAGAATATTGACAAAGAAATGACTAGCCAAAATGGCAAGAAGCAATTCAATCTGAATTGAATTCACTTGCCAAACGTGAAGTTTTTGGACCTATAACTCAAAACCTAATGGTGTTAAGCCTGTTCGCTATAAATGGGTCTTTGTGCAAAAAAAATGTGAAAAATGAAGTACAAAGATATAAAGCATGCCTTGTTGCACAAGGATTTTCACAATGGCCTGGTTTCAGTTATGATGAGACATATTCACCAGTTATGGACGTAATAACATTGTGTTTTCTTATTAGTTTCACTATCCATGAGAGACTTGAAATGCATTTTATGGATGTGGTAACAACCTATCTATATGAATCACTTGATAATGAGATATACATGAAAATTTTTGAAGGATTTAAAATGCCAAAAGCATATAGTTCAAAGCCTCGGGAAATGTATTCCATTAGATTACAAAGATCATTGTATGGTTTGAAGCAATATGGACGCATGTTGTATCACCGTCTTAGTGAATATTTATCTAAAGAAGGTTATGCGAATGATGAAATTTGCCCATGTGTTTTCATAAAGAAAACAATGTCAGAGTTTGTTATACTTGCTATTTATGTCGATGACATAAACCTAATTGGAACGCCAATAGAGCTTCAAAAGGCAATTGACTACCTAAATAAAGAATTTGAGATGAAAGATCTCAAAAAGACAAAGTTATGCCTTGGTTTGTAAATTGAGCATTTGACAAACGGTATCTTTATCCATCAATCTACCTACATAGAAAAAGCACTGAAATGATTCTATATGGATGGAGCACATCCATTAAGTACTTCGATGGTTGTTCGATCACTTGATGTGAATAAGGATCCATTCTGACCTCAAGAAAACAATGAGGAACTCCTTGGTCCTGAAATACCATATCTTAGTGCAATAGGTGCCCTAATGTATCTTGCAAATACTACAAGGCCTGATATTGCCTTTTCAGTAAATTTTCTAGCAAGGTATAGTTCTTCTCCTACTAGGAGACATTGGAATGGGATCAAACACATATTACGGTATTTAAAGGGGACTACCAATATGGGCTTATTTAATTGTAAAGATTGCAATTCCAATCTTATTGGTTATGATGATGCTAGGTACTTATCTGACCCGCATAAATCTCGGTCTCAAATAGGCTATGTATTCACATGTGGGGGTACTGTCATATCTTGGAGATCAATAAAGCAGTCTATTGTAGCCACGTTATTGAATCACGCTGAGATTATATCTATTCATGAAGCAAGCCGAGAGTGTGTGTGGTTGAAGTCCATAATACATCTCATTCGAGAAAAATGTGGCTTGAAATGTGACAAAGTACCTATAGTTTTATATGAAGATAATGCAGTATGCATAGCACAACTGAAAGTCATAAAAGGAGATAAAACAAAGAACATTTCTCCAAAGCTCTTCTATACACATGAGCTTCAAAAGAATGGTGATATTGACGTACAATAGATTCGTTCAAGTGAAAATATGATTGGTTTATTCACCAAGTCTCTTCCAACTTCAACTTTCAAGAAGATGGTGCACAAGATCGAAATGCAAAGATTAAATGATGTTCTTATTAAGGGGGTTCATACGCGCTGTACTTTTTTCCCCTTATGAGATTTTGTCCCACTGGGTTTTTCTTGTAAGGTTTTTAATGAGTTAGCCTATATGTGTATTGTTAGACATTCAAGGGAGAGTGTTATGATACATATCAATTATAGTGTATGTCTATCAAGATCTATTTGATGTCTATCAGGATTTAATGTATTTGTCTTTTAGTGTAAAACTAGGGGCAAATTCTCTCTATAAATAGAAGGGCTTCCTTCATTGTAAAGCATCCCTCAAGAGAAGAAATAAGAATCACTCTCTTTATTCTCTCTAATCCTCTTATTGTTCTTTATTGTTTTATAACATAACTCACTTTTTAAGCAAGAGTAGTGCATTTTATTTCTACATAACTCACTTAAAAGTGAGTTATATAAGTTTTAAGTGAATTATGCATTTTGATTTTGACATAACTCCCTTTTTAAGTGAGTTATGCTTTTTGGTTTACACATTTTGATTTACTAGATAAGTGTACATTCTTTGCACGTGTGTATGATGATAATAATAAACGTATATAAAAGAATAAATTATTATTATTTATATCGAACAATATACTTGATCCGCCTTCAAAAATTTTACTATTATGAATCAAATCTATTTAAAGTCAAATAAGGCTAATTTCTTGATAGAGAAAAGCTTACCCTTTGAAAGATCTCCCACTTCTGTCTTTTCATACCACCCATCTCAATGCAAGTAAAATCACATTCAATGCCATGTAACTTCTCATCCAAGACTAATAATTATAAATTATGAGATAAATATATGAATAAAAAATTTCAAGGACACGATCATTATTTTATTATCTCATTAATTAATTTATTAGTTGGAGTTAGTTGGGGACATGTCCCATCAACTCCTTCTTCAGACAGTCATTTTTAGAGGCTTTTCAGACTATAGCATGTTCAGATGATTTATTTCAGTTGTTTTGGGTATTTCATACACCACCCAGATGTTATATCTGTAATACCTCACATTTTGGACTAGAATGAAAATTCGTCATTCCTATGCGTGGATGTTTCAAAAGCCTCAAATACAATATAAATTTAGTATGTTAATTAATTAGGTAGTGTGGGAATCTATTTGAGCACGAATTTAGATGATAGAGGTCCCCTAACTCAAGTACAAGTTGAAAGCTTTCCTATCGTTCAAGTTTTAGTGAGCGTCAAAACTTGGCTTAACTTCAATCAACCATAACTCATTGTATATGAAGAACTGGGTGTTTTAATATATATCAAATGAAATCTATTTTAATTATCTTTCCAACGATACCATATTCGCCTAAATCCGATATCAGAGGAAAGAGTTATCCCCATTTTATTCCAGCATGTCAAGCTGGAAAATGGTGACGACATTTCGGATGGGCTATCACGTTTCTGAAGACCTTTTTGATGATATCGTCACATTCTGATGACGTCATCAGCCCTAGGCAGAAAATCAAGAATTTGGACCCCTTTTGTGATGACCATTCGTGACGGCCTATCACGGACCTGACGGCCTGTCACGGATGGCGTCAAGTATATTTTTCCTGCAATTCAAGGGCATTTTTGCAAGGGTATTTTGGTCATTTCCTTCACCTTCCACGACTTATAACCCTAAAAAGGTGTAATTTTTCTCATTTTTCTTCAGTTAAGCATCTTAAAAACCCTCTCTTACACTCTCAACCACAAGATTAGAGTTTCCATCAAACTCATCTCTCAAAAGCAAGATTCAAGCCTTTTTCTAAGATAATCAAGAATTAAGTTTTCCAATCCAAGAACTCTCCATCAAATCATCAAGGTTTCCTTTCTAAGGTATGCGTGTGTTCATTCATGGACTCCTTTCATCTATGAAGTTCAAGAACCATTTTCTAAAACTATATATTATAGTTTTCATGTTATGAATGGATTGTTGATCATGTTTATGTGTTGAATGATGCCAAGATAGAATCTTTATATGTTATTATGAATCTATTACATCATATGAGTTGAAAACATGTAAGTTTGATTATTTATGATGAGTAATTGTATGATTTACACCTATGCCTAAGTTGTGCATGTAAGTTGTTTGATAAAATACCTGAGAGACTAGAAATCATGCATTATAGTAAATTGTGACTAAGTGAAGGATTCATGATATGCAACCATATTCCAATGATTTTCATGTTGATATTGTGTCTTGTAAATGTTTTTGGGATGTTCACGAACTAGTCTTATGAGATTATGCAATGCTTACTTGCAAATCCTACTTATGTACAAAATGTATGATATCCATGCACTTTATGGAATTCCCCAAGTTATGATATTATGGGTTATTGATGTTGGTCGCGTACTCAAGTCAGTCATGTGTGTTAGTCTCCTTCCATCGAGTCCTGGGGGTATTCGTACCAAAAAAATATAGCTGTGTGCTTAGAGCTATGTCATGTTTTCACGATACTCTCAGTGAAGCCATGATCTATAGAAATCAGCCAGTCATGTGACTCAGGAAAACTCAGTAATCTCAGTAGTTCAGTATTCTCAGTAATCTTAGTGCTCAGTAACCTCATTAATCACAATAAATCTCAGTAACTTCAATACTCTTAATCAATCCTCAGAACTCATTATATTCCATCCGTCATCAGAATCTAGTAAACTCTGTTTTAGCTCCGTTAAACAATACCACTATTTTCAGTTCAGTTAATCAGTATCTATTCAGCAAATCAATTCAGTTAAGTTATTTAGTTCAGACCAGTTATTCAATTCAGTGTCTTTCGGATGGAAGTAGGATTTAGCATCGAGTAAGCCTAGGGATGGGGACTCACCTACTAGATTAGGACTGAGATCTTTAGAAGCAATCCCTAAGTTCCAGATCTACGTAGCCAGTGTAGGTACTAGATGTCACCCGTTAGATAGGACTGACATACTCAGGGGTCACCCGTTAGCATATTTATATGTATTGGACTGATCCCAGGAGTCACCCACTAGATTAGGACTGACTCTACAACAAATGTCTTTATTGGTGGCGCGGTACTGACACCCTTCTAGTCAGGGAAGAGATTGGACCCCAGTCAGCTAAGCTTGGGGCATGTCGGTTAGATGAATATATCTCATAGTTTTAGTTACAGATTCAGGACTGTCAGATACAATTAACTCAGTTCAGTAGTATAGATTTAGTACTGTTAGAGACAATAAATCCTTATCATTATAAATAGACTTCAAGATCACCCGTTAGACATGACTGATCTCAACTTTAGTTAAACAGTATCAGAATTATCAGATTTAAAGATCACCTGCTAGATAGGACTAATCTCAAATTTAGTTACTCCATATAAAATAGAACTTAGATAGTTCTATCAAAACTTAGACTCTCAGATACAGTCGCTCTGTATCAATTACATTGGTTAGGCCAATCATCATAGTTATATCAGTTATATCAGTTTTCTAAACTCATGTATCAGTCATATCAGTTATCAAAATTCATGATATCAGTATTCATCTTTAGGACTGTCAGACAAAGTCAACCAGACCAATTCTTCATAATTCGAATTGTCAGAAATAGTCGTTCATCTATTCAGTATCTCAGAATTAGTACACTCATATTGTTAGTATTCAAACTCAGTAGTCAGTATATCCACAAGTTCAGTTATAGTTATGCATGCATATATGTATTCTCACATTCATATTAGTCAGCATTGTTCATGCATATAACCCTTTGCATTTATCCTACCTCACTCGTATACTCAGTACATTCAGACGTACTAACTCATTTGTGCTATGGTGCTTTCTCTTATGTTACATCATAAGTTCAGAGGCACGAGCTCCAGATCAGCAGTAGCATTTTAGTGTTCAGAGTTTGTAGTGAGTCCTTCTCATTTGATGATGATATGATTATTGCTACATTTGCTATTCAGTTGCTAGATGGAGTTAGTTGGAGACATGTTCCTTCAACTCCTTATTCAGTTTAGTTAGAGGCTTTTAGACTAGATGTCAGATTAGATATTCAGATCTTATTATTTTAGTATTTATGACTTGTTTTGGTATTGTTATACATTTTTCAGACATTTCATTATTAGATATTTATTCAATTCAAACCTTATGTCCTTTGATGTTCATGTTTCTACATTTTATGATTATTATGCAGTATATAGGTACAGATATCAACCATGGGTTAGCTTGTGGTCCTTCGAGGTCATGAGCACTGTGTAGAATTTCGGTTTAAAAAATCGGGTTGTTACAATATCTTTATCAAAGGTTATGTCATAGTTTTAAACCTTATGGCCTTTCAGTTCATGTTTCTGCATTATACAATATGTTATGTAGTATACAAGCAAAGATATTAGTCATGGGTTAGCTTGTGGTCCTTCGGGGTCATGATCACCGTGTAGTGTTCTGGGTACTAGATTCGGGGAGTTACAAACTTGGTATTAGAGCCTAAGGTTTAATAGAGTCCTAGGAATTCTGAAAGCTGCATCTAGTAGAGTCTTGTAAATGGGTGTATTGCACGCCACATTTATGTGCAAGAGGCTATAAGATGTTTTAGGAACAGTTCCCCTTATTTTAGTATTCATTTCATGCCAGTAAGCATAATCTCAAGTCAATCTCTCCATATAATACTCTTCCTTTCTTTATTTCAAAACATTCTTCCCAAGAGAAGAACCCAGCCTGTCCAATAAGATCCCTTAGATGAACATGTTTCTCATGCAGAGTTCAGAGCTGCATTCACTATTATTGCTCAGTTAGTTGCTACTCAGAATAAACGACCAGCCATTGTTCCGGCCAACCCAGTGGCTAATTTGGCTGTGGCCAGAATTTGGGGTTTACCCAAATGTACATCTTTTCTCGAGTCTAAGTCAGATGAAGACCCTCAGGAATTCATTAATCAGGTTCAGAAGGTTACAGATATTATGGGGATATTAGATGTTGAGAGTGTTGAGCTAGCTATATATCACTTGCAGTATGTTTCTCACACTTGGTTCAAGCAATGGAAGTCAGAGAGGTCAGTTGAGGTAGGACCTATAGAGTGGGAGGAATTTGTCGCCTTATTCTTAGAGAGGTTCTTTCCCATATAGTTTAGAGAAGCTAAGGTGTTAGAATTCATTAACCTCAGGCAGGGCAACATAACGGTGAAAGAGTATTCTCTTAAGTTTACTCAATTAGTCAGATATGCCCCTCATGTGGTTGCAAATAAAAGGGCCAAGATGAGTAAGTTTGCTTCAGGGGCGAATGACAGCATGGTTAATGAGTGTGGATCTACCATGCTGAATAGTGACATGAATTTAGCTAGGCTTATGAATCATGCTCAGCAGATAGAAGATCAAAAAATTAAGATGAGGGAGAAACAGAATAAGAGAGCAAAGACAGGTAGTTTCAACTTTTTTTTGCCCAAGTCAGAAGGAGGAAACCGTTCTTAGTTTCATCCTAAGTCATCAGTTCTAGCTCCTTCTTCAGCTAGTGCCCCTGTGTAGAAATTTAGAGACGGCAACAGAGATAGAGCACCAGGCTCTAAGTCTCAGGGCAGTGTTAGAAGTGCCCGCACCTATCTTCTTTACCAGACTTGTGGCAAGAACCATCAAGGTATTTGCAGAGCTGGCAGTAGTATTTGTTTTGGATGTGGCAAGTTAGGCCACAGAGTTAGAGATTGTCCTCAGCCAGGTCCTCAGGGTTATAAAAACGGTCCCTCAGCTCAGTTGAGTCGCCCAAATCAGCAAGGGGCCACTTCTAGTGCTATTGGTGGGCAACACCCAAATAGAATTTATGCTCTCCAATCTTGATAGGATGTAATACCTCAATTTTCTGAATCAGAATGCTACACAGTGCTCAAACCCCGAAGGACCATAAACAAACCCATTACTGATATCTATACCTGTAAACTGTATAATATACGTATAAAATACAAAAAATATGAAAAATAGGACATAAGGTTTAACTGAATAAAGTATATGTTAAGAACAATGTCTGAAAATGGTATAACAATACTAAAAAAAATCTAAACTAACTTTATGACTGCTATAGTCTGGAAAAACCTCTAAATTGTCTGAATAAGGAGTTGATGGCACATGTCCCCAACTAACTCCATCCAAAAACTGAACTAAAATAGTAAATGAAGTAATAATCATATTGTCCTCGAATGAGAAGGACTCACTGTAAACTCTGAACACTGGAATGCTACTGCTGATCTGGAGCTCGTGCCTCTGAGCCTATGGTGTAACATAAAAGAAAGCACCATAGCACAAATGCATTAGTATGTCTGAATGTACTGAGTATACCAGTGAGGTAGGATAAATGCAAAGGGTTATATGCATGAACAATACCGACTGATATGAATGTGAGAATACATCCATGCATACGTAACTGTAATTGAACTTATAGAAATACTGACTACTGAGTCTAAATATTGACAGTATGAGTGTACTGATACTGAGATACTAAATAGATGAACGACTATTTTTGACAGTTTGAATTATGAAGAACTGGTCTGATTGACTATGTCTGACAGTCCTGAAGCTAAATACTGATATCATGAATTTTGATAACTGATGTGACTGATAACATGAGTTTTGAGAACTGATATAACTGATAGCATAAGTGACTATATATGACAGTCCATAAATCTAAAAGAACTATCTGAGTTTCGTTATATTTCTGAGTTGACTGTATCTGATAGTCCTAAAATCTGAAGAACTATCTGAGTTCTTTTACTGAGACTAGGACTAAAACTATGGGATATGTTCATCTAACCAACATGCCCTAAGCTAAGCTGACTGGGGTCTAATCTTTGCCCAAAATAGAAGGGTGTTAGTACCACGCCACTAGTAAAGACATCTGTTGTGGAGTCATTCCTAATCTAGCGGGTGACTCCTGGGATCAGTCCTATACATATAAATGTGCTAACGGGTGAACCCTGAGTATGTCAGTCCTATCTAATGGGTGACATATCATACCTATGCTAGCAACATAGTTCTAGAACTTAGGGATTGCTTCTAGGGATCTCAATCCTATTCTAGCGGGTGAGCCCCTACCCCTAGGTTTGCTCGGTGCTGAATCATATTCTAATCTGAAAGATATTGAACTAAATAACTGGCTGAGCTAAATAACTTAATTGAACTAATTTGCAGAACTGATACTGATTAACTGAACTGATACTGGTGGTATTGTTTAGTGGAGCTAAAACTGAGTTTACTGGATTCCGATAACGGAAGGAATATAATGAGTTCTAAGGACTGATTAAGAGTACTAAGGTTACTGAGATTTACTATGATTATTGAGGTTACTAAGCACTAAGATTACTGAGAATACTGAACTACTTAGATTACTGAGTTTTCCTGAGTCACATGACTGACTGATTTCTATAGATCATGGCTGGATTGAGAGTATCGTGTAAACATGACATGACTCTAGGCACACAACTTTATTTTTTAGGTACAAGTACCCCTAGGAATCGATGGAAAGAAACTGACACAACTTGACTTTCTTGAGTACATGACCATCAATAACAATCCATAATACATGAGTGAGGGATTTCATGAAGTACGTGGTTATCATAATATCTAACTTGAATAGGAATACTTATAATCAAGTCATAAATCTCATATTCTAATATCATGGGCATTCTGACAACATATACTATTCATAACAACGGCATGGAAACCATTTAAGCATAAGGGAATAGAAAACATGTAACATTTAGTTCATGTTGTAATAATTTGGGGAATAACTCATGTGATACTTCAAAATCATGATCTTGTTCATACCATGGAAGGCATATAGACACACTATGAGTCCATTCCCCAATCATCATGTACATTCCATTAACACATATATTGCACAAAAATGACAAGTGAGCTCTTTGAACATAATAGACTAGCATGAATTTATCATATAGTTCACCCCTAAGTTATAATACATGATTTTATCATTCTAGGCATTTTATCAAACACCTTACATGCACAATATTGAGCATAGCTGTACTTATTAAATTTAGAAATCTTGAACCACCTAAATTCATGGGTTTCCAACTAACATGCCCATACACTTCTTGGAAACACATTTAGATACCATCTAGAAGCATAATTAAGAACCAATACATGAACATAACCACACAACAACATAAAGATCATAATTTATTATTTAAAACGTGGTTCTTGAGCTCCACGGATGAAAGGGATCTGTGGATGAACACTACGCATACCTTATTTCTTAATTACATGAAGATTGATGGAGAGAATTTCTTGAACTTGAATCTTCTATGAATACCCTAGCTTGTGTTCTTGAGAGGTTTTTGAGAGAAAGAATATGTTTTGGTGAAATAAGGGCTTAATTCCGTGTTTAGGCATTATATAGGGGTGGAAAAAGGACCATTTTTGCCCCAAAAATGGAATTTTAAGTCACCTGGACACCCACATGTGCGATGCACACTTTATTGCACACCTTAGGGTGTGCATCCAATATCTTATTGCATATATTAGGGTGTGTGTCGCACACCTTAGGTTGTGCATCGCACACCTTATGTCAGGCAATGTACTCCACTTTGTAAAGTCATAATTTCTTGCTCGGGTGTCGGATTTTAATAAAATTTGTATTGTTGGAAAGATAATTCAAAGTGATTTCATTTGATATATAGTAGGACTTCTAATTCAATATATACAAGGAGTTATAGCCGATTTAATTTGACCCAAGTTTTGACATTCACTAAAACTTAAACGATAGGAAAGCTTTCAACTTGAACTTGAGTTAGGGAACCTCTATGACCTAAATTCATGCTCAAATATATCCCCACACTAAATAATTGACTAACACACTAAATTTACATAGGGTTTGAGGATTTTGAAATGTCTATACATAGGAATGACGGACTTTCATTCTAGTCCAAAATATGGGATATTACAATATCTTCCCCTTGGGAACATTCATCTTCGAATGAGACTGGCTGAGATAAGAGAAAAGAAAACTGATGTGAATATAGAGCATGAATAACTGATCATGATTTTATAGCTGACATGATTGATAAATTGAACATATCATACTGAACGTGCATATCTAATGCATGTGTAAATGATTCATAAGTACTTAAAGAAGAGTACTGATAAGATGATCACGCATATCTGATGTGCAAATATATGAATGAACCGGCTTATGATTATGCAAATGAATATGCAATGGTAAAGATACCAAGTTTGAACTGGGAACTGAGCATGGAGCTGAATACCAAGTTTGTACTAAAATTTGAACATAAGAATGAGTAAGCTCAACGAAGACTGCTACCATGAACTGAAAATACTAATGAGTCTAAGATTGATTACTCAATATGCATGACAGGAAACATAAGAACATAACTGAGTCTGGAACATGATACATGAACTAAACTGATTCTGTAATGCATGAAATGGATAGAGTATCATATCATGGCTACACTGAGTCATTGAGTACATGGCTTACTGTTGAGTTTTGAAGACAGAGGTTTGGCTCATAAGTAACACTTCCTATAAGATAGATTTATAAAAAAAATGACATGTTTAAATTAAGGAAGTTTGGGGGCTATAGTGTATCTCCCCCTTGGAACACTATGTCCCTTGAAGGATACTGGACTGACCTTGCTGAGATATTGAGAAAGTTGACGCGATGCACAAGGCACCTAGGTAAAAAATCATAACTGGTTATCTGAGATCTAAAACTGAAGCGTGATGCACGAATGCATAGACTTACTGACTTAATTTGATTAAATGAGTAACTAGTAACTGAATGCTGGGTATGGAAGACTGAATTGGACTTAATTCGAGTAGCTGGGCTGAGGCCATAAAGTATTGTGCATATGAGAATGGACTGAATAGTAACATGAGGTAACTGATCATGGATTTTATGAAAGCTATATTATCTGAAAATGTAGGCCCAAGCGTATTATATGATTTAGGAACATTCCATAGACTGATGTATTGGAATACCTATAACTGAGTAGCTGATAACTGCATGCTATGGCCAAGCAAGTCTAAAACTGAACTGAATTTTTGAGCTGAATACAGATCTGAAGCTGACACTATAACTTAAGACTGCAACTGGGATCTATACTGGAACTAAATGTTGGGTCCTAATAACTGAATACTGAAACTGAGTTTTGACTAATACTGAAGTGATTAATTCTGAGACTGAGCACTAATTACTGAGTGTTAAGTACTGAAACTATAACTGAGATGGAAACTGAGTTATGATAGTCACATAATAAAGGCTAACATAAGTTAAGGATCTAAATATACATTCACACTCTGAATTTTTTCCCAATTTCTAAGTACTACCTCTATGGGAGTTAAGCCTCAATAAAGAGAAATTATGGATTACATGGACTCACACATATTACATAAAGAAGAAACAAATCTTAACTAAGCTCATTCCTAGGCAGGCATCATGGATGATTAGAAAAATTCTGAGTATGAGGAAATATGCTCACATAGTAGGGATGACAAACAACACTACTCCCCAGGTGCTGCATAATGGAGTTTGTAAGATCTTTAAGGCGTAAACCCTCTTAAGAGGAGAAACAGTAAAGGTGGACTGGAGAAATCTAGTATGTAATAACTATGCAAAAACTAAACAAATTTTTATATTATGGCTACAATTATATGGATGGCTACAAACAAAGGATGTATTGCTAAGGTGGGGAATGGCTATAAATGCGACTTGTGTCCTACGCAACTCAGTTCCCAAAAGTGCTGCCTACTTGTTTTTTGAGTGCATATTTGCTAAGACAACATGGGAGGCTGTATTAAACTAGTGACAATGTCATAGAAGGACTTTTGACTGGGACATGGAATAGCAATGGGGGAAGAGGAATTCGAGAGGTAAAGGTGCAAGGGCAATAATATTAAAAATAAGTTTTGCTACTGTGGTTTATATGATTTTACTAGAATGAAACAACCGAATATTCCATAAGAGAAGTGCAACAATAGAAGTGATCATCTACCAACTAAAGATATAACTCTACATTAGAGGTCAAGCGAATAGGAAACTCATGGACTATGTTGGAAAATTAGTATAGCTGGAAGTGTTCTAAGAGATTGAGTTTGGATAGGAGTGTTATTGTATTAGAGGTAGTTGTGAGAAGAAGAACAAAGGTTTTGACCCCTTATCTTTGTAATGACCTTTCTTGGTAATTAATAGAATACTTTGGTTGCCAAAAAAATAATAAACTTTAATGAAAACCATTTTTGTGAATACGAGTTGGAGAGAAGTGTGGATATTGAGATATAAGATATAGTATATGGGTTGCAAAACTCCATGTGTTATGACCCTAACTAGGACCTAGTTTTGATACAAGTCAAATGGCCACCTTAATTTTTGAAGACATGATTGAAGGTCATCATTTAAAGGCTCAAGACTTGGTCACCCCAAGGGCACAAGAATATGCAAGGAAGACCCGTTTTGAGCACAAGCAAGGTTGTGTGTGGAAGATTGCTTGGAGCATCAAAGACTTGAGGACTCACAGTTTTGGACAACACTTAATGGGTCATGATTTGGTCATCTTCATTAAGGGTATTTTGGTCACTTCATTGGGTCCAAATGCACTCCATGGCCACCCCACCCTTTAAGGCATTATTGTCATTTTGCCTTGTCTTATAATAGAATATAAATAGAACATTTTAGGTCTTTTTTCTCATTAGTTGTTTATTGATGGAAGACAAACTCTCTCTCTAGTGTGAGGAATGTAACACCCCTTAGTTGTACGACTTGGAAAAGCCACCAATCCGTAACTAGGGCTGCCCAAGTGTGGATATCACTTGTGTTGCATCGTTGGCTTGATATGTTGGTGATTAGGGAGGTAAAGTCCCTGTTTTTTCAATGTAAGAGTTTGGTGTTAACATTCATTAATCTTAGGGTCCTTACATGTGGTTAGGGTTCTTAGATTCTTGATTATTATATGTCAAACTATCTATCCATCTCTTTTGTTAACATTGTATTGTTGTTGGTCTTTGAAGTCTAGTAAAGCCATGTGGGGCTCTTTCGATTCACTAGCAATGTTGTACTTGTGTTAATCTCTTTTATTTCTCAAAACTAAATCTAAAGTCTAGTGAAGCCACGAGTGGCCTATTTCGATTCACTAGCACCTTGTTGTTCAGCTTGTTGCTCTTGTGTTGGCTTAAATGCACACTTAGTCATGTATCATTTGGTATCAAAACCATCTTTGATTTTGTTCTAACAAGATCAAT
>NC_061112.1:110658003-110888986 GCF_002878395.1 Capsicum annuum | reverse complement strand
TTTTTTAAAAAAAGAGTTGAAAACTAAAAAATTCCAGAAAAGGAGTAATCTTCCCGTTCTTGTTGTTCTTGGCCGAGAAAGTTGTTGTTCTTATTGTTGTCTTGGCCGAGACATGTTTCTTTGTAACTAGATCTTATAGTCTTTTGTTGTTTAGAGTGTTTCTAGTGTTGGTTTCTTTCTCACCAACACTAAAAAGTGTCCAAATCTAAGCTTGAACCTGAACTTGTTGATGTTGTTAATGTGAACAAAGTGTGGCTGATTTGATATTGTTGTTATTCTTAGCCTTGACCGTGTTGAAGGCCATGTTGTTGTGGAGTTGGTGTTGGAATTTGTTGTTGTTCTTGGTGTTGTTATTGTGTTCATGTTGTTCTTCACCCTTTTCATCTTTTGTTAAAACAAAAAGTGAATATTAGATCCACAAAAGGTGAAAGACCAAGTTGTAGTACTTGTTGGTGAAAGACTTGATCACATCACTCAAAAGACTTGACAACCACTTTTCACCTACTTTTCTTGATTTAAGGACCTTGTTTCAAGGAGAAAGTACCAAGAAGGTCAAATCTTGTTTTGAACTTGAAAATGAAGCTCCAAGACCAAATTTCCCTCCATTAACCAAATCCACCATTTCCAAATTGTATATTGGTCAAGACTTGAAATTGAAGGGTAAAATTTTGACAAAACCGAGGCCAATAGTGGACTTCCACATCACTAAATTACCATTCACGCAATATTTTGAGTTCAACTTTTAGATTTCTTAGTTTCATTTTATCGTTTCTTAGTTTCATTTGTTGGTTTGAACACTAATTGACGACCTAGTAATCTCCTACTAGCTTGTTAGTTAGTTTTTGTGCCCGTTTGTTCATGTTAGCGTTATTTTGTGCTTTTCTTGTTTTTGAATTGTAGAATTTCTTGGTTCAAGTTTGGACATTATTTCTTTGAGTCTTCAAACAAAGAATCCATTCTAACCAAGGAGTAGACTCACCCCTTGACTCATCACGAACTATAAGCCGACTTGCAACGCTTGTGAATCCAAGTGTGAAACGATCAAGTGTGTGAGAGTGTGGTGAGGTTGTTTCGAAATAACTTGTGTTTTATTTTGTAGACTTGTTCTTTTCTTTTTTTTTTAGGTACAATTACGATGGAACGCGCGGCTGCAAGTGCTATTTTGGCTAAACTTGAAGCCATTACCCATCAATGGGAAGTGATAAATGAAAGGTTGGATCATATGGGAGTTCCAAGGGAGCAAATGGGCTACCCGGACACATGTCAAGATGAAGACCGTAGCTCATGTGAGCTACGAGGTAAAAATGTCATCCCGTACACTCATATGTATGTAGTTGTGGTTTTACCTAGTGTAGGAGTGCATGAGACTTCATTTTGTGATACTCTTGATATTTTTAGGTCACATGAGGACCAAACTCTTGTTATAGGTATACAAGCACTAGTTGATCCTTTAGATGACGAAATTGATTCTCCTTCTTAGAATAATTTGTGTCCATCTGGTGCTAGCACTTACAACTTGACTAAGGTTCCATTATGAAGTGACGAGAGTATTCACACACTAGTTGACCCTTGTGAAAAACAAGGTGAATCTATAGTGGTATGTGAATTGCCAATAACTAGTGAGGGTGAGCAAAATGATCAATCAAGCATAGATGATCTTGATTTTCTTGAATATTTAGAAAACCCGAGTTGTGATTGTCTTTATGAAGATGATTTTGATTGTGGCCCTTTGGCTTACCTTGATGGTTTGTACGTATGTGAGGACAACTCTTGTGAAAGAGAAGGTGATATGTGCTTAGAAATGCCATCTACTTCGTCTTTATTTGTTTCTTATGTTGGGCATATTCCTAGTGAAAATTTTAAAACTAGTAGTAATTGCATGCATGGGGACCCTTTATTTGAAGTTGAATTATGGAACACCTTTCTCAACCCTCTTTTAGTTCATGATATTTTCAATAGTGATAAAGAGGGGTTACGTAATTTTGAGGATGACACCCTAGGTGAAAGTGAGAGTGGCCGAGACCTAAGCCCTTGGTTACGTCTCCCATTCGATCCCGATAACTTCTTAGGGTGTGAAGGATGGATAGTTATTGGTCGGTCCAGTTGTTTGAGTGATATTGTTATATGTGTTAGTTGGACTTTACTTTTAATTAGGACACCACCCCTTGATGGTGATTCCTTTCACCAACTCCTTTGTAATTTTTTTCTAAGTCCCTCATGATTATAACAAAGGACGTGTGGTTATATCTCAAGTGTGTACCTCCTTGGCATGTTGATGTTGCTTATTGTACTAACTCTAACCCTCATGTCATGAGGATATGGTGCTTGTTTATCTTCTCTTTATTCTTGCAAGGTTTGGATTCGAGGTCAAATCCTTTTCAAGAAGGGGAGGATGATACAAGTCAAATGGCCACCTTAATTTTTAAAGGCATGATTGGAGGTCATCATTTAAAGGCTCAAGACTTAGTCACCCCAAGGGCACAAGAATATACAAGGAAGACCCATTTTGAGCACAAGCAAGGCCGTGTGTGAAAGATTGCTCAGAGCATCAAAGACTTGAGGACTCATGATTTGGACAACACTTAATGGGTCATGATTTGTTCATTTTCATTAAGGGTATTTTGGTCACTTCATTTGGTCCAAATGCACTCCATAGCCACCCCACCCTTTAAGGGCATTGTTGTCATTTTGCCTTGTCTTGTAATAGAATATAAATAGAACATTTTAGGTCTTTTTTCTCATTATATGTTTATTGATGGAAGACAAACTCTCTCTCTAGTGTGAGGAGTGTAACACCCCTTAGTTGTAGGGCTTGGAAAAGCCACCAATCCGTAACTAGGGCTTCCCAAGTGTGGATATCACTTGTGTTGCCTCGTTGGCTTGATATGTTCGTGATTAGGGAGGTAAAGTCCCTCTTTTGTCAACATAAGATTTTGGTGTTAACATTCATTAATCTTAGGGTCCTTACATGTGGTTAGGGTTCTTAGATTCTTGATTATTGTATGTCAAACTATCTATCCATCTCTTTTGTTAACATTGTATTATTGTTGGTGTTTGAAGTCTAGTGAAGCTGTGTGGGGCTCTTTCGATTCACTAACATTATTGTTCTTGTGTTCATCTCTTTTCTTGCTCAAAACTAAATCTAAAGTCTAGTAAAGCCATGAGTGGCCTATTTCGATTCACTAGCACCTTGTTGTTCAGCTTGTTGCTCTTGTGTTGGCTTAAATCTCTTGATACATACTTAGTCATGTATCAAGTTGCGATGGGTATCTCAAGACCACCGAGGGTCGGAGGCCACCCCTTAGCCTAATTAATAGAGAAAAATCATGATAAATAGTAAAAGACAACCAAACATGATAAGTAAGATAGATAAACCAAAATGAAGATTCTAATAATCCAGAAAAATATCCAACCCCCACTTGTCCACAAAAGCCTCTAAAAACTAGAATACCAAATTGATCGGGACATGCCCCCAAACATGACCAAAAGAATTTAAAATAAAATATTAAGGAAATAATAAAACCAAAGAAATGATCGGCCTTTTGAGAGATTAAGGCTCACCAATTTAATACAGATCAACCAACGAACCGGATCACTTAACGCTGCACAAGAGAAATAGAAAACCCTAGGACCCTACATCATGAAATGATGTAGCATTCAGGAACAGTTAGTGGAATAAGCACTGGTATGTAACTTAGAAAAAGTGATAAAATAATGTTGTGTCCAAAACTAGGCAAATCCACATGCACATAATCACAATGTCGTGTCCATGATAAACCATTGATTTGTGAAATTAGAGATGAATTATGATGCTCAGTTGTTGTTCAATACTATGTGCATATACTATGCTCATCAAGTGCTGATAAATAATCCATGTGAACTATTAAGAGAATGAAATAATTTCAAGTTAGCTTATGTGTAAGTTATATAATGTAAATGTTTGTCAAAATGCCCCAATGAATGAATGATTATCAAGTTCATAGTTTACATGTTTCATGTTATGCTATGTCTCTCAATTTATGCTCTCGAGTCCTAGGGGTTCTTGTACCCGATAATTTAGCTGATTACCTAGTACCATGATCAGTCATAGAATAGTATCAGTCACGACATGATCAGTAGTACTCACAGTCAGTTACAGAACTTAGGAAAACTTAGGTGAATCCATATTAGTCCAGTCAATCCAGCATTCGGTTTAGACTTCAGTAAACTCAGTCAGCTAATAGAATTTAGTAGTATTCCATCAGCCAACGAAACTCAGTGAACTCAGTTCAGTTCAGCTAAACAATAATCTCAGTAGCTGTTCAGTCCAACCTAGTACAAAATAGAAATAAGTTTAGTGTCTATTCACTTGGGAGTGGGATTCTGCATCGAGTTAACCCAGGGATGAGGGCATTTTTGTCAGCAGAGGGTTTGACACTTAGCAGTAATCCCTGTATTATAGAACTACATAGCCAGCGTAGGTTGAGGCATCTTCCTACTAGACATTATGAGGGTTGATACTTCTCATCTGAGTTATCCTGCCAGGGTTGAAGAAAGGGCTTTCTGTCAGAGAGGGTTAACTCACAGCTTTTCCTTACCCATGGTACAATATTGATACCCTTCCAACGGGGTTATAGGTTGGACCCTAAATCAGTTAGAGAAGGGGAATGTCGGTTAGATAATTACCTTCCATAGTTTCAGTTCCAGTCTTAGTCTTAAAATAGAATTCAATTCAGTTCTACTGATTCAGGACTATCAAATATAGTCACTCAGCTCAGTACGAAACTTAGCATGGATCCATAGTATTCAGAACTATCAGATACAATCATTTAGATAATTAGAAATATAGTCTTCATAAACTAAGATATAGGTTATCAATATTTTGATTCAGTACTTAGTATTAGCACGATCTCAATTATCGTCTATGTATTTATGCATGTACTCTTACTCAGTCATACTCATGTTATTCAGTTATTATTGTGCATGCATATGAAACCATGCATATCAGCCTACCTCACTAAGCATACCAGTATATTCAAAGTACTGACGTATTCTTTTCTTTATGCTATGATGTCTTATATCATAGGTTCAGACGCCCAGGCCCTAGAGCACCCTAAGTAGTTTAGATTCTCAGTTTTTAGAGTAGTGGTGAGTCCTTATAGTTCAAGGACATGCTTATTATTTACAGTACTTCAGTTTTATTTCAGTAGGTGGAGTTAGTTAGGGGCTTGTCCCGTCAACTCTATAGTTCAGACAGTTAGAGGCTTTTTTCGGACTAGAGTATTTTAAGACAGTTGTTCAGCACTTATATTCAGTTTTTGTATTTTGATACTGCATTCAGATTTATTTACAGATTTGAACCTTATGGCATATATTTCCGCCTATTTTCGCAATCATTATAGTATTTATTACATAATTATTGCAGCAGGTGTCAGTCCTGGGTTAGCTTATGGTCCTTCAGGATTATGAGCACCGTGTAGCATCCTGGGTATAGACTCGGGGCTTTACAAACTAGGTATCAGAGCCTAATGTTAAAAGAGTCCTAGAAAGTCTGAAAGCTGCATCTAGTAGAGTCTTGTGCATAGGTGTGTTGCATGCCTCACTTATGGACAAGAGGCTACGAGATGTTTTAGGAAAAGTTTTCCTTCTTTCAGTATTCATGTTGTGTGAGTGAGCATAAGCTCCAGTTATACTCTCTTTCTAATTCTAGCTTCTCCTATATTTATAGAATATTCCTCGAAAGAGGACTCAAGGAAGAGGAATGGATGATAAGTCATCCCCTCAACTCGTCCATCCAAATCTTTTGGGCGAGCATGTCTCACACATGGAGTTTAGAGCAGCCTTCACTACCCTAACTCATTCTGTGACAGCCCAGAATGAACGTACAAGTATGGTTCCGACCAACCCAGTGGCCAATACTGCTTCTTGCAAGATTCGGGACTTCACCTAAATGAACCCTCCATTGTGTACTGGGTTTAACTCAGATGAGGACCCTTAGGAATTTCTTGATCAGGTGCAGAAGGTTACCAATATCATGGGGTGACTGCTGTTGAGAATGTTGAGTTGGCTGCATATCAGTTATAAAATGTGGCTCACTCATGTTTCAAATAGTGGAAGACAGAAAAGGCCACAAATATAGGGTCCATAGAATGAGATGAGTTTGTAGTTGCATTTCTGGATAGGTTCTCCCCGTTAGAGTTGAGAGAAGCAAATATTTTGGAGTTTGTAAACATGAAGCAGGGTAATATGATGCAGGAGTATTTTCTCAAGTTTGCTCAGTTAGCCTAATATGCCCTGCATATTGTAGAAGATAGAAGAGCAAAGATGAGTAAGTTCGTGTCAGGAGTGTCTAGCAGCATAGTCAAAGAGTGTAGGACCGCAATGCTTATAAGGGATATGGACATAGCCAGGCTCATGTTCCTTGCTCTGAAGATAGAGGAGGCCAAGAATAAAGAGAATGAGAGAGAATAAGAGGTTGAGAACAAGTAGTTTTAATTTAGCTTAGCCTAGGTCAGAGGGTAGGAATCATTCTCAGATCCACCCAAAATCCTTAGTTCTAGCTCCTTCCTCAGTCCGTTCTCCAGTGCCAAAATTTAGAGATGGCAATCGAGATAGGGAATCATGCCCTATACCCCAGGGCAGTGTTAGTAGTTCTCGAACCAATCCCCTTTGCCAAAAGTGCAGTAGAAACCACCAGAGTATCTACAGAGCTGACAGTCATATGTGTTTCAGATATGGCAAGCTAGGCCACTAGTTAGACAGTGTCCTCAGGTGGGTTTCCAGAGTTAGCATAATTGTGCCCCAGCTCTGTTCGGTCACCCGAATCAGTAGGGTGACTCTTCCAGTGCCACTAGTGGGCAGTGCCCAAATAAACTCTATGCTCTTCAGTCCTAACAGGATCAGGCAAGTTCTCCTGATGTTATCACTAGTACGTTACAACTTCTCCATTTGCATGTTTATGCTTTGCTAAATCCGGGAGCTTCTTTGTCTTTTGTTACTCTATATATAGTTGTTGATTTTGGAGTCAGTCCCAAAATTCTAGTAGAGCCCTTCTTAGTTTCTACCCCAGTAGGTAAATGTATCTTAGCTAAACGGGTATACTGGAACTGTCCGATTATGATATCTCAAAAAGTTACTTCAGTAGATTTAGTCGAATTAGAGATGACTGATTTCGATGTCATTCTCAACATGGATTGGCTTTATTCCTTCTATGCCTCAGTCGACTGCAGAAATAGAATTGTCCAGTTTCAATTTCCAAATGAACCCATCCTAGATTGGAAGGGTAGTACTTCAGCACTTAGGGATCAAATTATTTCTTACCTTTAGGCTGGAAAGATGATATGTAAGGGATTTGTCTACTATCTCATTCGAGTCTAGGACTTTAGTTCAGAAACCCCTACTTTTGAATCAATATCAGTATTATGTGAATTCCTAGATGTGCTTTTCGAAGATATTCCCAAAGTTTCTCCTAAAAGGAAAATTAATTTTGAAATTAATCTTCTCCCAGATACTCAGCCCATCTCTATCCCGCCATATAGGATGGATCTAGCAGAACTTCGATAATTAAAGGAATAGTTAAAGGATATCTTTGATAAGGGATTCATCAGAACTAGTGTATCCCAGTGGGGTACACCAATTTTATTCATGCGTAAGAAAGACTGTTGTCTCAAAATATGTATAGATTACCGCCATTTAAAATAAAGTTATGGTCAAGAACAAGTATCCACTCTTTATAATAGATGACTTGTTTGACCAAATTTAGGGTGCCAATTATTTCTCTAAGATAGACCTCAGATTAGGCTATCATTAGCTTAGAGTTAGGGAAAGTGACATCCCAAAAATAGCTTTTCGAGCTCAGTATGGTCAGTTTGAATTTTTAGTCATGTCTTTTAGTCTTACCGATACCCGAGCATTCTTCATGGACTTGATGAACCGTGTGTTCAAGTAGTACTTGGACATGTTCGTCATAGTCTTCATAGATAACATTCTTGTTTACTCCCGTAGTGAACACGATCATGCAGACCATCAAAAAATAGTATTGGAAACTCTCTGAAACCATCATCTATTTTCCAAATTCAGTAAGTGAAAATTTTGGGTAAGGTCAGTAGCATTGCTTGGCCATATAATTTCCAGTGATGGCATTAGAGTTGATCCCCAAAAGACTAAAGTAGTGAAAAACTAGCCCAGGCCTATCTCTCCATTAGATATCAGGAGTTTCTTGGGTTTGGCTAGCTATTATCGATGGTTTGTTAAGGGATTTTTATCAATTGTATCCCCTATGTCCAGATTGACTCAGAAGAATGTCAAGTTCCAGTGGTCATATTCTTGTGAGAAGAGTTTTAAGGAGTTAAAGACTTGACTCACCGTAGCTCCAGTGTTGACTCTACCAGTTGGTTCTGACTCTTTTGTTGTGTACTGTGATGCTTCTTGAGTTGGATTGGGTTGTATTTTGATGTAGAGAGGTAAGGTCATAGCCTATGCCTCTAGACAACTTACGCTCTATGAGAAGAACTATCCTACTCATGATCTTAAGTTTGCAATATTTATTTTTGCCTTAAAGATTTGGAGGCATTACTTGTATGGTGTGCACGTTGATATTCACTAATCATAAGAGCCTGTAGTATGTGTTCTTTCAGAAAAACCTCAAACTGCATCAAATAAGGTGGTTGGAATTTTTGAAAGACTATGACATGAGTGTTCTGTATTATTCGGGCAAGGCCAATGTAGTGGCTGATGCTCTCAGTAAAATGTCTATGGATAATGTTGCCCATGTTGAGAACAGTAAGAAGAAGTTAGCCTAGGATGTTCATCAGCTAGCTTGACTAGGTATTCGCTTAGTCGATTCAGCAGAAGGTAGTGTGTGGGTATAGAGTAGCTCAGAATCATCCCTAGTTTCCGAAATGAAGGAAAAGTAGGATAGGGATCCCAGTCTAGTCCAGTTGAAGGAATCAATCAGAAATTACAAGGTAGAGTTTTTTTCCCAAGGAGGAGATAGTGTTTTGCATTGTCAGGGTCATTTGTGTGTGCCAAGTGTAGATGACTTGAGGTAGAAAATTCTCGCAGAGGCGCATGGTGTGCGTTACTCTATTCATTTGCAAAGATGTACCACGATTTGTGGGAGAACTATTGGTGGAGTAGGATGAAAAGAGATATTCCAGAGTTTGTGGCTAAGTGCTCAACATGTCAGTAGGTTAATATTGAGCATCAAAAGCCTAGTGGGTCCATGCAGGAGTTTAGTATTCCCACCTAGAAATAGGAAAAAGTGAACATAAACTTTGTGATGGGCTTGCCTCGTACTCGTCGTCAGCATGATTCAGTTTGGGTCATTGTAGACAGGATGACCAAATCAGCTCATTTCTTTCCAATTCATACCTTCTATTCAGTCAAGGATTCTGCCAAACTCTATATTAGGGAGTTAGTCAGATTGCACGGTGTTCCATTATCTATTATCTCAGATAGAGGTACCCAATTCACCTCTTATTTCTAGAAAGCATTCCAAAAGGGTCTTGGTACCCGAGTTTATCTCAGTACAACCTTTTATCCTCAGACAGATGATCAAGCAGAAAGGACCATTCAGATCTTAGAAGATTGCTGGGAGCATATGCGATAGACTTTAAAGGTAGTTGAGATAACCAGTTGCCTTTGATTGAGTTCGCATATAACAACAATTATACTCCAGTATTCAGATGGCTCCATTTGAGGAGCTTTATGGGAGGAGGTATAGATCTCTCATTGGTTGGTTTGGTATGGGTGGGGCCACAGTGGTAGGACCTGACTTTGTATTTAATTCGAGAGAAGGTCCATTTGATCAGGGAAAGGCTTAAGACAACTCAAAGACGACAAAAATCATACACAGATGTGCGCAGAAAGGATCTCGAGTTTGATATTTGTGACTATGTGTACTTGGGGATCTCTTCTATGAAAGGAGTGAAGTGTTTTGGCAAGAAAGGGAAACTCAGTCCCCGATATGTCGGTCCTTATTGAATTCTTAGACCTTTCAAAAAGGTAGCTTACAAACTTGAGTTACCATTAGATTTACTTTCAGTTCATCCAGTGTTTCATGTCTCCTTGCTAAAAAAATGCATAGGTGGCCCATCATTCATAGTCCCTATTGAGGGCATAGATATTAAAAATAGCCTCTCTTATGAAGAGATCCTAGTCTAATCCTTGACTATCAGATTCGCAGACTGAGGAACAAAGAAGTTCCTCTAGTCAAAGTTCTTTGGTGGAATCAGTCCATTGAGGGAGCTACTTGGGAAGCAAAAGCAGACATGCAAATCAAGTATCCTCATCTATTCTCTACTAATCCAAACTCAGCTCAAGGTAATAGTTTCTATAAGCTTAATCAGTTTCATGTTCAGATTTCAATTACAAACTTGGTATCAGTTACCATTGTATGTTTAGTTATACGTTCATGAACCAGTTCAATCATATATCTATGTATCGGATATGCATGTTCAGTATGATAATTCAGAATACCAATAATATCAGTCATATAGTCATGTTCTAGATGTTCATGTCAAGTATGTAAATCAGTCTCTCCGTATTCTCAGTCTTAGCAGTCTTATTCGAGGATAAATGATCCGAAGGGGGAGATAATGTAAGACCCTACAAAAGCCTAAGCTTAATTCAGTCCTTTAGGCTTGTCAAGGGGTCCCAGACTTAGAATATTTTAGCTAAGTACTCAGACTTAGTGTCATTTTAACCTACGATGGTTGGCAGTCTTATTTCGCATCCTTTACGTCCATAAATGTTGATGTTTAGGTTGATTAATGATAAAAAATATCCGTAGGTATTTTTGGACAAGTTTTGGATTTTTCAAACTTCATTTGAAGCTCCTTTGGAATCCCAGAATAGTGAATCCACATGATCTTGGAACGCCGCATTGACTATTGCGTTGATTACAATTTTCTCCAACTACCAGAGTCCAATTCCAGTGAATCGACGTGAATATGGCATGATGCATTGGCTATCACATCGATGACATCGATGCACCGCATCTACCTGTGCGTTGATAACTGAATTTTTAGTCATTAAAAGACCGCGTTCTTAGTGGTATTTAGGTCTTTTCCCTCCATCCCCAACCCTCAAAACACGAAATTAAACTTCCTATTGAGAAAATATAGTCATTCTTTCTCAAATTTACTTAAGAACAAAACCCTAGAAGATCCAATTTCAAATCCAGAACACAAAATTCAACCATAAGCTTTTAGAAATTCTTCAACAAAGGTATGTGAAGTGTTCATCCAAGGGTACCTTCCACCCTTGGAGTCCAAGAATCTCTTTTGAACTTCAAGTAATTGATTTTATGATTTCCATGGTTTGAATTAAAGTGTATCCATGATAGCTATTTAGATTAAGTTCCTAATTCATGATTATATATATATATATATCTCATGTGAAATTGATCATTATATGTGTAAAGTCATGTGAATCCATGATAAACCCTTGACTTGTGAAATTAAAGATGAATTATGATGCTCACTTGTTGTTCAATATTATGTGAATATACTATGCTCACCAAGTGCTTGATAAATTATCTATGTGAACTATTAAGAGAATGAAATCATGTCAAGTTAGCTTATGTGCAAGTTATATCATGCAAGTGTTTGTCAAAATGCCCCAATGAATGTATCATGATCAAGTTCATAGTTTACATATTTTATGTTATGCCATGTATCTTAATTTATGCTATCGAGTCCTAGGGGTACTTGTACCCGACAATTTAGCTGATTACCTAGAGCCATGGTTAGTCATAGAATAGCATCGGTCACAGCATGATTAGTAGTACTCTCAGTCACTTGCAAAACTTAGAAAAACTCAGTAGAATCCATTTTAGTCCAGTATAATTCAGTATCCAGTTCAGACCTCAGTAACTCAGTCAGCTTATATAATTCATTAGTATTCCGTCAGTCAACAGAACTTTGTAAACTCAATTCAGTTCAGCTAAATAGTAATCTTAATAAAAGTTCAGTCCAGCCTAGTACAGACTAGAAATAAGTTTAGTGTCTATTCAGTTGGGAGTAGGATTCAGCACTGAGTTAACAGTGTGATGGGGGAATTCTTGTCAGCAGAGGGTTTGAAACTTAGCAACAATCCCTATGTTACAGAACTACATAACCATTATATTTTGAGGTATCTTCCATCAGATATTATTAGGGTTGATACTTCTCATCCGAGTTATCCTGCCAGCGAGGGTTGACGAAAGAGCTTTCTATCAAAGAGGGTTAACTCACAACTTGTCCTTACTCGTGGTACGATAGTGAAACCCTTCCAACTAGGGTTATAGGTTGGACCCCAAATTTGTTAGAGAAGGGACATGTCGGTTAGATGATTACCTCCCACAATCTCAGTTCCAGTCCCAGTCTCAGAATAGAACTCAGTTTAGTTCTACAGATTCATGACTATCAGACATAGTCACTCAACTCAGTATGGAACTCAGCATGGTTCCATAGTACTTAGAACTGTTAGATATAGTTATTTAGATAATCAGTAATACAGTATTCATAATCCCAAATATCAGTTATCAGTATTTTGATTCAGTACTCAGTATTAGGTGTGGTAAAAACCACCAGAGTATCTACAAAGATGGCAGTGATGTGTGTTTCAGATGTGGTAAGCCAGGCAACTGAGTCAGATTGTGTCCTCAGGTGGGTTTCCAGAGTCAGCATAACCGTGCCCCAGCTTAGTTCTGTCACCCGAATCAGCAGTGTGACTCTTTCACTGCCACCAGTGGACAGTGCCTAAATAGACTCTATGTTTTTCAGTCCTGACAGGATCAGGAAAGTTCTCCTGATGTTATCACTGGTACGTTACAACTTTTCCATTTGCATGTTTATGCTTTGCTAAATCTAGGAGCTTCTTTGTCTTTTGTTATTCCATATATAGTTGTTAATTTTTGGAGTCCGTCCCAAAATTCTAGTAGAGCCATTCTCAGTTTCTACCCCAGTAGATAAATCTATCTTAGCCCGACGAGTATACTGGAACTGTCCGGTTATGATATCTCAAAAAGTTACTTCAGTAGATTTAGTCGAATTAGAGATGACTGATTTCAATGTTATTTTCAACATGGATTGGATTTATTCCTTCTATCCCTCAGTCCACTGCAGAAATAGAATTGTTCAGTTTCAGTTTCCAAATGAACCCATCTTAGATTGGAAGGGTAGTACTTCAGCACTTAGGGGTCAAATTATTTTTTACCTTTGGGCTAGAAAGATGATATCTAAGGGATGTGTCTACTATCTCATTCGAGTCTAGGAATCTAGTTCAAAAACCCCTACTGTTGAATCAATATCAGTATTATGTGAATTACCAGATGTGTTTTCCGAAGATCTTCCCAGAGTTCCTCCTAAAAGGGAAATTAATTTTGAAATTGATCTTCTCCCAGATACTCAGCCCATCTCTATCCCGCCATATAGGATGGCTCCAGTAGAACTCCAAGAATTAAAGGAATAGTTAAAGGATCTCTTTAATAAGGGATTCATCAGAACCAGTGCGTCCCCGTGGGGTGCACCAGTTTTATTCGTGCGTAAGAAAGACGGTTCTCTTAGAATGTGCATAGATTACCATCAGTTAAATAACGTTTTGGTCAAGAACAAGTGTCAACTCCCTAGAATCGATGACTTGTTTGAACAAATTCAGGGTACCAGTTATTTCTCTAAGATATACCTCAGATCAGGCTATCATTAGCTCAGAATCAGAGAAAGTGACATCTCAAAAATAGCTTTCCAAGCTCGGTACATTCACTTTAAATTTTTAGTCATATCCTTTGGTCTTACCAATGCCCCAGCAGCCTTCATGGACTTGATGAACCGTGTGTTCAAGTATTACTTGGACATGTTCGTCATAGTCTTCATAGATGATATTCTTGTTTACTCCCGTAGTGAACAGGATCATGCATTCCATCTCAAAATAATATTGCAGACTCTCCAAAACCATCAACTATTCACCAAATTTAGTAAGTGTGAATTTTGGCTAAGGTCAATAGCATTCCTTAGCCATATAATTTCCGGTGATGGCATTAGAGTTGATCCCTAAAAGACCGAAGTAGTGAGAAACTAGCCCAGGCCTATCTCTCCGTCAGATATGAAGAGTTTCTTGGGTTTGGCTGGCTATTACCGATGGTTTGCTGAGGGATTTTCATCTATTGCATCCCCTATGTCCAAATTTACTCAGAAGAAAGTCAAGTTTTAGTGGTCAGATTCTTGTGAGAAGAGTTTTCAGAAGTTATAGACTCGACTCACCATAGCTCCAGTGTTGACCCTACTAGATGGTTTCGATGGTTTTGTTGTGTACTATGATACTTCGAGAGTTATATTGAGTTGTGTTTGGATGTAAAGAGGTTAGGTCATAGCCTATGCCTCTAGACAGCTTAATCTTTATGAGTAGAACTATCCTACTCATGATCTTGTGTTAGCAATAGTACTTTTTGCCTTAAAGATTTGGATGCATTACTTGTATGGTTTGCATGTTGATATGTTCATTGATCATAAGAGCCTGTATTATGTGTTCTCTTAGAAATACCTCAACCTTCATCAGATAAGGTGGTTGGAATTGTTGAAAGATTATGACATGAGTGTTCTATATCATTCGAGCAAGGCCAATGTAGTGGCTGATGCTCTGAGTAGAATGTCTATGGTTAGTGTTGCCCATGTTGAGAACAGTAAAAAAAGTTAGCCTAGGAAGTTCATCAGCTAGCCCGACTAGGTATTCGCTTAGTTGATTCAGTAGGAGGTAGTGTGTGGGTGCAGAGTAGCTCAGAATCATCCTTAGTTTCTGAAGTGAAGGAAATACAGGATAGGGTCCCAGTATAGTCCAGTTGAAGGAATCAGTCAGAAATCAGAAGGTAGAGGTTTTCTCCTAAGGGGGAGATGGTGGTTCATATTTTTAGGTGATAACGCTTAACTTACACCTCAAATAAGTACAAGGTGGCCATCGTCAATATATTTACCCAACTTTGGAGTCGGGGTCGAATCCACGAGGAACAATGTGACTGGCGATCAAACTAATTTGAAACTTCAGCTACAACTTGAATTTAAATAAATTATAGAAAAAGATAAAATTGGGGGATTTAAATGGTTAAACAGAAGTTGATAAACCCTTCGATTTAACAATGTTATGGGACACTAGAGTTATGGTTACCAAGATGCTTACATAGGTTGGGTTGCAAATCACTTTAGAGTTCCAATTGACATTCTAATTGCAAGAAGACTTGAATCCTATTATTTACCTATTCGTCTCTCGACCTCAGTAGGTAGTGTATCCGTTAATTCTCTTGAACTTAAAGGATGTGTTTGCTATTCAACTATGTTCTCATACAGGCAAATCCGGTTAAGGCATTTTCCATTAAACTAAAGATTAAAATCTTTCGAGTCCATGTAAACTCTTTCTTTTCCCACTTACACTTTCCTCTCGGACAAGTGATGTTCTTGGGCTCACTTTTCAAGTTGAAACTAAGAGAGATCGTTACATTGCTCGACAAGTACTTTCCTCTCGAAAAAGTGATTGTTTCATTGAAGTAACCTAACAAATACTTTCCTCTCAGACAAGTGATGTTTGTAGTGCTGACTCTATTAAGTTGCAGCCAAGAAAGATCATTAAAATAAAGAAAGGTTTATACAACATCAATTTCTTATGGATATACATTAGTATTCACATCAATGTTCCCATAACTCAAGTAAAGAAAATTAGCTATTCATGATACAAAGATCAACAATATGTATTGAATTCATAATCAAGAATAAGTAATAAATCATACCCACAATCAATTTTCAAATGGAAGATGTTTTCAAGAATGTTCGGAACCCTCAATGAGAGGTTTCTCTCCTTTTCCACCCCCCTCAATAAAACCCTAAAAGATGCCATTTATAATAAAGCCTAATTAAGGAAATAAAATAATAAAATTAATAAAATTCTCGGAATAGGTGACGCCCTGGCTGACGCCACGTCATGGGTCTGATGCCTTATCACGGATGGCGTCATATTAGCTCCAGTTGTCTTCAAGTTCTATATACGGATAACGATGACTCTAACGTCGCGTCAAGGATCTGACGGTGTATCATAAACGTCGTCAGATGTCGTGTCCTATTAATGATTTTCTGCTTAAGGATGACGCCATTCTTGACGCCTTATCACAACTTTGACGCCATATCACCAACGTCGTCAGAACAGTTTCTCAGACTGCAACTCCCTGGTTAAGGCTGACGCTAATGTTGATAGCCTATCACAAGGATGATGACTTATCACGGTTGTCGTCAGCCATATTTTCAGCTCTTTTTGCTCAGATTTCAGCTTTTTTGCTCCATTATTATTTATTTCCATGTATCTTGACTTTCCTACAAAATCTTAAGAAATAACATCAAAAACACCAATAATTACTTAAGAACTTACAATTATTTCAAGCTAAAAAGTCCTAAATATGCTAGAAAAATCTAGCACATCAACACCCTCAACTTAAAACAATTACTTGTCTTCAAACAACTACATAACACCATACTACGATGCTTAAACAAGAGACACGTAAGATACCTATCACATTTTATTATCAAGTTTAGCTCAAAACTCATGCCACTCTCTACGTTCAATTACTTTAAATCCAATTGTGCATATCAATGAAGATTAACAATGTGAACCAAAGGAATCAAGATATGACATCAATTTAGCAACAATAAACATGCATATGTACAAGGTACACTACCAAAACAAGTAAACAGCTAGCAATGCAACCGATGTGCCCTTACAACAAAGAAGTCCCTCCTCACTCATATATGAACTCAAGTATGTCAATGCGGGGACGGTCAAGAGACACTCACTCTCAGAAAGAAATTCCAATCAATGCATGTCAAATACCATATGCTTGCCGTTATTTTCATTACCAAGGTGTCCAGACAGATAAGTTAGGTTCACTGTAGGTCTTTTCTTTGGCTAGTAATGTAGGCTAAGGGCTGGTATGATATTTAATGGAATTTAGAGTGACTAAGCCTTCTTGGCACTACCTTAACTTTTGGGGTTCACTTATTAACATTTTTCTTCTTTTTCTCCTTTTCTTGATCACACATTATTCAGGATGGATGTGTCTCTTCTTTTTCATTCTTTTTCTTTTCTTATTCTTCTTCCACACCACCCAGCTTTTAATTCTTTTTCACTTATTCTTTTTTTTTATTCTACCTTTTTTCATACTTAGTTTACATCACGCATCCCTATGATAGCCACCCTCAACTTAGGTTGTTTACCTAAGTCAAGGTGCATACTGTCCAAGGAGGACTAGGGCCAAAATAGGTTCATTATGATCTAAACGGGAAGGTGATAGGTGTCATAGAAAGAAATGGTTAATTCAGGCTCAAAATAGGGATCAAGAGATATCATGCATACAGGGAAGGTCATTTAGACAAAAAAGTGACTTAAAAATCAAAACGGCCTATGATCCTTTCCTAACCCTATCTTTCAACAAAGGTAAGACTAACCGGGAAAGTTCTAGATTCAAAACACATAGGGAATTGAGTAATACCTCACACACACATGGCACAATGGTACATCACAAGCTATTACCCATTCGGTTCATGCAATTGTTAGCAGTTATTATCATGTCCCTATTACTAATGCCATAAAAAGATTCACAGTAGCCATATATAAATGCATATCACATAGTTATAAAATAGACCAACGAAGAGGTGTTTATCAGTCTTAAAAATCAACAAAAATATGTCAACTGCTCTAAATACTTATTTTTCTCTATTTAAACACAACACATCACAAAACAAACATAATACGCCTAAATATGTCGGTTTTACTAGGAACAAGACTCCAGGGAAAAGAGGCATGACAATAAAAACCCCAAGAGGACATCAACACCCATAAGTAGCCTCACCCTCAACTTAAAATCATGAAATGTCCCCAGTGCGTCAACCAAAACTAGAGAGTTAGAAACATACCTGTGATACCATGGGTATGGAGATCTGATTTCAATCACATAATACGAATACAAACAACAAAATACCTTGGGTTTCCTTTCAAGAAGCACCTAATTTAGTGTCACGGCACAACTCAGTTATCTTGACTACTCTGACTTCATCAAGATACCTTGTTGATAATTATTTATGTCTCTACTTAGAGGATTTGAAACTCCGACCCAATTTTTGATCAATACATCTTTGAGGCACATTGGGCAAACGTACGGATACAATGACACTTCCTTTATCTCGCCACTTTAATGACTTGAATCTCTTAGCCAACTTCATATCAAATTTTCGAATAGGCTCTTTGGGTATTGATGAGAACATTAATAATCCACTTGATGCACATTGAATTTTTCCTTTACTGACCTTCAAGTAGGGGGTTTCATTTTTCTCTTTTTGAATGCCAAACTCTAAAATATAAGGATTATGTTTCTCATCCTCTAAACACCTCAGTTGCTTGGGTAGGTGGACTTTCATATCATCCACCAAGCATAATGTTGAAAAATAGTTCGGATGAGGTCTTCTTTTTAATTTCGGAGTTGCTTCCTTCTAGGCATCCTCACCCCGAATTGGGCTAGAGTTTTCAGAAGAGATTTGGTTGGTTTCTTCTTTTTCCTCTAGCACTATTTGCTCAATCTTGGTATCATCCCTCATGGTTGGTTTGGTTGGTTGGGAAATCATCGAGGGTTTCTCAACATCAAGCGCAACATCAATATAGGATTCTTGTTCCTCATCTTCACACTTGTCCATTATGTTAAATGATTCCATAGGCAAGATATCATATAAATACAATGTGGAAAAGTGCTTTGAATGCTTGACCACTATATCCATATCCTCAATTATTCTTCTTTCCTTATTAATTTACCTTATATCTTGATGCAAATCATGTATGATATCATTCGTTATGTCCACACGATACAACATTAGTTGGAGCATAGATTCAATGCCACTCTTTTAGGTGCTTCATTCTTCTTGTGCTTGACTATAAGACCTGTCATACTTATAAGAAGAACTAAAACTTGGGTTAGCGCAATAAGGGGAGGGGGAATATGGGAAATCACTCTAATGTCCATCTTAACCACCACATAAATAACAATTATACTCCTGGTTGGATGGAGATGGTACACACATCTCTCTTCAGAGAGCATATCTATAATCTTTCCAAAAGTAGGGTCCATCACAATATGGACATGGATCATCCAGATAAGATTTCCAACCATCAAACTTACATTCATTCCATGATGCCATAGTAAGAAATAAACAAAAATAAAGAAAATCTACCAAACACAAGATACAAAGGAAATCACAAACAAATATTTACAAGTTTGAATTCAAGCAAGTAAGATAAAATTCTAAACTAACTCAATACGCCAAATTTTTCCCCAGCAACGGTGCCATTTTTGATAACGCTCAACTTACACCTCAAACAAGTGCAAGGAGGTCATCGTCAATATATTTACCCAAATTCAAATTCAGGGTTGAATCCACGAGGAACAATGTGGCTGGTAATCAAACTAATTTGAAGCTACAGCTACAAGTTGAATTTAAATAAATGATAGAAAAAGATAAAATTTAGGGGTTTTAAATGGTTAAACAAAAGTTGATAAACACTTCGATTTAATAATATTATGGGACACTAGAGTTATGGTTACCAAGGTGCTTACATAGGTTGGGTTGCAAATTACTTTAGAGTTCTAATTGACACTTTAATTGCAAGAAGAGTTGAATCCTATTATTTACCCATTCGTCTCTTGACCTCAGTAGGTAGTGTATCTATTAATTCTTTTGAACTTAAAGGATGTGTTTGATATTCAACTGTGTTCTCATGTAGGCAAATTTGGTTAAGTCATTTACCATTAAACTAAAGATTAAAATCTTTCGAGTCCATGTAAACTCTTTCTTTTCCTACTTACACTTTCCTCTCGGACAAGTGATGCTCTTGGCCTCACCTTTTAAGTTGCAACTAAGAGAGATCGTTACATTACTCGACAAGAACTTCCCTCTCGGACAAGTGATTGTTTCATTGAAGTAACCTAACAAACACTTTCCTCTAAGACAAGTGATATTTGTAGTGCTGACTCTACTAATTTGCAGCCAAGAAAGATCATTAAAATAAAGAAAGGTTTATACAACATCAATATGTTATGGATATACATTAGATTCACAACCTAAATTAGTATTCACATCAAGGTTCCCATAACTCAAGTAAAGAAAATTAGCTATTCATGATACAAAGATCAACAATATGTATTGAATTCATAATCAAGAATAAGTAATAAATCATACCCACAATCAATCTTCAAATGGAAGATGTTTTCAAGAATGTTCGGAACCCTCAATGAGAGGTTTCTCTCCTTTTCCACCCCCCTCAATAAAACCCTAAAAGATGCCATTTATAATAAAGCCTAATTAAGGAAATAAAATAATAAAATTAATAAAATTCTCGAAATAGGTGACGCCCTAGCTGACACCACGTCAAGGGTCTGACGCCTTATCACGGATGACATCAGATTAGCTCCAGCTGTTTTCAAGTTCTATATATGGATAACGATGACTCTGATGCCGCGTCAAGGATCTGACGGTGTATCACCAACGTCGTCAGATGTCTTGTCCTATTAATGATTTTTTGCTTAAGGATGACGCCATTCTTGACGCCTTATCACAACTTTGATGCCACATCACCAACATCGTCAGAACTATTTCTCAGACTGCAACTCCATGGTTATGGCTGACGCTAATGCTGATAGCCTATCACAAGGATAACAAATTATCACGGTTGTCATCAGCCATATTTTCAGCTCTTTTTGCTCAGATTTCAGCTTTTTTGCTCCATTGTTATTTATTTCCATGCATCTTGACTTTCCTACAAAATCTTAAGACATAACATCAAAAACACCAATAATTACTTAAGAACTTACAATTATTTCAAGTTAAAAAGTCATAAATGTGCTAAAAAAATCTAGCACATCATCAGGGTCATCTATGTGTGCTAGGTGTAGATGACTTGAGGTAGAGAATTCTCGCAGAGGCGCATGGTCTGCATTACTCTATTCATATAGGGGCCACGAAGATGTATCGCAATTTGTAAGAGATCCATTGGTGAAGTGGGATGAAAAGAGACATTGCAGAGTTGTGGCTAAGTGCTCAACATGTCAGCAGGTTAAGATTGAACATCAGATGCCTAGCGGGTCCATGCAGGAGTTTAATATTTCCACCTGGAAATGGGAAAAAGTGAACATAGACTTTGTGATGGGCTTTCCTCATACTCATCGTCAGCATGATTTAGTTTGGGTCATTGTAGACAGGATAACTAAATCAACTCATTTTCTTCCAGTTCATACCTCCTATTCAGTCGAGGATTATGCCAAACTCTATATCAAGGAGTTAGTTAGATTGCATGATGTTTCATTGTCCATTATCTCAGATAGAGGTACCCAGTTTACCTCTCATTTCTGGAAAGCATTCCAAAAGGGTCTTGGTACCCGAGTTCATCTCAGTACAAGCTTTCATCCTCAGACAGATGGTCAAGAAGAAAGGACCATTCAAACCTTAGAAGATATGCTATGAGCAAGTGTGATAGACTTTAAATATAGTTAGGATGACCACTTGCCTTTGATTGAGTTCGCATATAACAACAACTAGCACTCCAGTATTCAAATGGCTCCATTTAAGGTGATTTATGGAAGGAGGTGTAGATCTCCCATTGGTTGGTTTGAAGTGGGTGAGGCTGTAGTGGTAGGGCCTGACTTGGTATTTGATACTGTAATACCCTAAACTTTCTTTAAGTCAAATCTAGTCTCTAGAAGAGTTAGTGATGATTTTCTAAATTAATAATTTTTAAATCAGATAGAATTTCCCTAATTTTGACTTTTTATCGTGTGAGAAATGGAATTAACTTTCCAACAATGCTAATTTTATCCAAATCTGATATCGATGTGAGAAGTTATGGCCATTTTACTAAGAGCTGTCAGGACCGCCCAGGTACAATGGGCAATTTGACAGACCGTTAAGCTAGCAACTGACCGTCGCCTTAATCATTGCAACTAAGGTAGTAAGTCAATCTTCTAGCTAAGGTGCAATGGATAGTTTGATGAACCATCGCCCAAGCCATCGATACTAAGGAAATAAGTCCCTATTCTGGTCCAAGTGTGACGGCTAGGCTGACGGACTATTGAGCCAGCGACAGACCATCGCACGAGCTATTGCAGATCCCATTCATCAATTTAAAGCCATTTTTAAAAGGGTATTTGGGTCTTTTCCATCCGTTTTAACCCCTAATTATACCATAACAGGGCTCATAACTTCATTATTCATCTATAACACCAAATTAGGGTTTCTCTAAAAGATCAATCCCCTAAGAACAAGAAACCCTAGGTGTTTAATTCCATGTCAAGAATTCAAGCTTTTCTCCACCAATCTTTAAGAAATCATCCACCCAGGTATGTCAAGTATTGATTCATGGGTTCCTTTCACCCATGAAGCTCAAGAAATTTGAAATACAAACTTTGGATTTTCATGGTATGAATTGAATTATCCATGTTTATATTGTTGTTTGATTCCCAAGTTAAAGTTTTAATGACTATCATGAAAATATGTTAGTATATGGTTGAAATTCTTTTATTGGAAGTGTAAGATGTTGCCATGATGTATTATTTCACTAATCATACCTAAGCCTAAATATATGCATGCAATGTGTTTGATAAAATGCCTAAAGAACAAGAATAATGCCTTAGGACTCAATTATGAACAAATTGATGAATCCATGCTTTACCCTTATGTCCAAAATGACTTTCATGTTATTGTTATGTATTGAAATTATTCGATGGATTATTCATGAGATTAGCCTATGAAACTATGACATGTTTATTTACTTTCCTATTCATGTACCCAACCATGATAATCAAGTGCCTCATGAAATTCCCCAATGATTGTATTATGGATTGTTGACTATGGTCATGTGTCAAGAAGTGTCATGACTTGTCAGTTTTATGCTATCGAGTCCTGGGAGTACTTATACCCGACAATATAGCTGTGCGCCTAGAGCCAGTGTCATGTTTTCAGGATACTCTCAGTCAATCCATGTTTAGTAGAATTCAGTCAGTCTCATGACTCAGGAAAATTCAATAATCTCAATAATCTCAGTAATCTCAGTCAATTATTAAATCTCAGTGATACTCCACAGTTAATGAAACTCAATAAACTCAGTCCAGTCAGTTCAGTATAATTAATTCAGTGTCTGATCAGATGGGAGTAGGATTCAACACCGAGTGATCCCAAGGATGGGAACTCACCTGTGAGTAGAGGGTGTGATTCTTAGAAGTAATCCTTGCACTCAGAACTACACAGCCAGTGTAGGTTGAGATATCTAACCTGTTAGATGAGGGTTGATGAGGTGGATTAACCTATTAGATGAGGGTCCCACCATTCTCCTTAGAGTATATATTAGATAAGGGATTACTCACTATTTGTCTTTACTAGTGGCGCGGTATTGATACCTTTCCAATTAGGGTTATAGATTGGACCCCAACTCAGCTATATTACGTTATTTGGGGCATGTCGGTTAGATAAATACTTTCCACAGTTTCAATTATAGATCAGGACTGTCAGATACAATCATTCAGTCTCTGTAATAGAGCTTAGATAGTTCTGCCGAATTCAGGGTTGTTAGATACAACCAACTTAGAATAGAATGGAACTCAGCTAGTTACATCAGAAACAAGGCTTTCAGATACTGTCGCTCAATACTAGTTATTTCACTTATACAGTTATTAGTATCTCATGTTATCAGTACTCAGATTTAGTAATCATATTATCACGAAATCAATTACAGTTATTATGTATTCATGCAGGCATTCTCACATTCATATTATCTAGTTCAGCCTACCTCAAATGCATACCAGTATATTCAATCGTACTGATGTATTTATGCTATGGTGTTTTATACTATAGGTTCAGAAGCACGAGCTCCAGAGCATCAGTAGTATTCCTGTCTAAGCAGTCAGAGTTAGCAGTGAGTCCTCATCCTTCGAGGACATGACCATTACTTTATTATCTTATTAATTAATTTATTTTAGTAGTTGGAGTTAGTTGGGGACATGTCCCATCAACTTCTTACTCAGACAGTAAATTCAGTTAGAGGCTTTTCATACTAGCATGTCCAGATAGTTATTTCAGTTGTTTTAGGTATTTCATACCCCCTCTAAATATTATGTTTTATTAGTTATTTTACTATTTTGAACCTTAGGGCCTTTCAGCCTTTACTTCTATATTTATACAGTATATTATGCAGTGTTCAGGTATAGATATTAGTCATGGGTTACTTATGGTCCTTCGGGGTCATGAGCATTGTGTGGCATTCTGGGTACCAGATTAGAGGCATTACATATACCTTAGAGAAGGTCTAGTTAATCAGGGAAAGGTTTAAGATAGCTAAGAGCTAGCAGAAATCATATATAGATGTGTGTAGAAAGGATCTCGAGTTCAAGATTGGTGACTATATGTACTTAAAGATCTCACCTATGAAAGGAGTGAAGTGTTTAGGCAAGAAAGGAAAACTCAATCCTCGATATATTGGTCCGTACCAAATTCTTAGCCATTTTAAAAAGGTAGTTTACGAACTTGAGTTACCTTCATATTTATCTTCTGTTCATCGAGTGTTTCATGTCTCCTTGCTAAAGAAATGCATAGGTGACCTATAAGTCATAGTCCCTATTGAGGGCATAGATATTCTGAATAACCTTTCCTATAAAGAGATCCTAGTTGAAATCCTTGACTATCGGATTCACAGACTGAGGAACAAAGAAATTCCTCTAGTCAAAATTCTTTGGTAGAATTAGTACATTGAGGGAGCTACTTGGGAAGAAGAAGCAGGCATGCGAACCAAGTATCCTCATCTATTCTCCGCTAATCCAGACTCAGCTTAAGGTAATAGTTTCTTTAAATCAGTTTCATGTTCATATTTCAGTTACAAACTTGGTATAAGTTACCATTACATGTTTAGTTATACGTTCAAGAGCCAGTTCAGTCATGTATCCTTGTATCAGATATGTATGTTTAGTATTATAATTTTGAATACCAGTAATATCAGTCAAATAGTCATGTTCTAGATGTTCATATCAAGTAAGTCAGTATCTCAGTATTCTCAATCTCAGCAGTCTCATTTGAGGATGAATGTTCCTAAGGGGGAGATAATGTAAGACCCTGCAAAATCCTAAGCTTAATTCAGTTCTTTAGGCTTGTCAAGGGGTCCTAGACTTGAAATATTTTAGCTAAGTACTCAAACTTAGTGTTATTTTAATCTATGAAGGTTGGCAGTCTTTATTTGCGACCTTTACATCCATTAAATGTTGATGTTTAGGTTGATTCATGATTAGGAATGTTCATAAGTGTTTTCGAACAAGTTTGGATTTTTAGAACTTTGTATGAAGCTTATTTGGAATCCCAAAATAGTGAATCAACACAATCTTGGTGCACCACACGACTATCATGTTGATTACAATTTTTCCCAGCTACCAGCATCTAATTCCAGTGAAATCGACATGAACATGGCGCGATGCGTTGGCTATCATATCGATTCCATTGACGCACTGTGTCGACCAGCGCATCGGTAACCCACTTTTTAGTCATTGAAAGACTGCGTTCTTGGGGGTATTTAGGTCTTTTCCCTCGACCCCAGCCCCAAAAACACAAAATTAAACTCCCTATAGAGAAAATATAGTCATTCTTTCTCAAATTTACTCAAGAACAAAACCATAGAAGATCCAATTTCAAATCAAGAACTCAAAATTCAGCCATAAGCTTTCAGAAATTCTTCAACAAAGCTATGTGAAGTGTTCATCCAAGGTTTCCTTCCACCCTTGGAGTGCAAGAATCTCTTTTGAACTTCAAGTAATTGATTTTATGATTTCCATGGTTGGAATTAAGTTTATCCATGATTGTTATTTGGATTAAGTTCCTAATTCATGATTATATATATATCTTATGTGAAATTGACCATTATGTGTGTAGATTCATGTGAATCCATGATAAACCCTTGACTTGTGAAATTAGATACGAATTATGATGCTCACTTGTTGTTCAATACTATGTGCATATACTATGCTCACCAAGTGCTTGATAAATTGTCCATGTGAACTATTAAGAGAATGAAATCATGTCAAGTTAGCTTATGTGCAAGTTATATCATGCAAGTGTTTGTCAAAATGCCCCAATGAATGAATGATAAGCAAGTCCATAGTTTACATGTTTAATGTTATTCCATGTCTCTTAATTTATGTTATCGAGTCCTGGGGGTACTTGTACCTGACAATTTAGCTGATTACCTAGAGCCATGGTCAGTTATAGAAGAGTATAAGTCACGACATGATCAGTAGCACTCACAGTCAGTTACAGAACTCAGGAAAACTTAGTAGAATCTATATTAGTCCTGTTTAATTCTGTATACAGTTCAGACCTCAGTAAACTCACTTAGCTAACAGAATTCAGTAGTCTTCCATCAGTCAACGAAACTTCGTGAACTCATTTTAGTTCAGTTAAATAGTAATCTCAGTAGTTGTTCAGTCCATCCTAGTATAGACTAGAAATAAGTTCAGTGTCTATTCAGTTAGGAGTAGGATTCAACATCTAGTTAACCCAGGGATGGAGGCATTCCTATCCGCAGAGGGTTTGACCCTTAGCAGCAATCACTGCGTTATAGAACTACATAGCCAACGTAGGTTGAGGTATCTTCTTGCAAGACATTATAAGGGTTGATACTTCTCATCCGAGTTATCCTGCAAACGAGGCTTGTCAAAAGAGCTTCCTGTCAGAGAGGTTTAACTCACAACTTGTCCTTACCTGTGGCACGATATTGAAACACTTATAACTGGGGTTATAGGTTGGACCCTAAATCAGTTAGAGAAGGGGTATATCGGTTAGATGATTACCTCCCACAGTCTCAGTTCCAGTCTCAGTCATAGAATAGAACTCAGTTTAGTTTTACAGATTCAAAACTATCAGACATAGTCACTCAGCTCAGTAGAACTCAACATGGTTCCACAGTATTCAGAACTGTCAGATACAGTCATTCAGATAATCAGTAATACAATATTTATAAACTTATATATCAGTTATCAGTATTTCAATTTAGTACTCAGTATTAGCATGATCTCAGTTACAGTCTATGTATTTATGCATGTACTTTTACTCAGTCATACTCATGTTATTCAGTTATTATTGTGCATGCATATGAACCCATGCATATCAGCCTACCTCACCGAGCATACCAGTACATTCAAAGTACCGACACATGCTTTTCTTTGTGCTATAATGTCTTATATCATAGGTTCAGACGTAAGGCCCCAGAGCACTCTTAGCAGTTCAGATTCTCAACTTTCAGAGTAGTGGTGAGTCCTCATAGTTCGAGGACATTCTTATTATTTACAAGACTTCAGTTTTGTTTTAGTAGATGGAATTAGTTGGGGGCTTGTCCCATCAACTCCACAGTTCAGACAGTTAGAGGCTTTTTCAAACTAGAGTATTTTTAGACAGCTATTCAGTTTTTCAATACTTATATTCAGTTTTGGTATTTTGATATCACATATAGATTTATTTATAGATTTGAACCTTGTGGAGTATGTTTCTACCTATTTCCACTATCATTATAGTATTTATTACACAGTTGTTATAGCAGGTACCAGTCATGGGTTAGCTTGTGGTCCTTCAGGATTATGAGCATCGTTTAGCATCTAGGGTATAGACTCGGGGCATTACAATATTAAGCTAGACTCTGTATATATATATATACATATTTATATGTATAATGTTGGGATAGGGTAGAAGGTCATGAGTATGTGATTTTAAAATATTAACCTAGACTCTGTGTCTCTATCCATCCTAAGTGCACCCACGGGTATATGGGTTTACCTCTTTCTATTGAAAGGGCCCCAACACATGTTAGCCACACAAATCGAGGAAATTTGAGAAAGGTACAGAGACACCAAGGCTCCAACCATTCAAAAATATATAATGTGTGAACTAAGAACATGGTCATATAGAACCCCACACTAGCGAACGTGGTTTCAAATATTGGTCCCCTGGGATTTCCACCTTCATGGTGAGCTAAACAACACCCTTTAATCCTAAATTAAAATATTTGCATATAATCCCATCCATTAACCCAGAAGTCATTTATTAAGGCAATCACCGCTTGGTATCGTCATACCAATTATGTTTGCAAGCTAGTCAAGTTTTGCCATTCCAATTCAATTAACTAATTTGACTCCCAAGTTTCATTTAAAATCCGAAACCATGGACATCAAGGCCCTTTCAAAAATATTTTTATTTTTCATTATCCTTTAATGTAATTCAAGGTTCCAAGAGTAAGTCAAATCATGCGCATTCCATATTTAAAACCCTAAGTTCTGAAGGTGGGTTAAGAATAATACCAATTTCAATACAAAATCCATCAATTTAGGGAAACTCATATTCCCCATTCCAATCATTATAGCCATACGCCCATTCAACCCTAAAATAACCAATTAGAGCATGGATAGTAAATTCAAAATCATGGGAAAATAATTCAAGTATAAACCAACCAAAGTACCTCAACCCATATTTCAAACCCCACAATTAAATCACATGAACATTAAAATAATTTATACCATGATGTAAAATACAAGTTAGGGACAAGAGACATACCTAAAATACCAAAAAAATTGGAATAAAATCCATAGTTTGAAGCTTAAAGATTAAATTCCTTGAAAACCCTAGTTTTCTTGACTTGGGATTTAGAGTGGAGAAAGTAATGTTTTTGGTTTGATAAATGATGGAAAAAGAGTCCTTTGAGGTGTTTTAAGTCGTGGATAAAGTATAAAGGAAGGAAAAAGACAAAGGAGCCCTTAATGAAAATGTGCAGGAAATTAGGCTAGTCATTACGACTCATGTAACGACTCGTGAGGTTTGACCATGAGTCTTTACCTAAACCCATTGCCTAGGGATCAAAAACCTTAGACCTCACTATTATGACTATGATTACTCATCACGACTCATGACCGAACCTAACAACTTGTGATGAGGAGTAGTGATCAAGGCAGAAACCCTAGGCAATCTCACTTGTGTGACAACGACTCACACCTAATAACTTGCTATGCCTTATAAGGAGTCATACCTTGGATTCATTGTCACATGACTAATACTTAGGCAAACTTACTGGTGAGACAATTCATCTCACTCTATAACTTATGATGAGTGATAATGTCTCGTCACCTGAGTTGAAGTCACTATAGTGTTGGCAACACTCCAGAAATTTCAGACTCCAAAATTTAGGGTATTACATTACCCCCACCACTTAGAATCATTCATCCCCAAATGAGGAGTTAGGGAACCCAGTTGCATGCTAACATAGGGAATGCAACTAGAAACTAATGACATATTCAAAAAATGATAAGAAAGAAAGAAACTCATACCTTAAGCATTTTCATCCAGCTCGGGGAATAAGAACGGATACTTAGCATTCATATCTTCCTCATCTTCCCATGTAGCTTCCTCCGCCCTTTGATTCCTAAATAATACTTTTACCGAAGCTACCTCCTTAGTTATTAACCTATGAACTTGCCTATCTAATATACCATGACTTCTTCATAAGACAAGGAATCAAAAATACCAACATCCTCCATAGGAACAATCAAGTAAGGATCACCCACATACATCTTCATCATTGACAAATGGAAAACAGGATGAATGGAAGCCAAACTCACGAGCAACTTCAACTCATAAGTAATATTCTCATCTCCCCTTAAAATTTGGTATGGGCCAATATAGCAGGGACTAAGATTATCATTCTTCCCAAACATCATGACTTATTTCATAGGATAAACCTTTAATAACACCCAGTTACTTACATCAAACTCCAACTCCCTTTGCTTTACATCCGCATAAGACTTTTGACGACTTTAAGTAGTCTTAAGTATTTCTCTAATCACATTCACCTTATCCATGGCTTGGTGAACCAAGTCATGACTAAATAACCTAGTCTCACAAACCTCAAACTACCCAAAAGGAGACCTACACTTCCTACCATAAAGAGCCTCAAAAGAAGTCATTTAAATACTAAAATGGTAACTATTATTGTATGCAAACAATAAGAGGTAAGTGGTCCACCCAACTTCCCTTAAAATCAATCACATAGGCCCATAGTATATCCTCAAATATCTTAATAGTCTGTTCTGCTTGTCCATCTATTTGAGGGTGGAAAAATAAGCTAAGATTTACCTCAGTACAAAAATATATTTGAAACAAATGCCAAAAGTGAGAAGAAAACTTGACAATCTCTTGAATAAACAAATTAGCATAATTGTAAGACCTCACAAAATTCTAAGCTTAACTCAGTCCGTTAAAGCTTTCAGCTAAGTGTTTACACTCAGAATTATTTTAGCCTTCATAAATTGGAAATCTTATTTCACAATCTTTATGACCTTTAAATATTGATTTTTAGGTTGATCCATGATTAGGAATGTCATTAGATGTCCTCGAACAAGTTTTAGAATTTTTAGACCTCATTTGAATCAAGTTTGGGAGTCCAAACCAGCGGATCGACGTGATCTCGATGCACTGCACCAACTATCGCATAGATAAATATTTGTCCTAGCTCCTAGTGTCAAATTCCAGTTATCCAATATGGACTCAACGTAGCACGTCAGCCATAACATCGATCCCATTAATGCGGTACATCGGCTATAGAATTGATCCCATCAATGCAGCACGTCGGGCTATGCGTCACTAGACATATTTTCAGTCATTAAAAGACACATCTAGAAGGGTATTTGGGTCATTTTCCCACCCTTAATCAGCCCCTAACATACAAAATTCAGCCCTTAATAAGCAAAATACACTCATTTTCGCTCAAATTCTCTCGAGACACAAACCTTAACCCATCAAAGTCAAGATCAAGATCCAATAAATTTACCATCAATCTTTAGGAATTCAATCTCCAAGGTTTGTTAGGTATTTATCCAAGGGTTTCCTTCCATCCTTGGAGTTAAAGAACCACTTTTAAAACGTCCAAGTTTATTGAATTCATGAATTCCATATTGGACTTGAATGTATTCATGTTTATAATGTTATGTGGGTTTTTAATTCATGATTTATTACAAGATTAATGTAAATTTATTTTACATGTGTGTAGTATTATGTGAATTCATGTTAAAGCCCTTGAATTTAAAAGTTGGGATTGGAAATCATGATGCCTACATGTTGATTAGAATTATATGCATAGAATATGTTCTCCAAGTGTTTGATAAATTGCTCATATGGATTAATGGGGAAATCATGACATGCTAGCATATGTACAAGCTTATTTCTTACAAGTGTTTGATGAAATGTCCCTATAAATGAGTTATGAACATTATAATTCTTTCAAGATCATGCTATGATTAACTTTTCATGTTATTGAGTCCTGGGGTATCTAATACCCGACAATCTAGCTGTTTACCTAGAATGACAGTAGCTTCAGAATAGTCTCAGTGATGTCACACATAGTAGTATTTAGTCAATACATAACTCAGTATATCCAATTAGCCAATAGAATTCAAAACTCTCCACCATTTACAGTACTCAGTGAACTTAGTTAAGTTTAGTCAGTTAACACAAATAGTAATAGTCTAGTACAGCCTAGTACAATTTAGAAATTAGTTTAGTGTCTTTCAGTTGGGAGTAGGATTTAGCACTGAGTGAGTACACGAATGACAGCGTCCCCGTCAGAGAGGAAGAGTCGTTAGTAGCATTCCCTGTACTCTAGAACTGTGTAGCCAGCACAGAATAAGGAGTCACCCATCATACTAGGCTTGACTACCTCCTAGGGGTCACCCATTAGATTAGGCTTGGCATCCTAGTTTTCAAGTGTTAGTACCCTTGGCATGGTATTAGCACCCTTCCAACTGGGGTCACAGGTTGGACCCCTATCATCTTAGATTTGGGGTATTTCAGTTTGATAATTACCTCTCACAGTTTCAGTCTTAGTTTAGAACTCAATTTAGTTCTACAAAATCAGGACTGTCAGACATAGTCACCCAGCTCAGTATAGAACTCAGTTCAGTTCTACAAAATCAGAACTATTAGAAATAGTCACCTAGCTATCAATAATACAGTTATCAGTAAACTCAAATATCAGTCACTCAGTTAACAGAACTCAATATCCAGTGTTACTATAATCTTAGACACAATATATATAGATATGTGCACAGTATTGCATAATCAGTGTTTTATCAATTTCAGTTATACATGTATTCCCATTCAGATGTATTCATGTTATTCAGTCAGTTATTGTTTATGCATATGAACCCTTGCATATCAGCCTACCTCACTTAGAATACTAGTATATTCAAAGTACTAACCCATACATTTTTTTGCGCTATGATATTTTATATCATAGGTTCAGACACATGGGCTCCTGACCGTACTTAGCAGCCCGGACTACCAGCAATATTTTTAGTAGTGAGTCCTCATCTATCGTGGGTATGTTTTTATTTTATTTATTAGTTTATCAGTAGTTTAGTAGTTGGAGTTAGTTGGGGGCTTGTCCCATCAACTCCATTTTAGGCAGTTCAGTTAGAGGCTTTTCAGACTAGACAAGTTCAGATAGTGTTTAGTTTTCAAATATTTTAATCAGTATTTATATTTTGAACCTTATGGAAATTCATCCTAATTCCACTTTTATTTTAGTATTATTATTCAGTGCTTACAACAGATATTAGTCATGGGTTAACTGGTGGTCCTTCGGGGTTACTAGCACCATGTAACGCTCGGGGTACAGACTTGGTACATTAAAACCTTTGTATTAGAGCCTAAAGTTCCATAGAGTCCTAGGGAGTCTGAAAGACGCATCAAGTAGAGTCTTGTGCATAGGTGTGTAGCGCGCCACACTTATAGATAAGAGGCTATGAGATGTTTTAGGAAAAGTTTTTCTTCTTTCAATATTCATGTCATGCCAGTGGGCATGAGCTTAAGTCACACTATCAATCTAATTCATCTCTTCCTTATGATTCCAAAACATTCTTTCCAAAGAATCTAATGATAATCAGTCAGCACCTCAGCCCGTTCAGACAGATCCCCCAGACAAGCATGTCTATCATGTAGAATTTAGAGCTGCTTTCACTATATTAGCTTATTTAGTAGTTGCTTAGAACAATTTGTAGACAGTTGTCCTATCTAGGATTTTGACTTACACTTAGAAGAGTGAGGGATGGGAGCATAGAAAGAATAAAATGGCTAGAATAAATAATTCTAAGCCAAGATTAGGGGGTCGTAACCTCTCCCAGTTCTGTCAGAGATTCTCAGCACCAGTTCCACTTTCAGCTAGGATACCAGTACCAAATTTTAGGAATGACCATCGAGATGGGGCGCTAGGATCTAAAACCCAGGTTAGTGTGATCAGTGGTTGTACCCATCCACTTTGTAGGGAATATGGTAAGAATCATAAGGGTGTGTGTAGAGATGGAAGTGGCATATGTTTTGAGTGTGGAAAGCCTGGCCGTAGAGTTAGATATTGTCCTCAGTTAGGTTTATTGGGTTAGTACAACTATCCTTCAGCTCAGTTCGGTCGCCTGAATCAACAAGGTGCTACTTCCAGTGCCACCAGTAGGTAACGCCCAAACTGGCTTTATGCACTTCAGTTCAAATAAGATTAGAAAATTTCTCCTAATATGGTCACTGGTACGTTACAAATCTTCCATTTACATGTTCATGCCTAGTTAGATCCAGGAGCTTCTTTGTTTTTTATGACTCCTTGCATAGCATTCAACTTTAAGTTAGACTAGAAATCTTAATAGAACTTTTTTTTGTGCCTACCCTAGTAGGTAAATCTATTCCAGCCAGACGAGTATACATAAATTTCTTGGTTATAGTATTTCAGAAAATCCCTTCGGTTAATTTTAGTAATGGAGTCATTCTATTTCAGTTTCCTGATAGGGCAATCATTGAATGAAGGGGTAGTACCTCAGTTTCAGTTAATTTAAGTTTAAATCTTTAGATTGAACTAGTGGAAAGAAAAGTTGAGAATTCTAAGTTATTCAGTGTTGAGGTTGATATATGATGATTGTTGGGGCAATAGAAAGCTAAGAATCATGTGTCAGAAGGAAGTACTAGCAGTGGACCTTACATTATCAAGAGTAGCCCTTCAAAATGAGTTTAGTGTTTATGAGTATTATTTTATCTCGGACTCTAGAGAAAAGTGGTTTCAGTTTGATTTAGAGTTTATTAAGCGCCTCACAGACTTAGAATAATGGCTTTGAGCTAAGGGGGAGATGGTAGAATAAGTAACCAAGTTAGACTTTCAGATTTTACTAGTTATGTCAGTATGTGTAGAAAAGCAGTGGGAGAGGTTGATGCCCAACCTTTCCTTACCTTAGTGCAAAGTTTTGTACTTCAACTATCACGATAACTACCTATGCCTTAGATGTCAACTTTATGATCATAGCTCATATTTTTACACATTAACGAAAATCATATACGTTTATAGTTCTTAGTATGATCAGTTCCAGTTCAATCAGTGTTACGAATCACGTTCCATGAATACAGAAACTCCAAACTCAGGTCATGCAGCTCATGACTCATGTACTCATGTCATGCTTTACAGTATGATTAGTTCCCATGACTTATTCTATAATCCTAATGATCAGCTAAATTCAAATGTCGTCATGTAAATCCTCAGTTTAGATCTCTTGATAAAATCCAGGATGTTGATGTCCTATTCCTCAAGCCTCGTTAAGTGTCAAGTTCGGTATAGTGCTATTCATGCTTCAGGTCCTCATGTTTTAACCTTTAGTGAACTTTCCTTATGAAATGATGTAGTGATGAGTGATTGATTAGATGGGAGAGAGTAAATGTTTCATTATAAGGAAAGATTTTTGCATGCTTGTTTTACACGAGGCTGTAGTTATGAAAATAGGCCTAAATGTCAAGTTAGAGTGCTAAGTAAATGATTAGAAAAAAGTTTTATTTAGAAAAGCCTCTAACTGACTAACGATGGATTTGATGGGACAAAGCCCCAACTAACTCCAACTGATTGAAATAAAGGGATAATGAAATAACTGAATGAAGATAAACTTGTCCTCAAAGGATGAGGACTCACTACTGCAGCTACTACTATAATACTGAACTGTCTAAGCGCGGTCAGGAAACTGAGCATCCAAACCTATGATATAAGATATCATAGCACGAAGAAAGTATGTGGTCAGTACTTTGAATGTACAATCAATAGTTTGAATATACTAGTATATGAGATGAGGTTAGGCTAAAATACATACATTCATGTGCTTGAAATATTGACTAACTGAATAGCAAGAGATAATTTCTGACTGAATAATATGAGGTATCTAATGCATAATATGCATGAAAGCTGTAAAATCTAAGAATACATGACCAAGCATATAACACGTTACTAAAGTAGTCTATAAACTTAATTACTAAAATCTGATAACTGAATAATTAATAAACTGTATGGTATAGTCACACAAACTTGAAATGATCTCTGTACTGAATACTAAAATTAGACTATGAGAGGTAAAATATAACCAATATGCCCCACTCTGAGCTGATTGGGGTCCAACCTGTAACCCCAATTTGATGGGTGTCAGCACCATACCACGAGTACTAACATTGGTTTTGTGGATTCACTGAGTCAGCCTCATCTGGCAGATGCTCTAATGAGATATGTGTTACCCTCAACTAGCAGGTAAACACTTTATTAACCCTCAACTAAAAGGTTGACATCTCTAACCTATGCTAGCTACATAGTTCTAAAACTAAGAGACTGCTACTAAAGGTCGAACCCTCTACTGGCAGGTGAACCCCCATCCCTAGGTTCGCACGGTGCTAAATCCTACTCCCAACGAAATGAAACTGACTACTGGACTAATCTAAGCTTAACTAAGCCAACAATTGAACATGATACTAACTGAACGACAAGGCTCATGGTTTATTTTAAAACATTTTGAAAATACTTTAAACTATGTAAACAACTAAGTTTCAGGTATTTATAACCCCCAGCACTGAATGGAATAAACAATATGGATACATGGAAGCTTTGAAGAACACAATAGGAGATTATAGTTCAAATTTCAATCATTTAGGCATTTCATCAAACACTTGAAATTCATGAACTTAAGCATGAGAATGATTGAAACATGTGAGAATAACATAATTAAACACACAAAAACCATAAATTAGGGATTTAACATGGAATTTTCTTCATTCAAATGTGTAAGGGCTACTTTCTACCTCATATTATTTAGTCAGAAAATAACTAAGTCCCCAACACTTAGTGAAAACTTCAAGACTTAAGCCCTTTAAGCATGCAACGAAGAGCTGAATTGAGTTAGGATTAGTATGGGGTATTATAGTTTCTTAGGGAATTCATTCGCCTAGAGTTTTAACATTAGTTAATCAAATCTAAAACTACTCCTAGAGTCACTTTAACATTAGTTAATAAAATTAAAAACTACTCTCTCATTTGTAAATCCCAAATTAAGAGAAAGCTAGGGTTTCTTAGGGAATTCATTCCCCAAAGCTTCCAACTTTGGATTTATTTCAAATTCTTTGGTGTTTTAGGAATGTTTCTCTTCCCTAACTTGTATTTTTGCATCATGACATAATTTGGTTTATAATAATATGATTTAATAATTGGGTTTTTGAAATTGGGTTGAGGGTTTTGAATGGTTATTACTTTGATTATTTTTCCATGGTTTGAATATGTTATTCATGCTTTGATTAATAGTTGTTAGGACTAAATGGGTGCATTGTTATGGGTGGAATGGAAAACATGGGTTTCCCTAAATTTATGGATTTTGGTTTGGATTTGGCATAAACCTCAACCCACTTTGTGAATTTGGTTTTAAGACATGGATATATGCATAATTTAACTTGCTTTTAAAAATCATTACATTGAATAAAAGGCTAAATGGATATAAATGAATCTAAAAGGCCTTGGTGTCAATGATTTTTGAATTAAATTGGAAACTTGGGAGTCTACTGGTTAAATTAATTCGTTATAGCATAATGGAATTATCTTGCAAGATTAACTAGTATGATGATACCAAGTTGGTAATTGCCCTAATAAATGACTCTTGGTTTAATGAATGGGATTATGCGCCAATAGTTTAATTTGGGCTTAAACAGGGTTGTGTAGCTCCCTGTGAAGGTGGAGTTCCCAAGGAGACCAATACTGGAAACCACATTTGCCAGAATGGTGTCTTTATGACCATGTGCATAGTTCACACATCATATATTTTGGGATGTTTGGATCCTTGGTGTCTTTGTCCCTCCCTCAAATTTCTTCAGTTCATGCAGCTACCACATGCTAGGGCCCTTTCAGTAGGGAGATATGAACCCATGTAGCTCGTGGATGACCTTAGGATGGATAGAACTACACAATCCAGAATAATATATTAAAATCACATATTTATGACCTTGTATCCTATCTCGGCATCCTATATATGCATATATGAATGTGTTTCATGTGGTTTTGACTAATTTTTGACATGGCATTATTTTATCCCTTTTCCTGAGTTATATGCCAGTGGTCATCCCACTATCTAAAGGGTTTTCTGTTACTCCTATGCAGTATTAGGTGGTTGGGTTCATTCATTGGTCAGCCGTGAAGTGGTGAGCCTCCATTCTTTGGAAGGCCAATTATTTTATTATCTTACTTTCATTAAGTCTTAAAATGTCATTTTGGATTTCTTTGGCTATAGTCAGGGGCATGTCCCAACTTAATATGGTATTTTTGTAGTGTAGAGGCTTTTTTGGACAAGCTTGGGTTGGTTACTATTTTGAATCTTAGTTTCCATTTGAGTATCTATTTATTCTCATTCATTTGGGTTGCTTATTATCTTTATTGTGCTTATATAGGTTAGATAAATGGGTGGTCTCCATCCCATGATGGGCTTGATATACCCGTCAAAACTAGGCCCTGGTTCATATTGTGACACATATAGACCCCTACGCTGGGAAACGTGATTTTCTATATTGGTCCCCCCCTTAGACCTTTATCTTCACGGTGAGCTACAAAACACCTTTAAGCCCAAATTAAAATATTTGCACATAATCCTATCCATTAATCCAGGAGTCATTTATTAAGACATTTACTACTTGGTATCGTCGTACCAATTATGCTTGCAAGCTAGTCTAGCTATGCCTTTCCAATTCAATTAACCAATTTGACTCCCAAGTCCTATTGAAAATCCAAAACCATGGCCACCAAGGCCCTTTCAAAACCACTTTTATTTTTTATTATACTTTAATGCAATGCAAGGTTCCAAGAGCAAGTCAAATTATGCAAATTCCATATTTAAACCCAAAGTTATGAAGTTGGGTTGAGGATTATATCAATTTCAATACAAAATCCATCAATTCTGGGAAACTATGTTCCCTATTCCAATCATTATAGCCATACACCCATTCAACCCTAAAATCACCAAGTAGAGTATAGATAGAAAATTCAAAATCATGGGAAAATAATTCAAGTAGAAACCAACCAAAGTACCTCATCCTAAATTTCAAACCCAAGAATTAAATCACATTAACATTAAAATAATTATACCATGATGTAAAATACAATTTAGGTATGAGAGACTGAACTACCAAAGAAATTGGAAAAATTCTGAAGTTTAAAGCTTGAAGATTGAATTTCTTAAAGACCCTAGTTTCTTCTTAACTATGGATTTAGAGAGTAGAGAGTAAGTTTTTGATTTGATAAATAATGGATAAGGGTCCTTTTAGGTGTTTTAAGTTGTGGTTAAAGTGTAAAGAAAGGAAAATACCAAAAAGCTCTTAATGAAGACATGCAAGAAAATTGGGCCAGTCGTTATGACTCAAGTAACTACCCGTGAAGTCTGACCACTAGTCGTTACCTAGACCTATTACCAGGGGATCAAAAACCTGGCACCTTACTATTGTGACCATGACTCACTTATCATGGCTCGTGACCTGACTTAGTGAATCGTGATGAGAAGTTGTGATCAAGGTAGAAACCTGGGCAATCTCACTGGTGTGATAATGAGGCACACCTAATGACTCATTATGCCTCATAAAGAGTCTTACCTTGGACTCATTGTCACAAGAACAATTGGTAAAAATTACTAGTGAGACCATGATTCCCATTCTAGGAATTGTAATGAGTGATAATGATTTATCACCTAAGTTATAGTTGAAATATTGACAACATCCAAAAATTTTAGAGTCCAAAACCTGGGGTATTACACCATAGGTCCTACTTGGTAGCTACGAACTAGTAGGTTTATATGTGACTTCATTATTTATCTGATCCACAAGACCAATTGGTAAAAATTACTAGTGAGACCATGATTCCCATTCTAGGAATTGTGATGAGTGATAATGATTTATCACCTACGTTGTAGTTGAAATATTGACAACATCCAAAAATTTCCGAGTCCAAAACCTGGGGTATTACACCATAGGTCCTACTTGGTAGCTGCGAACTAGTAGGTTTATATGTCACTTCATTCAATGGCTTTCATTATTATCTGTTTGATGTGCTTATAGTAATTTTACTTATCTTATTTTCTATGTTTCTTAGTTTTTCTATGATACTTGCTGAGTACAAGTGGACTATACTCACTCATATTGTGCTCTATCGGTGAAGAACCTAGTATAAGCACTCCCTTTGACAGCTGATTCATGCTTTTTGGAGATTGCGATAAAGTCGACTCATGGACCTCTTCTTAATTTATGAAATCTTTATACATTTTTAGAGACAAAATTTGTTTTCACTTATATTCAAATGATGTTTTAGATTCTCTACACTTTGACACCATTTTTGGGGTTTCTTGTTATGTTGTTTAGATTCCTATTTCATTATATCTTGTGTTGGTTTGACTTTGTTCTAGATGCCTAACCTTTTTTCTTTCTATTTTTCCTTAATTAGTTTGAGTGATTGGCTTATGTATCAAGGCTGGACCATGATAAGTGGCATTATGACTGGATTTTTGGGTCGTGACTAATTGGTATCAAAGCCAGTTTCACTGGTCTCATAAGTGTAAGAGCAGGATGTCTAGTGGTGTCTCATGTATCGGTATATAGACATCCAAATCTATCTTTAAGAGTCTATAAGATTTCTTTATGAAAATGTCTATATTTGATTTTGTAATACCCAAGTTTAAGGCCTCTAAAAAAATTTCTTAATTTTAGACCTCACTGCCTAGGTAATGACTTATGTGACTAGTTGTACCCATTCTTCATACGTAGTATTGCTCCATTCGTAGTCATCCCAGTAAAGTGTGAACTAGACTCTATTGTGAACACAACTTGGTGTTCATGAACCGTATGGTCTTGTGATGAGTTGTAGGGTGTGACACATGACCCATCCAGTGTAGGTACCCAATATTTATGCCATGGCAATAACTAGAATCCATACCTCGTAGGGTGAATGCATAAGTTGTAGGGTGGTACTCATGACCAAACCTGTGAGGTGACCTTGAGCTTCTACCCAGGATATGAGTCTTGGTGATGACTTATGACCTTTGACCATGATCTATTACCTGACTCATAGTGACTGGGTGCTATATTTCATACACATTTTTGGTAAAGGTATTATGGTCTTTCCTCCCATCCCACTATTTTACATGAATTAAAACCCTTCCCTTGGCCCTATTTCCATTGGTTAACATAACATAAATACTATTCTCTCCTCTCAAACTTCAAGGTCAAGAGCAAGGTTGGGGTTTTTAGGAATTGATCATCTAGGCGTCAATTGGTGGTTTTCTCTCCAAAATTCTTAGTATTTTAGGTATGTTTTTCTTCCCTAAAAGTAATGTTATACAAAGGCATGTATTTAATTGTTGTCCATATGGTTTAATTATTTGGTTTTGAATATAGATTGAGCAATTTGGAATATTTGTTATATGAATTGGTTTCCATGGTTTTGAACTAGTCATTCATGTTTATTCTTATGGTTTTGCACTAAACAAATGCATGAGTATGGGAATTGGAATGGGGAACATGGGTTTCCCTAAATTTCATGGTTTAATGATTTGGAATTGGCTTCAACCTCAATCCAACTTGTGAATTGGTTTTTCAACATGGATAAACACATAATCTACTTCACTTTTGGAGCCTTGCATTGCATAAAAGGTTAATGGGACATAATTTAGTTTTGAAAGGCCTTGGTGGCCATGGATTGATTTTAAATTGGAAACTTAGAGTCAATTTCGCTAATGGTTTTGGAGTGGCATAATTGAATTGGCTTGCAAGCTTAAACCTTATATGGTATGGTGATACCAATGGTAAATGCCTAATTAAAAGGCTCCTTGATTTATGGATGTAAATGTGTAAATGCTTTTAATTTGGGCAAAAAGGGGTTATGTAGCTCGTCGTAGAAGGTGGAGGTCCTGTGGGATCGATATTTGAAACCATGTTTGCCGGTGTGGGGGTTTTGGTGATAATGTTCATAGTTCACACTTTATATATTTTGGAATGGAGCGGTCATGGATTTCGTAGCTCTTCCTCAAATTTCTTCGATTCATATGCCTAACACGTGTTGGGGCCCTTTCAAAAGAAGGATTTAAACCCATATATTTCGTGGGTGCCCTTAGGATGGTTTGAGCTACGCAGTCTAGGTTAATGGTTTTAAATCTCATGCTTAAACCATGTTCCCTATCTCGGCATCTTATGTTTATATATATATATATATATATATATATATATATATATATATATATATATAAATTAATAAAATTATGTAAAATATTATATTTGAATTGATAAATTATAAATAAAATGATAATAAAAAGTAATAAAATAATTTGTATATTTCTAGATCATGAATGTGACACGTTAGTATTTATTTGATATCAAAATAATACGTAAAAAATATTAATGTTTAAAATTAATAATTTTTAACAAAATAGCAGCCTAGTAGGTATATCAGGAGGTCAAAATTAGGTGTCAACAATAGGGGGCGGTCCCCGGTCCTGGTTGGACTTGGGATGCCCATTATGTCTAGACCCAGATTCGGGTCATGACAAGTTGGTATCAGAGCTTTAGGTTCATCGTCAGCTGGGAGTCCACAAAATCATGTTGAGTCTCTTTTAGGGGTGTGTAGTGATCCACACTCATAAGGGAGAGCTGCAAGGCGTTTAGGAATATTTCATTTTATTGGTATTCTATTTTTGAGCTTGGAGTCTGAGTCCTAGAATCTTCTCTAATAATTGTTTGTTCATCTTTTAGATCATGTTTCATAGATCTGCAAGACAAGGAAATTCTTCTATCTCATGTATGAATAATGCTGAAGGGGTATGTCCTATGATGGGGGTAAATCTTCAATCCCAGGGTCCTATTTTGGATAGTACTAGACTTTCTCCTAATCCCATCGATTTTCCTCAGGTCCCTCGGGGCAATGTGATGAATATGGAATTTCATCAATCCATTCATGTTACTGCTCATTTGGTTGCTATTTAGGCTGAGTGGGATGTATCTGGTGGGTTGTTTGCTAAGGACATAAGAGTTAGCCGGCCTATGAAGATGGGTCATCCTACTTTTACTGAAGTAAAGTAAAAGAGGATCCACATGGATTATTGGATGAAATGGTGAAGATATATTGGGTGATGTAGGCTACTAATGTAGAGAGGGTAAACTTTGCAGTTTACCAGCTCAAATATGTTGCATATTAGTGGTACGAGAAATGGGACAGAGATACAGGCAATGTGGAAGAATTAGATTTATGGGAGGCCTTTTCTAATAACTTCTTGGATCATTTCTTTCCTCAAGAGTTTAAGGAAGCTAAGATAGAGGAGTTTGTGAATCTTAAGCATGGGAAAATGATTGTCATGGAATATGCCTTGAAGTTCTATCAGCTATTAAGGTATGCTCCTAATTTAGTGGCTTACATGTAGACGAGAATGAGGAAGTTCACTTTTGGTTTAATAGATATATGATCTTAGAGAGAAAAACTGTGTTGCTCATTAAAGATATGGATATTTCTTAGTTGACTATCTATATGGCACAAGTGGAGGATGAGAAGAGGGGGCAAGCGAAGTTTGGAGATAGGCAGAGAAAGAGGAATATGTTTTCCAATTACGAAGTTGCTCAGTCTTAAGGTAGTTAAGATGGTGACAAGTGGCAGAAAAAGAAGTAGGGGAGATCAAGTTCCCTTCTCTACTGCTAGTTTCCCTTACCCAAAGCAGTTAGAAGATAGACTTATCAAGGTGGTGATAATTTTTTAGAATAGGGTGCCTAATATCAGGTAAGAGGAGGTCAATCAGTTTCTTCATGCCCTCCTTATCATTTTTACGGTCAACCCCATCAGAGTTATTGTGGAGAAGAGAGAGACAAATTCTTTAAGTTTTTCTATCCAGGTCATTGGCTTAGGGATTTTCCAATTAATAAGGTTACTAGGGGGGTGAATAAGGTTCTTGTGGCTTTATCTTACTCTTACACCTGGTGGTATTGTATTTGCTTCAATTACTGCTCCTGGTTCTAGTGCTGGTCAGAACAGGTTGTATGTTTTGTCGTCCCGATAGGAATCCAAGAAATCACATGATGTTGTTACTAGTACGTTACATCTCTTTTCTCATGATGTCTATTGTTTTCTTGATTTGGAGTCCACTCTTTCATATGTGACTCATTATGTGGCTATGTTTTTTGGTATTGATCTCGAAGTAATTTCGGTTCTTTTTTCTATTTCTACCTTGATAGGACACTTGATTATTGCTAAAAGGGTCTATAGGGGGTGTGTGGTATCTGTTAGTAACAAGAAGACCCTGGTGGATCTGTTTGAATTGGGGATGGTGGATTTTGATATTATCTTGGGTTTGGATTGGTTACACGCCTATTACGCATCCTTAGACTGTCGGACCTGTAAGGTTATCTTTAAGTTGTTGGGTGAACTAGTTATAGAATTGAAAGGTGGTTCCCTAGCTCCTAGGGGAAGGTTTATTTCTTATCTTAGATTTTGGAGGTTACTCTCTGAGGGGTGTCTTTATCACTTGGTCTAGTTTAACATTATGGCTTGAAAGGTCCTTCTTTACAGTCAGTTCCATGCTTAATGAGTTTTCAGAGGTCTTTTTGGATAACCTTCTTAGTGTTCCTCTAGATAGGGAAATATAGTTTGGTATTGATTTACTTCTGGACACTCATCTAATATTTATTCTTCCTTATAAAATGGCTTCGGCTGAGTTGAAGAAACTTAGTAGCAACTTAAGGATCTTCTGGATAAGGGGTTTATTTGTCCTAGCATTTTTTATGGGGTGCACCGATGTTGTTTGTATGTACAAATGATGGTTTCCTTCGAATATGCATTAACTACAGGCAGTTAAATAAGGTGACGGTTAAGAACAAGTATCTTCTTCCAAGGATAAATGATCTGTTTGACCAGTTGCAAGGTGCCATGTTCTTTTCTAATATAGATCTTTAGTTTGGGTACCAAAAACTTATGATTAGGGAGATGGATATCCCTAAGATGAATTTTCGTACTCGATATGGCATTTTGAGTTCCTGGTGATGTCATTTGGATTGACTAATGCCCCAACAACATTCATGGATCTGATGAATAGAGTTTTCAGGCAGTATTTGGATCTCTTTATCATTATTTTTATTGATGACATTCAGGTTTATTCGAGGAGTGAGGTGGATCATCCAAATCACCTTCGTGTGTTGTTACAGACCTTAAAGGAACAACAGTTGTATGTCAAGTTCTTTTAGTGTGAGTTTTAATTGAACATTATGACTTTATTGGTTCATATTATTTCTAGTGAGGGGATAATTGTTGATCCTCAAAAGGTTGTTGCAGTGATGGGGTGGCCTAGACCCACGACTCCATCTGATATCTAGAGCTTCTTGGGTTTAGTCAAGTATTATAGGTGGTTTGTGGAGAGATTCTCATCAATTGCAGCTCCTTTGACTAAGTGAACTTAGAAGAAGGTTAAGTTTCTTGGTCAGATGCTTGTGAGGGGAATTTTGAGAAGTTAAATGATATGTTAACTTCAGCTCCAATTCTAACTTTGTCGGAAGTCAATGATGGGTTTATGGTTTATTGTGATATATTTTGTGTAGGACTTAGTTGTGTTTTGATGCAGCATAAGAAGATGATTACTTATTCTTCCAGGAAGTTGAAGGTGCATGAGAGGAACTATCCTACTCATGACTTGGAGCTGTTGGCAGTTGTGTTTGCTTTAAAAATCTAATGGCATTACTTGTATGGTGTTTACATAGATATCTTTTCTGATCATAAGAGTCTATAGTACATGTCCACACATAAAGAGCTTAATATCAGGCAGAGGAGATGGCTTGAGCTTCTCAAGGACTATGATATGAGTCTTTACTACCACCCAGGTAAGGCTAACGTGGTTGCTAATATTCTTAGGAGGTGGTCCATGGGGAGTTTGGATCATGTGCCAAAAAAAGTGGTAATTGGTGAAGGATATTCACTACTTCGCTAATCTTGCAGTTCTTATCTTGGACTCTAACTATGGTAGTGTGATGGTGCAAAAGGTGGTTCGATCATCTCTTGGTGTAGAGATTAAGGAAAAGCAAGTATTGGATCCTATCTTGATGAAAATCAAAAGTGATGTTAGTGGGAAAAAGGTGGTGGTGTTTGGGATCAGTGGTGATGGTACCTTGTAGTACCAAAGGAGGTTATGTGTTCCTAATATCGATAGTTTGCGGTAAAGGAATTTGGTTGAGGCACATAAATCGCGCTATATTGTTCATCCCGGCTCGACAAAGATGTATCTTGATCTCAAGGAGATCTATTAGTGGAATGGTATGAAAGGGATGTGGTTGATTTTATGGCCAAGTGCATGGTGTGTCAATAAGTTAAGGTTGAGCATGTGAGGCTTGGTGGATTGCATCAAGAAATTGAGTTTCCTAAATGGAAGTGATAGGTAATCAATATGGATTTCATTACCGGTCTTTCTTGGTCTCGAAACCAATTTGATTCGATTTGGGTCATAGTGGATAGAATGACGAAGTCTGCTCACTTTTTGCTGATGAGGACTACATTTTTGGTGGAGGATTATGTGAAGTTGTATCTTTGGGAGATTATGAAGCTACATGGGGTGCTTGTTTCAATTATTTCTAACTGTATCATGTAGTTTACATCTCACTTCTGGCGGTCATTCCAGAGAGGACTGGGGACTAAGGTTAGTCTGAGTATTGCTTTACATTCACAGTTAGACAGGTAGGTGGAGAGAACTATTCATACATTAGAGGATATGCTTTAGAAGTGCGTGATTGATTTTGGTGGCATTTGGGTTAAACATCTACCATTGGTGGAGTTTGCATATAACAATAACTATCATTCTAGTATTGGTATGGCCCCTTTTGAAGTGTTGTATGGTAGGAGGTGTAGATCTCGTATTGGTTGGTTTGAGCTTGGTGAGGAAGATATGTTTGGCCTAAATCTAGTTTAACAAGCTGTGGAGAAGGTGAAGGTGATTCTGGATAGGCTTAAGGTTGCCCAGAGTCACCAAATTCCTATATTGATGTTAGTCATAAAAACTTGGAGTTCGAGGTTGGGGATAAGGTCTTTCTGAAGTTATCTCCCATGAAGGAATTAGTGTGGTTTGGAAAGAAGGGAAAGCTCAGTCCTCAGTTTATTGGCCCTTATGTGATTTTGCAAAAGGTTGGTAATGTTTCTTATAAATTGGTATTTCCTGCTAGTTTGGGCTTGGTTCATCCGGTATTTCATGTTTTTATGTTGAGGAAATGCATTGGTGATCCTTCTTTGGTTATTTCTTTAAAAGGATAGGGTATCTCAGATTCTCTATCTTATAAAGAGGTCCCAGTTGAGATATTAGATTGGCAGGTTCATCTGTTGCGGACCAAGGATGTGTCTTTGGTTAAGGTTATGTAGCGGAACCACAAGGTTGAAGAGGCTACTTGGGAAGCAGAAGAGGAGATAAAGTCCAAATATCCGCATTTGATTTCTTCTCCAAGGATTCTTGTGGAAGGTATATGTTTTTAAACACATCTTTATTTTATGAGTTTGTTAAAGGAAAGATTAATATCTTTGCCTCTTTGTTTTGAACTTTGATGAAGATTGGGAATATGTTCGATAATTCAAATGACTCTGTGTGTGGTTACCCCTACCTTGTCCGTCATTTGAGGATGAATGTTCCTAGTGGGTAAGAATTTTACATCATGGGTTTTGGCCCTTAGATTTTTTCTTGGATTTTTGTTCTTTGGACCCAATACGACTCATAGGTACAACCTGCATGTTGGGGTATGAGTGGTATAGTCTTGTCATATACTGACTAGTGTTGGTTGATGGGATTGGATTGTTACTGGAATGGATTCAACTAAGGGGATAAGAGTCCTATGGTTGTTTACAAGTCATATCCTGTACTTATATAAGGGATAGTGTTCAATCCTCTTGGTATTCCATTCTTCCAGGGATACAGATGGGAGGTACGGATTGCATGTTGTGGATAAGACTTGGTTTGATGAGTGGTATACTAGATAGTGTTGGGTCCAAGGGTCGAGTCTAGGATACGAGTGGTGGGTATCACTCATATAGGAAGGGTATCTCATATAGGTCAGACGTATCCCAGTGATGGGATTTTGTGAAACTTAAGTGGGGGTATTCTGGACATTTCCCTACTTACCCTAATAGGACCCCACGACTTCTAACCTACTTGGAAGAGTATTTACACAATTATTCTATTCATAAACACTTAGAAACTATTCCTAAACATTTCATAATTCTCTCAAGAGATTTTGGGGGCAAGAAAGCTAGGGTTTCATCTTGAAGACTAATTTGGGGATTGCTTTGATGATTTCTTTCCATCAATTCTTCGGTATAAGGCATGTACTACTTCCCTCATTGTTAGTTCCAACTAAAGGCATCATTTTATTATCGGTTTTCATGATTTCATTATCGTATGCTTTGGGTTTTCAATTATGATTTGGGGGTTTTGTTTATAAATACATGCTTATGGTTTCCCATGGTTTTAATTATTCTTTTATATTCATTAATGGTGGTTTTGGATAATTGAAACACATGGAATGATTATTAGTAATTGGAATTGTTTTTGGATATATACTATGCCCCCCAATGTGTTTGAATAAATGCTTATAAAGATATGTTCATTGCATTGACTTCTTTTAAATGAAATGTTTTCTTGTTTTAAAGTTGGTAAAGAACTTATGCATGGTTTAAATGGTTTGAAAAGGTAAATGGCTAAATAGTTATGCTCATAGGGTACGAAAACCGCCAAGAGGTTTAATATGGTAAATGGAAGGGCACTTGAAAGTCCTCTTAATGTATAAACAATTGGCTATTGATAATGCTTGCAAGTATGGTCTGTATGAAGATACCACTACTAAATGGCATTGGTTAATAAATGGTAAATGAATTGGTTGGTTATTTGGAAATGGTTTTAATTGGGCATTAAAGGGGAAGGTGTAGCTAAGCCGTGGAAATGGAGGTCCCGGGGGACTAAAATTGGAAACTCATATTTGTCGATATGAGGTTTGGTCTTGGTGATCATGTGCATGATGTCACACCTTATATTGGGGGATATCCTAGTCATCCCATGGGATATTTCTCTGGTCGTGCAACTAAATGCACTAGGGCCCTTTCATCAGGGGGAGCTAAACCCATATTGCCCATGGGTATCTTATAACGAGAGAGTTACACAACCCAAGTAAAGGTTTTAAATGCATCCTAAACCTGGATCCCTTTCCCTACACTTATATATATAGGTATGGTGCAGGCACTATGGATGGTTTTACTTAGTTTTATAACTGACATTATTTTATCCTTATCTTGAGTTCATGCTAGTGATCACTCGTTTACCTATCTACTAGCATCTGTATACTATCATCAATATCGATCTCATCAAGAAAAAAACTTTTAGGCTTCTTATCCAGTCCAGAAATACCGTAATGAAAGGAACATAGGAGTTTGTCGCTAGGTATTTGACCAAATAGGATCGTCCAGTTCCTATAGAACCTATCACTAAAATAACCCTACAGGGTGGATAAGGCTAAGCGAAGCGAAAAGGGTTTTCCATGAAAATGATTTTCCCCACACGAAGTTTGTGAATAAGTGCTTGTCTGATAATGAGCAAAGAATATCTGTTTTTCTGCTAAACAGGATGGATTGAACTCAGAATCCATTAGAGGATCAAGGGCTCCTTCTCCCTTTCCTTTTTCAAACTCTGTTTCATAGAGAAATCTCTGATCAAGGATAGACCAAGAGCCCTTTTGCATTATATCTAAGGGATTCCTCGGTTTGGGCCGAAGAAGCAATGTTACTCGATCATTATCAAAGCGTTCTTTTAAATTTTAAATAGTATTCATGATCCCTACTTCTCCTATCTAGCATTTGAATTTCGGTATCAGTGTTGGGACTAAAGTGGTGAGCTTTCATCCTTTTGGAAGTCTCCATTTCATGTTATGGACATCTTTAGACAATTTTGTTTTATTTTGGATATTGGTTTTGTCCATGGTTGGGGCATGTCCAAATAAGATATTTCTACTCTTTCGAATAAAGACTTTGTGGTATTTTGGGAGGTTGGTATGGGCAGGATCTGTATTGGTGTCAGCCTTAGTATTGTCATTGGTATTGGGGCTAACATCATTAGACGATATTATTGGTTGTTCAATCGTATTATATTTTGGGATTGATTATCATTATATTTTTCAGAACCCATTTGGTTATGGCCTAGTTTATGGACTTTGGTTTGGTTTGGTATGGTTGGAGGGTTGGTTTGGTACGGTTGGACTCGGTTGGGTCAGTCATGGTTGTGACCCTATTTCAGAGTCTTCATGAGAGAATTTACTGTAGTACCCCGAACATTCTTCAAGCCTAATTTCATATCTAGAAGATTAAGGGGTGACTTCTAAAGTGAGTAATGTTTAAATAATATAGAATTTTCCCAGTTTTGACTTTTATCATGTGGAAAATTAAATTAGCTTTCCAACGATACCAATTTTGCCAAAATTCGACATCAGAGTAAAAAGTTATGGTCGTTTTACGAGAGCTATCTAAACTGCCCAGGTGCGACGGGAAGGCTGACGGATCATCAAGTCAGCAATGGCCGTCGCCCAAATTATTGCAGATGAGGCAGTGAACCCATATTCTAGCCAAGTGCGACGAACCATCAAGCTAGCAATGGACCATCGTCTAAACCATCGCAATTGATGAAGAAATTTCATTTAACTACATGTCTACTATTGAATATTTATGCACATGATTATATTTTCTAGATTTTAAGTTGAATTAAGAACAATTTAGTTATAACGCATGAACTTTATAGTGTTGATATGAATTTGAAGCATGGGTATAAAGCTCTAAGGTTTAGCCTTGATATTTCAAAGAATGATCATGATTTTAAGCGTTCAATGATTAGCTATTTTTATGTTTTGATAAATAAAGTTGGTCTTTTGAACCAAGAAAAAATAGGAATCAACAATAACTATATAGTGATGATTTAAAGTAGAGCGAAGCTTAGTTGGCTTCCATTCACATTGTTGAATTATTTAAGGTTGATTTTCCTAAAAGTTTTAAACCTAAGTATGGGAGTAGTATTTAGCATCGAGTTGGGCTTGATTCCAAGGTTTCATGCCCCAGAACTATGAGCTACCGTAGGATTATGATTTACCCCAAGTGGGTTTATGTTAGTTAGAAGAAACTCCCAAGTTCCCAAGGAGTTCCAAAGTTCCTTAATCCCAAGTTTTTGAGTCCCTAAGTTTCATAAGAAATTCTTTATTCTCCTTAAGATAAAAGTATATTCTTTGAAAGCTATTGTTTAAGTTTCTTTTCTTTTACAAGCTTTGAGAATAAGAGGATAATATAGTTTTTAGAACTAAGTGTAATGACTCATAAGATTTATACTACATGTTTTGTTATTTATGATTTATGAGACTTATATTTCTGACTTGTTCAAGCTATGTGAGTCATTCATATTTGCATGCATGGTTTTATAAAGAGTAATGATATTGTTTACTTAAATGCATACACCCCCATATACTCAGTACATCCTCAAAGTACTGATCCACATACACGTTTGTCTGCTGAATTGTCTCATAATGTAGGTTCAGGTGCTCAGTCTCAGCAGCGATAGTGATCACTGAGTACCTTGTCTACACTTTCGCAGTTGGTGAGTCCTTATGGTTCGACGACCTATTTTCCTAATTTCAATCTTGATAGCAGTTGTTTGTTGTTTTCATTTCAGTTCGAGTCAGTTGAGGGTTTGTCCTAATGACTCTCTAGTCCCTTAGTAAGTAGAGGCTTGTTAGACTGTTAGTGGAGTTCCAGATTATCAGTATTTTGTTATCCAGATATTATTTTCAGTTCATATTTGGTATGATATAGTATTGTTGACTTGCTCATTTATCTTAAAGTAAGTGTTAGATTTAGTAGAAGGCTCAAAGGGTTAGCTTGGGGCTACTTGTAGCCTTGAGCACTGTGTGACACTTTGGGATGAGAGTTTGGGGCATTACAAACTTGGTATCAAAACCAGGTTTAAGGAGTCCTAGGGAGTTAGACAAGTCGCGTTACATAGATTCTTGATCATCGGTGTGAAACGCGTCACATCTATGAGCAAGAGGCTATGGAACATTTTAGGAAAAGTCATCGCTTTTTTAGAATCCATCGTGCTTGTAGCTATCTCTATCTGCTATGAATTTGTGCTCTTTTATGAGGTAAAATGCCTCCCCGCAGAGCTAATGCCCATAGGAATGATAATCAGCCGTCCTAAGCTGTTGATCCTCTGAATGAGAATGTGTCTCACGTTAAGTTTTGGGTTGCCTTTCAGGCATTTGCCCAGGCAGTTACCTCTAATGTTCAAGCCAATAATGAGGCTGCTATTCTGCATTAGCAAGGGGTAATACAGCCGCAGCCAGACTTCATGACTTTATAAGGATGAATCCACCTGAATTCTTTAGGTCGAAGGTAGAAGAGGACCCACAGTTGTGTCTTGGTGAGGTGAAGAAGTTTACCAAGGTTATGCATGTGACTGAAGATAAGAGTGTGGAACTGGCCTCTTATTTTTTGAAAGACATTTTTTATGATTGGGTTGTGATGTGGAGGATGAATAGAGGGAAAAATGTAGCTCCTATGACTTAGCAGGTATTCCAGGATGTATTCTTGGATAAGTTCTTCCCACTTGAGATGAGGAAAGTGAAGATAGAGGAGTTCATGAACCTGAGGCAAGGCTCTATGACCGTAAAGGTGTATTACCTCAAGTTCAACTAGTTAGCTAAGTATGCTCCCAACTTGATAGCTGACCCCAGATCTAGTATGAGTAAGTTCATGACCAGTATGTCTAGATTGATGGTTAAGGATTGTAGGACTTCCATGCTTAATAGAGACATGGATTTTTCTAGGCTGATGATCCATGCTCGGCAGATTAAGGCAGAAAAACTAAAGGAGAGGGATAGAGTAAGAGGAAATAAGAAGGCTAGATCAAAATAGTTTGAGTATAGCCAGACTAAATCTCATAGAGGGAGCCATCCGCAGTTTCAAAATCATTCGTCCATGTCAGTGCCTTCATCAGCCAGTGCTCCCACACCCAGAAACAGGCACGAGTAGGGAAATAAGTCTTCTATGTCCAGATCCCAGAACAGTGTTAGTAACATGCCTAGTTATGCCCCATGTGATAAGTGTGGTAGGACCCATCCCGGTGAGTGGTTGGCTGATCAGAGGAGTTTCTTTGGTTGTGGCAAGTTGGGCCAATGACTTAGAGAGTATCCGCATGCTAGGCAGGGGAGCCGAGATGTTCGATCCCAGACTCAGGCTACCAGTAAACTAACTCTTTTAGCCCGTCCATCCCCTCTTTAGGGTGCTTCATTCAGTACTGCTGGCGGTCAATGCCAGAATAGATTCTATGCTTTGTCGTCCCACCAGGAGCAGGAGGAATCACCAGATGTTGTTATTGGTATGCTTCGTGTCTTTCATTTTGATGTGTATGTATTGTTGGACCCTGGATCAAGTTTAACTTATATGACCCCATTAGTTGCCGTGAATTTGAGATAAGTTCTTAAAAGATACCTTAGCCAATCCTGGTTTCTACCCTAGTAGAAGAGTCAATTGTTGCTAAGCAAGTATATAAAAAGTTTTCTATTAGTATTCTTCATAAGGTCATATTTGCCAACTTGATAGAGTTAGATATGGTCGATTTTGATCTTATTCTGGGTATGGATTGGCTTCATTCTTGTTATGCATCTATAGATTGTCGTACCCATGTGACTAAGTTTCAATTTCCAAATGACCCAGTTTTTGAGTGGTCCGATAATATTGAATCTCCCAAGAGTCATTTCATATCCTATCTTAAAGCTAGAAAGTTGATATCCAAAGGTTGCATATATCATCTAGTTCGAGTTAAAGACACTAAGTCTGAGACTCCAACTATTCAGTCAGTCAACATAGTTAATGAGTTTCCTGATGTTTTTCCAGAAGATCTTCCAGGGGTAACTCCCGATAGAGAGGTAGAGTTCGGGATTGACCTTCTTCCCAATATACAACCTATTTCTATTCTTCCATATCATATAGCACCCGCAGAACTTAAGGAGTTTAAAGAGCAACTCAAAGATCTTCTTAACAAGGTTTTATTAGGCCCAGTATTTCTTTTTGGGGCACACCCGTCCTATTTATGCATAAGAAAGATGGTTTTTTGCGTATTTACATTGACTATCGTTAGCTTAATAAGGTTACAGTTAAGAACAAGTACCTTCTTCCTAGAACTGATAACCTGTTTGATCAATTGCAAGGTGCAAGTTATTTCTCAAAGATAGGCCTTAGATCCGGTTATCATCAGCTTAAAGTAAAGGAGTGTGACATTCCAAAGATAGCCTTCCGAACCCATTATGGGCATTTTGAGTTTCTAGTCATGTCTTTCGGGTTAACCAATGCTCCAACAGCTTTCATGGACCTCATGAATCGAGTGTTCAAATAGTATCTTACTATGTTTGTCATTGTGTTCATAGATGATATCTTTGTTTACTCTCGTAGTGAGGATGACCATGCAGATTATCTTAGAATTGTCTTGCAAACTCTCTGAGATCATCAATTGTTCACCAAATTCAGCAAGTGTGACTTTTGGCTAAGGTCAGTAGCCTTTCTCAGTCATATTATTTCAACCGAAGGCATTAGAGTTGATTCCCAAAAGACAGAAGCTGAAAAAAATTAGTCTAGACCTATATTTTCGTCAGACATTAGAAGTTTCTTAGGTCTAGCTGGCTATTACCACTGTTTTTTTAAAGGTTTCTTACCATTGCATCTCTATGACCCGATTGACCAAAAAGAAAGTTAAGTTGTTGTGGTTAGATTCCTGTGAGAAGAGTTATCAGGAGTTGAAGGCTCGACTCACTTCAGCCTCTATGTTGACATTGCCTGATGGTACGGATGGTTTTGTGGTGTATTGTGATGCCTCTAGAGTTGGTTTGGGTTGTGTGTTGATACAGATAAGTAAGGTTATAGCCTATGCCTCTAGACAGTTAAAGCCGCATAAAAAGAATTACCCAACCCATGATCTTGAATTAGCTACTATGGTGTTTGCTTTGAAAATCTAAAGACACTATCTGTATGGTGTTCATGTTGATGTGTTTATGAACACAAAAGCTTGCAGTATGTGTTTTTTCAGAGGGAGTTGAATCTTAGATAAAGGAGATGGTTAGAGTTGCTAAAAGATTATGATATGAGTATGTTGTATCATCCGAACAAGGCTAATGTAGTGGCAGATGCCCTTAGTAGATTGTCTATGGGTAGTGTTGCCCATATGGAGAAAGATAAGAAGGAGTTAGCTCTAGAAGTACATCATTTGGCTAGATTGGGAGTTAGATTGCTTGATTCAGCTGAGGGGAATGTTTGGGTTCAGAGTAGTTCTCAATCCTCTTTAGTTTCGGAAGTGAAGGAGAAGCATGACATGGACTCTAGTTTGGTCAAACTGAAGGAGTCAGTTAAATACCAAAAAGTAGAGGTTTTCTCCCAAGGGGGAGATGGTGTGTTGAGATGTCCGTATAGACTGTGTGTTCCTTGTGTTGATGATTTAAGGAAAAGAATTATGGCTGAAGCACATGGTGTACGATATTCTATTCATCCTGGCGCTACCAAGATATACCGCGACTTGCGGGAATTCTATTGGTGGAGTGGCATGAAAAAGGATATAGCAGAGTTTGTGGAGAAGTATGCAACATGCCAATAGGTTAAGGTAGAGCACCAAAGGCCTGGTGGTGCAATGTAAGAGTTTGGTATCCCTACTTAGAAGTGGGAAAAGGTGAATATGGACTTTGTGACTGGTTTGCCCCTTTCACATCTTCATCATGATTCTATTTGGGTGGTTATAGACAGGTTGACAAAATCAGCCCACTTCTTGCCAGTGCATACATCTTATACAACTGAGGATTACGCTAGCTTATATATCTGAGGGTTAGTTAGATTGTATGGAGTACCCTTCTCTATCATCTCAGATAGGGGTACTCAGTTAACTTTCCAGTTTTGGAGAGCTTTTCAGAAGGGTCTTAGTACCCAAGTTCATCTTAGTTCAATTTTTCATCCACAGAAAGATGGTCAAGCTGAGAGGACTATCCAAACTCTGGAAAATATGTTGAGGGCATGTGCTTTTGACTTCAAAGGTAGTTGGGATAAACATTTTCCATTGATTGAATTCACCTATAACAACAGTTATCACTCTAGCATCCAGATGTCCCCATTTGAGGCTCTTCATAGGAGGAGATATAGATCAACCATAGGTTAGTTTGAAGTGGGTGAAGCTGCTTATGCAGTATTTGAGGCAATGAAGAAGGTTAAGCTGATTAGAGAAAGGTTGAAGACAACCCAGAGTCATCAGAAGTCATATGCAGATGTGTGGAGAAAAGATCTTGAGTTTGAGGTGGGTGATTTGGTGTACTTGAAGATTTCACCAATGAAAGAGGTGAAAAGGTTTGGAAAAAAGGGGAAGCTTAATCCCCATTATGTTGGCCCCTATAGAATTCTAAGTCGTGTTGGGAAAATGGCTTATTAGGTTGAGTTACCAGCAGATTTGTCAGTTGTTCATCCTGTCTTTCACATTTTTATGCTTAAGAAGTGCATCGGTGACTCCATTGTAGTAGATTCTTCAAAGAGCTCAGATATTCAAAATAGTCTTTCATATGAAGAGATTTCAGTCGAGATTCTAGACTATCAGATCCGTAGATTAAGAAACAAAGTAGTCCCTTTAGTCAAGATTCTTTGGTGAAACCAATCTGTTGAGGGAGCCATTTGAGAAGTAGAAGCTGATATGCGGACCAAGTATCCTTATCTTTTCACTGTAGATTCAGATTCAGTTTAAGTTAACAAGTTTCCTTAGATCATCTCTTTTCAATCCATGTTTCAAGCTTTATACAGTCATTCATGTGATAGCTTATGCATTTGCAAATCCGTTTAGTCATGCTTTTATTAGCATACTCCAATTATAGCTTCATTTTTTAGCATCTCAGTTTAGTTAGCCATATTCGAGGATGAATGTTCCCAAGGGGAGATATTGTAATACCCCAAACTTTCTTCAAGCCTAATTTCATCTCTAGAAGATTAAGGGGTGACTTCCAAAGTGATTAATTCTTAAATCATATATAATTTTCCTAATTTTGAATTTTATCGTGTGGGAAATTGAATTAGCTTTCCAACGATACCTATTTCGCCAAAATCTGACATCGGAGTAAAAAGTTATGGCCATTTTACAAGAGTTGTCCGAACTGCCCAGGTGCGACGGAAAGGTTGATGGACCGTCAAGTCGGTGATGGACCATCGCAGCTGAGGTAGTGAACCCATCTTCTGGCCAAGTACGATGGACCATCGCCTAAACCATCGTAACTAAGGCAGAAAGTCTATTTTCTGGCCAACATACGATGGGAAGGTTGACGGACCATCGAGCCAGCGACAGACCGTCTCACACATCCATTCAGTGAATCAAAGCCATTTTTAAAGGGGCTTTTGAGTCTTTTTCCACCCTTTTAGCATCTAGGTATATCAAATCAAAGGACAGAACTTCATATTCATCCAAAGTATCAAATTAGGATTTCTTTCAAGATTAACCCTCAAGTGCAAGATCCAAATCCTTCTTCAAAAAACTCAAGAATCAAAGCATCCCCATTCAACAACCTGTAAGAAAATCCTCCAAGAGCATTATCAAGGCTTCAAAAGTGATAAAGCTCAAATAACACTCTTGAATGGGTGTAAGCGATCGTTGTCAATATAAAACCCAACTAGGTTGGGGTCGAACCCACAGGGAATAGGGTGTGAACTTTGATTTTTTTATGAAATGCTTTACTGATAGTTTACTGTTTTCGAAAATGGGGGTTTAAGTTTCACAGAAATTCAAATGTCACTTTCAATACTTTAGTGTTTGTAATCAATATAAATGAGCAACAAGAGTTATGTTCACCATGGGTATTAGGAGTTAACAAATACTAGGTAATGTTTGGGATTCTTGGAGTAACTAGAAACAGCAGAATATCCTTGACTATGATACTTTCTGACTTATCTTTCGACCTCACCAGAAAATCTATTATCTAATTCTCTTGAACTTAGATAACTTATCTATTTCTAATAGGATGTTATCTCAGGTAGATTAATCCAGTGACTGCATCAATCATTAAACAGAAGGTTGGTAGCTTCCAAGTCCCAGTTGATAATTCACAACCTCTAGACTATTTCTCCGTTAGAAGCAAATAAAACCTAAGGCATAATCTAATGTTTGCAACCATTAGATTTCAGTTAAAATAATAGAATTACAAGACGTTCTACTACTCTTTGAATCCGTTAAACACCTAGAATCATATCAAACCCTAATCCATGGATCCCATAACTCCGGCTAACGGAATTAGCAGCTCATGATTTGATGAACGAAATGACAAGTTGAATTCATGATGATAAGGATCAACTTATGAATGGATGAAAAACAACAAGTAGTTCCTTCAATTTGATCACAAGGTGGAAGATAAAAAATAGTTGATAAGAAACAAGAAAAATATTTGATGGTAAAGATGAAGCAATGTTACGTGCTTCTCTTTAGAAGTTCTTGTCTGATAATTAATGATCAATCCTCCTTAAAAACCCTAAAACAAGTCTTTAAATAGTCAACCCAAAATAAGAAAACAAAATTAAAGTTTTAGTTTTCTCTTCAGATTAGACGACGATGCTTTTGACGGAGCGTCAGACGCCTGACGACGTGTGCGAGATGTCGTCAAAGATTCCAGTGAATTGTAATCTTCTGACTCTTCAGATGGCAATCCTGATGGCGTGTCAAAAATATTGACGGCACTTGTAAACTGGCGTCACAACTCCACTAGTCAATAACATATTCTGCCTCAGGTTGACGACGATTTTGATGAGATGTCACATATATGACGACCCCTCTGAATCACCGTCATAGTTCATCTCAACTTCTCAGGTTTTGTCTAAACTTGACGGCAACTTTGACAGCCTGTCCCATGTATGACGGCGCTTCAGGACGATCATCAGACACATTTCAGCTTATTTACATCAGATTTCAGCTGTTTTATTCTTCTTTCCTTTGGTTTCCTCCCCGATCACTTGTATTTGCATTAGCATACAACAAACGATCAAAAATAACAAAAGTTGCTTAAGACTTCGCAATTATTCTAGGTTAAAGGAGTTAGATGTGTTCGCGATTGCGCATATATCAACACCCTCAACTTAAAGCAATTGCTTGTCCTCAAGTAACTTAATCTAACACGAAAACACATACAACATGCATATCTCAACACAAAGCTATCCTTTCAATGCCAAACCGATGCACATATCATTGAAACAACACTATAACATAAAGGAATCAAGCTGCAGCATAAATCTTGGCCATAATAACCATTCACATATCAATACCTTATTTTCTAAACAAGCGAGTAGCTAGTGACGCTACCAGTGTGCCCTCACAACAAAGAAACCCCCCTTTCTTTATACGAGAAGTCCAACCATACGAATTGGGGGTTATCACAAAACTCTCACTCTCATAAGAAATTTCTAGTCAATGAATGCCAAGTACCATAGGCTTGCGCTTATTTTCGTTATCAGACCTTAGATAGTCCAGTCAGGATCACTATAGGACTTCTTTCGGGCTTGTAATGTGGTTTGGGGCTGGTATGACATCCAAGGTTATTTAGAGTGACTATGCCTCCTTGACACTATACTTCTTTCTTGGACTCACTAATTATCCTCATTCGTTTCTCCTCTTCTCGTGATTATCCATATTTAAGTTGGGAGCTACCCCGCATCTCCACCATTTTTCTCTTTTTTTTTGTTATTAGCATTGTTAGTACCCAACTTTAGTTTATTCTCTTTTATCTCACCCTTCTTTATACTCCTCATCTTACACTATGCTCTCTAAGATAGCTACCCTCAACTTAGGCTGTTTGCCTAAATCAAGGTGTTCAGTGTCCAAGGAAGCTCAGGGGTAAATATGTTTATTATGGAATAAATGATAAGGTGAAAGGTGCCACACAAAAGAAATGGTCAAACTAGGCTCTAAATAGGGATCAAACTGGAAGGATATTTAGGCTAAAAGTAAGTTAATCAACGACGACTTATGGTCTTGTCCTGACTGCTATCCCGAGATCATGGCAAGACTAACCAGGCAAGTTCTAGCTTTAGCATATAGAGGGAAGCAAGTAACAGCTCACACATACCTGGCACACAAATATATCACATATCACCACTTATCTAGTTCATGCTATTATTCAATAATGCTCGTCAAGAAGCTATGATTAATGCCACAACAAGATTCACAATGGTCACAAGTAAATATATTCCATACATTTTATCGAGCAGGACATTGGAAGGATGGTTAATTGTTGAGCACAATGTCACTGCCTTTTATGCCCTGTTTTTTAAAAAAAAAAACAACTTACAACTAAGCAAAAACTAGATTAAGAGTTAGAGTATACCTGGACTGAGTTGTTCTCAGGGATCATGGGTTGCCTTCCATGCAACGCTTGATTTAATGTCCGACATGACTCAGGTGTCTTGATTACCTCAGACTTCATTAAGACAGATAATGGTGGTGCTTTTTACTTATTCTTCTGGGCCAATGTAAAGCTTTACCTGTTGCCTATTTACCTTGAATGTAATGCCATCTTCATTTTCGAGCTCCACTACCCCAAATGAGTGGACTTGATTTACCTTAAAAGGACCCGACCACTTAGATTTCAGCTTCCCTGGAAATAATTTGAGTCTGGAATTAAACATAAGCACCAAGTCCCCTTTTTTGAACTCTCGTTTCTCTATTTTACAGTCATGGTACCTTTTCATCTTTTCTTTATACAAATCTGCTCATTCATACGCCCTGAGAAGGAATTCATCCATCTCATTCAGTGGTCGTAGTCTCATCTCTGCTGCTTACTTCCAATTCAAATTCAACCTTTTGAGTTCCCATAAAATCTTGTGTTCCAGCTCTATTAGAAAATGGCACACTTTTCCATAGACCAGCTGAAATGGTGACATGCCAATAGGTGTCTTGAAAGAAGTTCGGTATGCCCACAAGGAATCATCAAGTTTTTGGAACCAGTCTTTTCGGCTAGCATTCACCGTCTTGGCTAGGATGGACTTAACTTCACGATTCGATACCTCCACTTGTCCACTGATTTGCAGGCGATATGGAGTAGCCACTCTGTGTTGTTTCACTCCATATTTTGCCAGAGATGCTCAAAATAATTTGATGCAAAAGTGAGATACTCCATCGCTTATAATAGTGTGTGGTACTCTAAAGCGAGAGAGGATATTCTTCTTGAGAAAATCAATGACTATCTTTCCCTCATTGTCAGCCAGAGCAACAGCTTTAACCTATTTAGAAACATAGTCAACAGCAACCAGGATATACTTCATTCCATAAGAACTTACAAATGGCCCCATGAAGTCAATGCCCTAGACATCAAATGATTCCACTTCAAGTTTCTTAGTCAAGGGACTTTCATGCCTTTTAGATATTGACCCCTGCCTCTGGCATTGGTCACATTTCTGCACAAACTCGTGGGCATCTTTAAATAATGCTGGCCAATAATAGCCACTCTGCAACACCTTCCTGGCCGTTCGGTCACCTGCATGGTGACCCCCAACTGGGGAAGGATGACATGCTTCTAGTATACACAGTACATCTACTTCAAGCACACATCTCCATATGATACTATCTGCATATCACTGAAAAAGATAAGGCTCATCCCAGAAGTAATATGTTACATCATGCTAGAACTTCTTCCTTTGGTGGAACGAAAGATTTTCTGGGATGATCTCACTCACAATGTAGTTTACATAATCCGTGTACCAGGGTAGTGATTCCACAGCAGTTTCCAGGATCTCCTCATCAGGAAATGCATCATTTATCTTTGTTTCATCATTAGCTTCCTGTTCACCTTCCATTCTAGATAAATGATCTGCAACCTGATTTTCATAACCTTTCCTATCTTTGACTTTGAAATCAAACTCTTGCAGTAGCAACACCCATCTAATAAGCCTTGATTTAGCATCCCTCTTGGCCATTAAATACTCCAATGTTTCATGGTCAGTATGGACTACCAATTTAGTCCCAAGCAGATAAGATCCAAATTTCTCGAAAGCATACACCATAGCTAGAAGCTCCTATTAAGTTACTGTGTAATTCCTTTGTGCTCCATTCAGTGCTTTGCTGGAATAATAGATTGGGTGAAATAATTTATCACTATTTTGTCCCAATACAGCTCCCAGCGCGACGCCACTTGGATCACACATAATTTCAAACGATTTTGCCCAGTCAGGTGCAATAACAATAGGGGCCTCAATCAGCTTCTTTTTAAGGCACTCAAATGCCTTCAAGCATTCATCATTAAATATGAATTTCACTTCCTTCTCCAAAAGCTTGCAAAGTGGATTTGCAACTTTGGAGAAGTATTTTATGAATCTCCGATAGAACTCTGCATGACCAAGAAAACTATGCACTCCCTTAACTGAAATGGGAGGTGGTAATTTTTTGATAACTTCTACCTTTGCTCGATCAACTTCAATCCCTTTTTTGGAGATTTTGTGGCCAGCATGATACCTTCTTTTACCATAAAATGACATTTTTCCCAGTTGAGCACTAGATTAAATTCAACACATCTTTGCAAGGCGACATTCAGATTCTCTAGACATATCTCGAATGAATCACCTACCATAGAGAAATCATCCATGAATACCTCTATGGTGTTTTCCACCATGTTAGAGAAGATAGACATCATGCACCATTGAAAAATGGCCAGTGCATTACATAGCCCAAAAGGAATCCTCCTAAATGTAAATGTGCCATATGAGCATATAAATGTTGTTTTCTCTTGATCGTCTGGAGTAATGCAGATTTGGTTATATCCAGAATAACCATCCAAAAAGTACCACTCCCTACCAGCCAATCGATCAAGCATTTGGTCCATAAAGGGCATAGGAAAGTGATACTTTAGAGTCCAAGAGTTAAGCTTGCATTAATCCATGCAGACCCTCCACCCAATTACTGGTCTGAGTGGAATCAGCTCATTCTTTTCATTAGCAACCACCATCATACCCCAATTCTTGGGCACGCATTTAACTGGACTTTCCCATTTGCTGTCAAAAATAGTGTAAACTACTCTTGCATCCAACCACATAATAATCTCCTTTTTAACCACCTCATGCATTAGTGGATTCAGATGGTAATGATGCTCAATGGTAGGAGTACAATCTTTTTCTAGTTGGATTTTATGCATACAGATTCCAGGGGGAATGCCAATAATATCTGTAATGGTCCATCTGATTGCTCTCTTATGCCTCTAAAGTACTGAAACAAGTGTATTTACCTGTTATTCTTCCAAATCAGCTGTAACAATAATAGGTAGCGTACTTCCTTTCCCCAGAAACACATACCGTAAGTGACCAGGTAGCTCTTTTAATTCAAACACCGGTGGTTCTTTAATAGATGGCTTAGCTGGTGGTGTTGGTCGATTTGTCAGATCAAGGTCGAGATTTTTAGAAGCATAGGAATACGAGCCCAGGCCAATCAAGGCACAAATTGTCTCTTCATACTCCTCAATGCCTTTGCTATCATAGTTCATCATAACCGCAGCTAAGGGCTTAATAACCAGTTGTTCAGTTCTGACCATATCCTATTCATCCTCAAAATACATATCAACCACTGAGAACACACTCATTTCCTCATACTGCTACATTGATTTGCCCATATCAAACCGTACCTCTTCATCATTTACCCTGAATAAGAGCTCATTCTCTCTCAAATTGATCAACATACTTCTGGTTACGAAGAAAGGTCGATCAAAGATTATGGGCACCTCAAAGTCCACCTCGCAGTCCAGAATAACGAAGTCTGCAGGGAATATGAAATTTGAGACCTTTACCAACATATCATATAGAATGCCAACAGGTCTCTTTACTGATCTGTCGGCCATCACCAGCCTTATGTTGGTAGGTGTGGGATTCCCCATGCCTAACTTTTTATAAATAGTCAACGGCATCAAGTTAACACTTTCCCCCAGATTACATAGTGCTTTAGTGAATTCTATGGTTCTAATTGTGCAGGGAATAGTGACTGCACCTGGATTTGACTTTTTCTACATCAAGGTCCTTGTGGAAATAGCACTGCAAAGGTAGAGATTTGCTTCTAGTTCGCAACTCACTCTTTATTTTTTGGTAACAAAGTCTTTTATAAATTTTGCATATCCTAGCATTTGCTCAAGTGCTTCGATCAAAGGCACTTTTATAGTCAATTGCTTGAGCATTGCTAGGAACTTGCTGAATTTTACGTCATCCGCCTTCTTTCTCAGCCGTTGAGGAAAGAAAGATGGTGTCCTTGAGATGGGTTTCAACACCACTTCCTCTTCCTTCTCCTTGTCCGACATATCAATAGAACTATTTATCTTCTCAGACTCCTCTAGGTGTTGTTCTGTTGGTTCCTCTGCAACTTTCTCTGTATTCACAAATTTACCCATAGAAGGGCCAGATAACATCTTACCACTCCTAGTGATAATCGCCAGACATGAACCGTCTATCTTCTAATCTTAAACCATTTGATTAAGTAAAGTACCACTTCTTCCCTGGTTTAGTGTTGATGAAAGTTGACTCATCTATTGCTCTAACTGCTAGATCGAAATTGAATGTGACTTGACTAGCTGAATCATAGTGGAAAATTCACTCCTCATACTAGTCACTCATGCGTTGGTAGCCTCTACTCTTTTTAATAGTTCTTTCATCATATCCTCCATAGAACACTTTCCCGAGCTAGTTGTAGCAGTTTTTTGATTTCCAGCACGAGAATACAAACAATTTTTGTAATTGTTGCTTCTCTGATTCTCTAGCTCCCTATCTCTGTGATTAGGATTATCATACCCATTACAACCTTGATTCCCTTGGATAATGCCTCAAAAACCCCCCTTATTAGAAACATCATTGACTTCTTTTTCAGGCTTTATATCAACACAGTCCCGAACAATTGCAGCCTTTACCATTTCTGTCCTTTCTAACAATAAGTGCTTGGTGAGCAGGTCCATTTGAGTCTTTAGATGGGCTATGTCTTGATCCTTCTCCTCGTCTCTTATATGTTGTTCATCATTCATTCTAATAGGAATAGTTGGGTTTTCCACCACAGTATCGATGGTATACCAAGCCCTACTTAGTTTGGTTATCCTATTTAGCAATCAGCAGCATCTTGAAATGATAGAGCAATAAATGACCCACCAGCAGTGTTATCTACCATTGGCTTTGTCACAGAGTTAAAGGCTCTGTACAAAATCTCCATCAAATGTATGTCCGTTATGTTATGGTTCGGACACTATGTCATCTTCTTCTTGAACCTTTCCCAAGTTTTGTGTAATGCCTCATTCGGGATATGTCTAAAATTGTTGATCTCATCCCTCAACTGTACCCTCCTGGATAGCGGAAAGAACCTTTTAAGAAAAGTTCCTCTCAACTGCCTCCAATTGGTTATAGAGTCAGGCGTCAACTCATTTAGCCACAATGTTACCTCTCCATAAAGAGACAACGGGAACAGCCTCAACTAGATCGCGCTCTGGCTCACCCCTGGATTATCATAGGATTTGCAAATGGAAACAAAATTCACTAGATACAGGTTTGGGTCATCCGCAGAAAGGCCTCTAAATAACCCTTTCAGATTTAGGAGCTGGATCATTGTGCTTGTAATATTGAATTTTTCTCCAGGTGCTAACGGAGGGGGAATGATCTCACCCATTGTACCTGCTCCATCCATATCATCTTTATCATCAGCCTCATACCGCAGCGGTTGTTCTGCCATTTTGCTCATGCAGTGGGGCTCCAAACTGAGTAGTGCTCGGTGTAACCTATAGAGATCCTATAAATAAACAAAAACAAAAACCGAACGTAACTTTAAAAAACTCAACTATCAACAAATTTTCATGCACAAACTTTTAGTCTACAATAAATTATACTCTTGAATGGGTATAAGCGATCGTTGTTAATATAAAACTCAACTAGGTTGGGGTCTAATCCCGCAGGGAATAGGGTGTGAACTTTGATTTGTTTACGAAATGCTTTACTGATAGTTTACTATTTACAAAAGATGGGGGTTTAAGTTTCACAGAAAGCCAAATGTCACTTTCAATACTTTAGTGTTTGTAATCAATATAAACAAGAAACCAGAGTTATGTTTACCATAGGTATTAGGAGTTAACAAATACTAGATAATGCTTGGGATTCTTCGAGTAAGTAGAAATAGTAGAATATCCTTGACTATGATACTTTCTGACTTATCTCTCGACCTCACCAGACAATTTATTATCTAATTCTCTCGAACTTAGATAACTTATCTATTTCAAATAGGATACTATCTCAGGTAGATTAATCTAGTTACGACATCAATCATTAAACAGAAGGCTGGTAGCTTCTAAGTCCCTGTTGATAATTCACGACCTCTAGTCTATTTCTCTGTTAGAAGCAAATAAAACCTAAGGCATAATCTAATGTTTGCAACCACTAGATTTCTGTCAAAACAACAAAATTTTAAGGCATTCTACTACTCTTTGAATTCGTTAAAAACCTAGCATCATATCAAACCCTAATCCATGAATCTCATAACTTCGGCTAATGGAATTAGACGCTCATAATTTGATGAACGAAATAACAAGTTGAATTCATGATGATAAGGATCAACTTATGAATGGATGAAAAACAACAAGTAGTTCCTTCATTTTAATCACAATGTTGAAGATAAAAAATAGTTGATAAGAAACAAGAAAAATATTTGATGGTAAAGATGAAGCAATGTTACGTGATTCTCTTCAGAAATTCTTGTCTAATAATTAATGATTGATCCTCCTTAAAAACCCTAAAACAAGTCTTTAAATAGTCAACCCTAAATAAGTAAATAAAATTAAAGTTTTAGTTTTCTCTTCAGATTAGATGATGATGCTTTTGACGGCGCGTCAGACACCCAACGACGTGTGCGAGATGTCGTCAAAGATTCCAGTGAATTGTTATCTTCTGACTCTTCAGATGGCAATCTTGATGGTGTGTCAAAAATCTTGATGGCGCTTGCAAACTGGCATCACAACTCCACTGGTAAACAACATATTTTACCTCAGGTTGATGGCTATTTTGATGCGATGTCACATATTTGACAGCCCCTCTAAATCACCATCACAGTTCATCTCAACTTCTCAAGTTTGGTCTGAGCTGGACGGCTACTTTGAAAGCCTGTCCCACGTATGACGGTGCTTCAGGATGATTGTCAGACACATTTCAACTTATTTACACTAGATTTCAGTTGTTTTATTCTTCTTTCCTTTGGTTTCCTCCCAGATCACTTGTATCTGTATTAACACACAACAAATAATCAAAAATAATAAAAGTTGCTTAATACTTCGCAATTATTCTAGGTTAAAGGCCTTAGATGTGTTCGCGATTGCGCACACATCAAAAAGTCACCTTGTTCCACCGAATCAAGCCAAATAAGGTATGTGGGGTTTAAACAAGAACAATCCTGTTGTTCTTGAACCCAAATACTTTCTTTAAGTTATGAATTTCTAAATTTTGATTATGATTTCCATGAAAGTTAATTTAGGGTTTATACCCCATGTTGCTAATTGCATGATTTTAAGATTTTGAGTGATTTGAATATTTAACAACATGTCTACTTTCGAATATTTGTGTACATGATTATATTTTCTAGATTTTAAGTTGAATTAAGAACAATGGTGTTATAAAGCATGAACTTTATGGTGTTGATATGAATTTGAAGCATGGGTATAAAGCTCTAAGGTTTAGCCTTGATATTTCAAAGAATGATCATGATTTTAAGCGTTCCATGATTAGCTATTTTTATGTTTTGATAAAGAAAGTTGGTCCTTTGAACCAAGCAAAGATAGGAGTCCACAATAACTATTTTGTGATGATTTAAAGTAGAGCGAAACTTAGTTGGATTTCATTTCACATTGTTGAATTATTTAAGGTTGATTTTCCTAAAAGTTCTAAGCCTAAGTATGGGAGTAGTATTTAGCACCGATTTAGGCTTGATTCTAAGGTTTCATGCCCCAGAACTACGAGCCATCATAGGATTATGATTTACCCCTAGTGGGTTAAGATAGTGATTACTAAAGTTAACGTTCTATTCCGATGGCAAGGGTAGAACAGCTCTACCAAATGTGGGCAAAACGTTGGACTCCATGTTAGCTCACATAGTTTCTGTCAGTTAGAAGAAACTCCCAAGTTCCCAAAGAGTTCTAAAGTTCTGTAATCCCAGGTCCTTGAGTCCCTAAGTTTCAAAAGAAATTCTTTATTCTCCTTACGATAAAAGTATATGCTTTTACAGCTATTGTTTAAGTTTCCTTTCTTTTACAAGCTTAGAGAATAAGAGGATAATACAGGTTTTATAACTAAGTGTAATGACTCACGAGATTTATACTACATGTTTTGTTATTTATGAGTTATGAGACTTATATTTCTGACTTGTTCAAGCTATGTGAGTCATTCATATTTGCATGCATGGTTTTATAAAGAGCAATGATATTGTTTACTTAAATGCATATACCCCCATATACTCAGTACATCCTCAAAGTACTGATCCACATATATATCTGTGTGCTGCATTGTCTCATAGTGTAGGTTCAGGTGCTCAGTCTCAGCAGTGATAGTGATCTTCGAGTACTTTATCTACACTTTCTCAGTTGGTGAGTCCTCATGATTCGAGGACCTATTTCCCTAATTTAAGTCTTGATAATAGTTGTTTATTATTTTAATTTCAGTTCGAGTCAGATGGAGGTTTGTCCTAATGACTCTCTAGTCCCTTAGTAAGTAGAGGCTTCTCGAACTGTTAGTGGAGTTACAGATTATCAGTATTTTGTTATCCAGATATTGTTTTCGGTTCAGATTTGGCATGATATAGTATTATTGACTTGATCATTTATCCTAAAGTAAGTGTTAGATTTAGTAGAAGGTTCAAAGGGTTAGCTTAGAGCTACTTGTAGCCTTGAGCACCGTGTGACTCTTCGGGATGAGATTTCAGGGCGTTGCATTTACGTTATCTTGTTATATGCTTGAAATTCAGCCCATAAAAAGTTGTAGAAGGTGGTTGGGTTTGGTAAGAGGGGGCGGTCCCCGATCCTAGTTATACTTTAGATGCCCATTACGTCTAGGCCCTGGTTCGGGTCGTGATAATGACACAAATTTAAGCATGCAAGCATGTTTTCCCGTGCAGCTCTAAGTTTTCCCTATTCAACTATAAGTGAGCCCTATATCTTTTTAAAAGATGTAGTTGGAATGCCTCAAGAGTACACACTGGGCTTTACATAGTGCTTACAGTCCCGAGGTACCATAAGCTAACCCATGAGTTGGTACCTGCTCTGAGCACTGAGTAAAACTGGTATCAAAAGATCATATGCGAAAATAAACTAAGGAATTCCATAAGGTTTTAAGATATAAATCTAATAAATCTATTAGATAAAACTAATAATTCTGATAATGACAACTAAAATCTGAAAAATAAATTGACTAAATATCTGTACTAGTCTAAATAAGAGTTAATGGGACAAAACCCAACTTACTCCAATTGAATACTGAACTGAAAGCATGAAAATAAATATAGTCTGACCTCAAAATATGAGAATTCACCACTGCTATGGCTGATAATCTGGAAAGTCTACGCTCGATCTGGGAATGGAGCATCCAAACATATGATATGATACATCATAGCGTAAAAAAAGAGTATGTGATCAGTACTTTGAATGTACTGGTATGCTAAATGAGGTAGGTTGTTATGCATGGTTTCATGTGCATGAATAATAACTAACAGAATAGCAGGAAGTACTAAATAGAAATGCAGGGAATCTGTATGTATTGAGTGTGCATGAAATTTGTAAATACTGAGTATGCATAATATCTGTATATACTGAGTGTGCATGAAATCTGTAAATACTGAGTGTGCATGACCAAGCATAAAACATGTTATAAATATAATCTATACGATGAGTTATGAAATCTGATGACTGAATATATGATATTTGTATGCTATAGTCAAACAACACTGAAGCTGAATTACTTAGCTGATTACTGGACTGAGACTGCGGGAGGTATCATTTAACCGACATGCCACTCTCTAAACTGATTGGGGTTCAACCTATAACCCCAATTAAAAGGATGTTAATACCATGCCATGAGTACTAACAATGAGTATGTGGATCCACTAAGCTACTATATGGATCCACTAAGCTACTGAAAAACCAGGGTATCAAGCCTAAACTGATGGGTGATCCATGGGCGGAGTCAAGCCTAATCTGAAGGGTGAGCCCTAGGAGGTAGTAAAGCCTGATCTGATGGGTGACTCCTCATCCTACACTGGCTATGGTACTGCTACTAATGACTCTGCCTAACTAATGGGAAAGCCATCATTTCTGCATTCGCTCAGTCCTAAATCCTACTCCTAACAAAAGGACGCTGAAATCTGAACTGATCTAAGTTTAACTGATTATGATGCCTGGCTAAACTGATAATGCTCATAATATATTCTGAGACTATTTTGAAGATACTGAGACAAATTAAACAGCTAAGTTTTTGGATATTCATAACCCCCAGGACTCGATAGCCATAATAGTAAAATAGTACTAAGCTTTGGTCACATAATATAGAAATATTTATTCAAAATCCATTCTTGTAGGCATTTCATCAAACACTTGATATGCATAGTTCAAGCTAAGCATGGGAATAGTTTAAAGATTGTAGTAATAGAATGGATTAAACCTCAACAACTCTAATTATGATTTAAATTAGTGAATAACAACATCAAAACATGTGGGGTTTGATAACAACAACAATTTCATATAAACATGGCATAAAATTACAATTCAGGGAAGTTCATGGTTAAAATCACAATAAGTTGTAAAAATCACAACTTTGAATTTGAAATTAGATTCTTGGACTCCATGGGTAGATGGAACCCATGAATGAACATTTAACATACCTGGGTTGACAAATTCGTGAGACTTGACGGTGAATTTTTGCTATTTGTTCTTGAATTATGGAGGTTAGGGTTTTTGTTCTTGAAAGAGAGCTACTTTATTTTGAGTAATGGATGAAATAATGAGAAAATAAGGTTCTATTGGGACTTAAATCCCGTGTTTGGATGGAGTTGGAGCTATGGAAAAAGATCAAACGGTCCCTGGGCATTAAAAATCCTGATTTTGAGGCTTACCGTTGAGCGGTATTGGTCCCACCACTATAGCACCACTGAGCGGGCTAATAGAGGTGATCTACTGCCTTAGGACGACTCTAATTTGAAGGTTTTCCACTGAGAGGTATTGGATTCACCGCTATTGCACTGCCGAGCTATGTAATGCAGCAACCCACTACCTCATATGAAAATGCTATAATTTTTCACTCAGTTATCGAATTTAGGCAAAATTGGTATAGTTGGAAAGATAATTCAATTATATATTTGTTGGTGGGCCATGATCTAAAAAATTCTTTGTAAATGAAATATATTCTCATTTGTAGTTGACTATAGCAGCATCCTTCTCAAGAACTCAATCGATAAGGGATATTTTGATTTGTCTATTAGCTAGGATGTCTTTGAGGCCTTAATACACATCAAACTCAATCATAAAACTAACAAAACAAAATAATTTATTTCTCATAGGCTTGAATCATGGTTCTAATATTGGTTGGGATTCTCAGGGTATTATAATATCTCCCCCTAGAGAATATTCGTCGTCGAATGAGGTTGGTTAAGCTGAGAACACTGAGGAATCGAGGTTACATGCTGAATATACATGATGAAAATATGATTACATGACTTGGTATGAAACATGACACATGACTAAACTAGTTTCGTGAATGTATGAATGACATAAAAATGGTTATAAGGCTGACATAGAAATGAGAGAGTCAACTTATGTGTACCCATTACTTCAAGCTGGGTCTTATTGCATGAATCTAAGATGGAAGGTTTTAGGACATAAAATATCAGGCATTATAATACATCTCCCCTTTGGGATAGTTGTCCCCCGAATAACACTGACTTAGCCGATATACTAGGGAAAGACTAAGATGATATGCAAAACACTTATAGATTGAATCATAACTGAACATCTAGAGTGCAAAACTGAAGTATAAGGAATAGAGAGTTAATGAAATCAATTTATCAAAGAGGTTTGAACTGAGGAAATGCATGGCATGAATTTGAGTTTCACTGATCACTTAGAGTGTAGCATGAGTACTGGAATTGAACATACTCTAAAGCATAAATACTTGAGTCATAAGCTGCATGACGTGAGTTTAAGTTTCTAAGTTCATGGAATATGATTTGAACTGCTGGGTGAACTAGAACTGCTTATATTAGGAACTGGATGCATATATGATTCTTTATGATATGTATGAGCATGAACTATGATTATGAAACCAACATGTAAGGCATGAGTAGATATCGTGATGACTGAGAGACCTTGCACTGAGATAAGAATGGTTTGGGCATCATCCTCTCCTACTGCTTTTCTACAAATACTGGCATCACTATTAGGATATGAGAGAATGACTTGGTTACTTATTCTATCATCTCCCCCTTAGATTAAAGCCATCATTCTATGTCTGTGAACCACTTAACAAACTCTAAACTGAACTGCCTCCACTTTACTCTATAATCTGGGTTAATATTACCCATAAATGATAAACTCACCCTAAAGGACTATGCCAAATAACGTAAAACTTATTGCTAGTACTTTCTCCTAAGATAAAACTCTTAGCATTCTATAGCCCTAACAATCAGCATATAACAACTTAAAATTGACTAACTTAGAGTTTTCAACTCTTCTTTACATTAGCTCAAACTTCAAAGATTCAAACTTAGTTTGTAAAACATAAATATCCCCAAATCTTTAATAACCATAATACTTTCATCATAGCCTACAACTATCATATCCAAAACAATGTTTTGAATGAACAAACCTAAATTATTGCATACACTACTTCAAGCCTATAGATTCACCTTTCATACAACTAACCTTATGAAATATAATCTGCCCAAATTTAGATAACACTATCCCAACTCTACTACTATTGCTAAACTCTTGGTTTCACTCCTCTAATTCTAGATTATATACTATCATAGGATTTTGAGAAAGAATCTGAAGACACGTCTGACTCTTAATCACTGAGGTACTACCCCTCCATTCAATGACCGATTTATTCAGAAACTAAAATCAAATGGCTCTATTTTTGAAATCAACTGAAGTGATTTTATAGGATACTAAAATTGGAAAGTTTTTGTACAACCGTCTGGCTAGGATAAATTTACCTATTGATGTAGACACTGAGAAGAGCTCTGCTAATATTTTAGGTCTGACACCAAAGTTGACAACTATACGGGGATGGGGGAGGTACAAGAGAAAGTAAAGTTTTATGGTTTAGTAAAACATCCATAAGAATATGAAAGGCCTATAATATACTCATAACTGAATTAGGAGAACTTTCCCAATCATGTTGGGATTAAAGTGCATATAGCCTATTTTGACGCTGGCCACTGGTTGCATTGGAAGTGGCACCTTGCTGAATCGGGTGATTGAATGGGACTGGAGGATAGTTAGGCTGACCCTGTTGGCGCAAATCTCTTCCCCTTTGAGCCATGACTCTACATTCCTGCATTTTGTGGCCTGGCTTACCACATCAAAAATATACATTACTACCAACTCTACACATACCTAGGTGATTCCTACCACATTCTCTATAAAGTGGATGCGTATGACCACTTCTTATACTACCCTAGGGTTTGGAGCCTGGAACCCCATACCGACTGTTATTCCTAAACTTTGGTACTGGTGCACCAGATGAAGATAGAATTGGGGCCGAAAACTTCTGGCTAAACTGTGAACGGTTACCATCCGCTAACTTGGATTGAGAAAAATTAAAACTACCTGTTCTGTCTTTCTTATTCTCTCTCTCCTTCTCTATAAGCTTCTGCTCCTCAATCTATTGAACATGGATCATAAGCCTACATATATCCATCTCCTTAATTAACATCACAATCCTACACTCTTTAACCAGACTATCAAATACCGCAGACACAGACTTGCTCATCCTAGACCTGTTATTAGATACCACATGAGGAGCATACCTAGATTACTAAGTAAACTTAAGGGAATACTCCTTCACACTCATATTGCCCTACTTTATATTAATAAATTCTAATACCTTGGCTTTCCTCAACTCTATTAGGAAAAATCTATCTAACAAAGTTGTCGAAAACTCCTCCCATTCTATTGGCTCTACATCTACGCCTCTATCCCCTTTCCACTGCTTAAACTAGGTGTGAGCTATATCCTACAACTAGTAAACAGCCAATTCAACACTCTCAATAAAATTCACCCCCATAATGTTTGTTACTTTCTAGACCATTTCTAGGAATTCTTATGGATCCTCTTCAAATTTGAATCCTAAAGACATAGGAGAATTCATTTGAGTAAAGTCCCGAATCCTGGCTATGGCAGTATTGGCCACTGGGTTGGCCAGAACAACAACTAGCCACTTATTTTGGGCTTCTACGGAGTGAGCTAAAGTGGTTAATGCAACTCTTAACTCTGCATGAGAGACATGCTCATTCAAGGGATCTTCCTGAACAGGCGGAGGTGTTGGCTGGTTTATATTTCTCCTTCTGTTTGTCTTTTTGGGAGGTATGTTCTATAACCAGAAGGAAGAATAGGTTAGACATAGAGTTTAACAGAGCTTATGCTCTTTCACACGACATGAATACTGAAAGAAGGAAAATTTTGCTAAAATGTCTTATAGCCTTCTGTCCATAAGTGCGGAGCGCTACACACCCATGTATAAGACTTTACTTGATGTGACTTTCAGACTTCCTAGGACACTTTAAAATCTTAAGCTCTGATACCAAGTTTGTAATGCTTCTAGAGTACTCCCTGGGTGCCACACGGTGCTTACAGTCATGAGAGACCACAAGCTAACCCATGAGTCGGTACCTGCTATGAGCACTAAGTAAAACTAATATCAAAATATCATATATGGAAATAAATTGAGGAATGCCATGAGGTTTTAAGTCATAAATCTGATAAGTCTGTAAGAAAAAACTAATAATATTGATAATGACAACTGAAATCTAAAAAAACTAACTAACTATCTGTACTAGTCTGAAAAGCCCCTACAGACTGCATAAGGTTGATAGGACAGGCCCCAACTAACTCTATCTTACTACTGAACTAAAAGAATGAAAATAAATATAGTCTATCCTCAAAAAATATAAGGACTCACCACTACAACGGCTGATAATCTAGAAAGTCTATACGTGATTTGGGAACTGAGCATCCAAACCTATGATATGATATATCATAGTGCAAGAAAAGAGTATGCGATCAGTACTTTGAATGTACTGGTATGCTAAATGAGGTAGGATGATATGCTAAATGAGGTAGGCTAATATGCATAGTTTCAAGTACATAAATAATAATTAAATAATAGAAGGAAGTACTGAATAGAAATACATAGAATCTATAAATACTGAGTCTACGTGAAATCTGTAAATACTAAGTATGCATAAAAGCTGTAAATACTGAGTGTGCATAACTAAGCATAAAATATATTCTAAATATAATCTGTAAGCTGAGTTACTAAAATTCGATAACTGAATATCTGATATTTGCATGCTATGGTATAACAACACTGAAGCTCAATTACTAAGCAGATTATTGGACTGAGACTGTGGGAGGTATTATCTAACTGACATGCCCTACTCTGAACTGATTGGGGTTCAACTTATAACCTTAGTTGAAAGGATGTTAATACTGTGCCACGGGTACGAACAATGGCTATGTGGATCAACTAAGCTATTGAAGAACTGGGGTATCAAGCCTAAACTGATGGGTGATCCCTGGGCGGAGTCAAGACTAATTTAATGGGTGACCCCTAGGAGGTAGTCAAGCCTGATCTGATGGGTGAATCCTCATCCTACGCTGACTACGCAGTTCTAGAACATAGGGACTACTATTAACGACTCTGCCTAACGTCGGTGCTAAATCCTACTCCCAATTGAAGGATGCTGAATTCTGTACTAATCTAAGTTTAACTGATTATGATGACTGACTGAACTGATAATACTGATAACATATTCTGAAACTATTTTGAAGATACTGAGATTAATTAAATAACTAAGTTTTTGGGTATTCATAATCCTCAGGACTCAATAGCAATAATATTAAAATAATACTAAACTTTTCGGACATAACATAGAAACATTTATTCAAAATCCATTCTTGTAGGCATTTCATAAAACACTTGATATATATAGTTCAAGCTAAGCATGGGAATAGTTTAAAGCTTGTATTAATAGCATGAATTCAACCTCAAAAATACTAATTATGATTTAAATTAGTCAATAACAACATCAAAACATGTGGGGTTTGGTAACACCAATAATTTCAAGTAAACATGGCATAGAATTACAATTCATGGGAGTTCATGGTTAAAATCACAATTTAAAATCACAATAACTTGTAAAAATCATAACTTTAAATTTGAAATTAGATAACTTTGAATTTGAATTTAGATTTTTGGACTCCATGGGTGGAAGGAACCCATCGATGAACATTTAACATACCTGGATTGATAAATTCATGAGAGTTAGTGGTGAATTCTTGCGAATTGTTCTTGAATTATGGAGTCTAGGATTTTTGTTCTCGAAAGACGGCTACTTTAATTTGAGTATTTGATAAAATAATGAGAAAATAAGGCTCTATTAGAACTTAAATCCCATGTTTGGATGGATTTGGAGCTATGAAAAAAGACCAAATGGTCCCTGGGCATTAAAAATCTAAATTTTGAGGCTTATCGTTGAGCGGTATTGGTCCCACCGCTATAGCACCACCGAACAAGATAATAGCAGTGACTTACTGCCTCAGGACGACTCCGATTTGAAGGTTTACCGCTGAGCGGTATTGGCTTCACCCCGATTGCACCGTCGAGCGGTGTAATCGCGGCAACCCCCTACCTCACACGAAAAATGCTATAACTTTTTACTCAGTTATTGAATTTAGGCAAAATTTATATTGTTGAAAAGATAATTCAATTATTTATCTTTTGGTGGGTCATCAGCTAAAAAATTCATAGGAAAATGAAAGATATTCTTGTTTGAAGTTGACTGTAGCAACATCCTTCTCAAGAACTCAATCGGTAAGGGATATTTTGATTCGTCTAATATCTAGAATGTGTTTGAGGCCTTAATACATATCAAACTTGATCATAAAACTAACAAAGCATAGTAATTTATTTCTCATGGGCTTAAAGCATGGTTCTAATATTGGTTGGGATTCTCAAGGTATTACAGTAGTCTAGTTATGTTGGTCTAATTCTTTTGTTAAGGTATGCTGGATCCTTGTCCCACTACACATTGATTCATCTATTTAGAGGCCTTGTAGACATTTATTAGTTGTCAGACATATGTTACTTTCAATTTACTTTATATGTCTTGGGCCAACTTATGTCTTCTCATATCAGTTAATGAAGTGATTTTCTTATATTAAGTTTTCATGTTTTAAATGCTTCCACATATGTCACCCCCCAATTCGAGGTCTATGAATGGGCGAAACGTGAGACCATCATTGACCCAAGCTAATCACAATACAAACTATTTCAGCACGTCATTAATACAATACTAAAGTTAACTTTAACGATATTAGTAAGATGGATATTCTTCAGTTATTAGGTAAGCTGGTGGTAAAAATGTTTCTACATGTTTGAGCATGGGTTAACGAGAACTCAAATGGTCTTCTTCCTAGACCATGCATAATAATGTTATATATTTTTTAAAATTACTTAAATATATATATCTGTAGGCAAGCTTAAAAAGTCCTGGCATACATTATTTATTCGGTGTATCTTTAAAAATCATATCTAAGTTTCATGTCCCACGTTTATCTTATTTATTTTTATAGAATTGATCCCAAGAATCATATCTCACATTTGTCGTGTTATTTTTTACTTTCTTTTATTTAGAATTGGGTCACTTATATGAATATAACATATCCCGTGTCTCTTCTTACATTTTAAATAAGTATGTTTCATTCTTTTGTTGTTTTATTCTTTTGAAGTTCCTAAGGTTAATTATTTTGAGTGCATTTGGTCTTGTCTAAATAAAATGTGCTTATCTAGAATTATTTATTCTATACTTCCGTTTGAATTCATGTTGATCTATAAGGATAAGTGTAAGATAAATTTAATGTTATTTTCCTTTGTTACAAAATTAATAATAATCTAAAACTAGTCAAAGTTGTTAAGAAAATGAAAAATAATAATTATTAATTTTTGGAACGTAGGAAATTTAATTTGAGATTCTAAAATTTTGTTAGTGTAATAAGAAAATGTAAATAAAAGAAGAGGAAGCGAGAAAAATGTTGCATTTGAGATTTACAAAATCTAAAATAGGTCAGAAATGATTAGTCTTTTAAAAATTTTTATAATTACCCCTTAATCATAATTAATACACTTAAGTTGTTGCCTTATCTGTGTAATAAATGTTACCATTTTGTTAAAAATCTGATCCTCTATAATTTGATGAATATTTCTACAAATTTCTTGATAATTCATTTCCCAAATTCTCTAAAAAGGAAAATCCTTTGGAAAATATGCAACAATCACCAACAAGTGGAATGGCTCACCAAGACATCACAACTAAGCCTACGGAAATTGTGTGTTATAGATGCAGGACTTGCCAAATGGTGTTCACTTCGAGCCAAGGGCTAGCTGGGCACACACGCAAGCACCTATCACAAGGAACTTTGATGAAAGGTGAGACCCATGAAAGGTTTTTGTGGCCATCCACTAACCTCCCTGCCCTTTACCGTGAATTGGGTAGACGTAAATCAACCCCAACGATTCTACCTGGGCAGGGGCGCTTTTATCGTCCTCGTCCAAGGAAACCAGTAGTGCAAGTGCCTCAGAACCTTTCTGACCTTCCACAAAACATTTTTGACCAGACACAACAAGAAATGGAGCAGGTGCCTTATGTTGTTGGACCTGCACCAACATCTACACCTATACCTGCACCTGTATCCGTGCCTGCACCTTCAATTTTTAGTCCTCAGCTTATTCAAGCATTTGTTGGTCCAAACGAAATCCCATTCAATCAAATTGCACCATTGGCTACTGCGCCTCTTGTATCAATTCCTCCATCAATTGAGAGCATCAATGTCAACAGTCAGGAGAAGGATCTTGACTTGGAGCTTAGGCTTTAGGTCTTAATCAATATTTTTATCGGTTGTCTTGTTTTGTTATCGTTTTCTTCTGTCTTATGTTTATTGCAGCATTTGTATTTTGTTTAAGTTTATGTTTTAAATCTATGTTATGTCTTTACTACAACAAATGCACTAAATCATTTCAATGAAGCATATATTATATAAAAAAAAATAAGTATTGTTTTGGAAAAAATTAGACATAGTAATAACGACAAAAGTTAATCAGTAAATTTTGTGAATTATACAGGCTGGGCTCAATGTTATCACTAGAAAATGAGAAATAAAGTAAGTAATAGATTATGATGATCCCTTAACTGTCCATATAAAAAAAGTAAAATAATTGATATTCCATCACCATAAATAGTCAACACTATAATCTCAATACACAAGAAGAATAGATAGAGAATAAATTAGAATGCACAAGAAATATGATTATTGAGACATAGAGAAAACCAACATAAAAGGGAAGAAAAAAAAAGATACAAAAATTTGGAATAATGACAAATTTAAAATAAATTAATAATTTCATGAAATAGCTACCAAGAATCAAAGAAAGTCTCTAACAAAGCGTAAAAACTACATGACTTCCTGTTAATTGATTAAATATTTAATAATTTCAAGATTCAAATAATTAACATGCTTCATGATGCAGATTTAGGTATAAATGCACGTTACCCAGTGCATCTCTAAGTTTGCCTAATTCAGCTACTAGTGAGCCCTCTATATTTTCAAAAGGCTTAGTCTAGTTATGTTGGTCTAGTTCTTTTCTTAAGGTATGATGGATCCTTGTCCCAATAGACATTGATTAACCTATCTAGAGGATTCGTAGACAGTTGCTAGTTGTTAGACATATGTTACTTTCAATTTTACTTTAATGTCTTTGGGCCAACATATGTCTTCCATTATCAGTTAATGAAGTGATTTTCTCATATTAATTTTTTTTGTTTTAAATGCTTCCACATATGTGACGCCCCAAGCCCAGATCCTAGGCATAGCCGAAACCTAAGACCTTCATTGACCCGAGCTAATCGCAATACAATCTATTTTAGCCTGTCATGAATATAATACTAAAAGTAACTTTAAACAATATTAGTAGGAAGGACATTTTTCAGATATTTGATAAGCTAGCGTCAGAGATGATTCTACATGTTGGAGTATGGGTTAACGTGAATTCAAATGGTCTTCTCCCTAGACCATTCATATTAATGTTACATTCCAAAAAAAAAACTTAAATATATGAGTGTAGGCAAGTTTAAATAATCCTGACATACATTATTATTAGGTGCATCTTTAAATTTAAAATCAGAGTTTCATGTCCCATATTTATCTTATTTCTTTTTCTATAATTGAGCTTAATGGTCATATCTCACATTTGTCATGTTATTTTTTACTTTCTTTTGTATAGAATTAGATCACTTATAGAATTTAACATATCTCGTGTCTCTTTTTGCATTTTAACTAAGTATGTACTATTTTTTTGTTTCTTTATTCTTTCGAAACTCCTAAGGTTAATTATTTTGAGTGCATTTGTTCATGTTCAAATTAAATGTGCTTATCTAGCATTGTTTGTCAATACTTTCATTTGAATTCATGTTTATCGTTAAGGATAAGTATAAGATAAAATTCAATGTCATTGCCCTTTGTTACAAAAATAATAATAATCTAAAACTGGTCAAAGTTGTTTAGAGAATTAAAAATAATAATAATTAATTTTAAGAAAATAAGAAATCTTATTTGAGATTTTGAAATTTTTTTATAGTATAATAAGAAAAAAGTGAATAAAAGAAGAGGAAGTAGAAAAAATATTGCATTTGAGATTTACAAGATCTAAAACAAGTCATAAATGAGTTGTCTTTTAAAAAATTCCACAATTACCCCTTAACCATAATCAATACATTTAACTTGTTGTCATATATGTGTAAGCAATTTTACCATTTTGTTAAAAGTATGATCATAAATATTTTGATGAACATATCTTCAATTCCTCGCTAATTCATTTCTCAAATTCTCTGAAAAAAATCCATTGAAAAATATACAACAACCACCAATAAGTGGAATAGCTCACCAAAACATAACAACTAAGCCTGCAGAAATAGTGTCGATGTAGGACTTGTCAAATGGTGTTCACTTCGAGCCAAGGTCTAGCTGGTCACACGCACAGGAACCTATCACAAGGAACTTTGATGAAACTTGAGCCCTATGAAAGTTTTTTGTGTCCATATACTGACTTCCATGCCCTTTACCTTTAATTGGGCAGACGTAAATCAACCCCAAAAGTTTTACCTGGAAAAAGACGCTTTTGTCATTCTCATCCAAGAAAATCAGTGGTGCAAATTCCTCGGAGACTTCCTATCCTTCCAAAATAAATTTGGCTGGATGCAATAAGCCATGGTATAGGTGCCTCATGTTGTTGTACCAACACCTACATCCACACTTGCATCTGTGCCTGCACCTTCAATTTTTAGTCCTCGGCTTATTCAAGCATTTGTCGGACAACTTAATCTACAGAATCTGAATAAAATTCCATTTAATTAAATTGCACCCTTAGCTACTATTCCTCTTGGATCAATTCATCCATCAGTTGAGAGCAGAACCAATGTTAAAAATCAGGGGAAGGATCTTGACTTAGAGCTTACACTCTAGGTCTTAATCAATTTTTTTATTAGTTGTCTGGTTTTGTTGTGGTTTTCTTCTATCTTATATTTATTGAAACATTTATCTTTAGTTTAAGTTTATGTTTTACATATTTGTTATGTCTTTACTATAGCAAATGCATTAAATCTCATTTCAGTGAAAGCATATAATATAAAAAATGAAAAAAGTATTATTTGTGATAAAATTAGACATTGTAACAATGACAAAAGTAGATTCTCTAATTTATGTGAATTATACAGGTCAGGCTCAGTGTTATCACTATAAAATGAGAAATAAAGTAAGTAATAGATTATGATGATCATTTAACTATCCATAGCAAAAAATTAAAACAATTGATATTCCATCATCATAAATAGTCAACACTCTAATCTCAATACACAAGAAAAGTAGGCAGAGAATGACTTAGAATGCACAAGAAATTTGATTATTGAGGCCAAGAGAAAAGTGACAAAAAGAGAAGAAAAAGAAGATAAATAAAATTTGGAACAATTGACTCATTTGAAATAAATTAATAATTTCATGAAATAGTTACTAAGAACCAAAGAAAATTTTTAATGAGGTGAAACAACTACATGACTTGTTGTTAATTGATTGAATCTTTGGAGTACTACTAATACACTGAGTTATGGACATGGATCAAAGTTTATTGCTTCAGTTTCTAGTATGTATCTTGTTGTGTGATCTCCTAGAAATTTTACATACCATACATTTCATGTGTTGACATCTTTAGAACTGCATTGCTTCATGATGCAGATTTAAGTATGCATGCACATTTCCCAGTGCATCTCTAAGTTTGCCCAATTTAGCTACAAGTGATCCCTCTATCTTTTCAGAAGGCTTAGTCTAGTTATGTTGGTCTAATTCTTTTGTTAAGGTATGTTGGATCCTTGTTAGTTATCAGACATATATTACTTTTAATTTTACTTTACATGTCTTTAGGCCAACCTATGTCTTCTCATATCAGTTAATGAAGTGATTTACTTATATTAAGTTTTCTTGTTTTAAATGCTTCCCTATATGTCACCCCCCAAAGTCGAGATCCTATGCATGGCCAACACCTGAAACCATCATTGACCCGAGCTAATCAGAATACAAACTATTTCAGCACGTCATGAATATAATACAAAAATTAACTTTAAACAATATTAGTAGGAAGGATATTGTCCAGATATTTGGTAAGTTGGCAGCAGAAATGTTTCTACATGTTGGAGCATGGGTTAATGTGAACTCAAATGGTATTCTCCCTAGACCATGCATAATAATTTTATATTTTTTAAAAATTTACTTAAATATATGTGTAGGAAACCATAAAAAGTCCTGTCATACATTATTAAATGGGTGCATCTTTTAAAATAAAATTGGAGTTTTATGTTCCACATTAATCTTAATTCTTTTTCTAGAATTGAGCCCAACGGTCATATCTCACATTTGTCGTGTTATTTTTTACTTTTTTTTTTTTTAGAATTGGGTCACTTATATGAATATAATATATCACGTGTTTCTTCTTTCGTTTTAAATAAGTATGTATCATTTTTTTGTTTCTTTATTCTTTCGAAGCTCCTAAGGTTAATTATTTTGAGTGCATTTGGTCATGTTCAATTAAATGCGCTTATCTAGCATTGTTTGATCTATACTTTCATTTTAATTCATATTGATCTTTAAGGATAAGTATAAGATAAAATCTAATGTTATTTTCCTTTGTTACGATAAAAATAACCTAAAACTAGTCAAAGTCGTTTAGAAAAATAAAAATAATAATCATTAATTTTACGAACGTAGGAAGTTTAATTTGAGATTTTAAAATTCTGTTAGAGTGTAATAAGAAAAAGTGAATAAAAGAAGAGGAAGTGGGAAAAATATTGTATTTGAGATTTACAAAATCTAAAACAGGTCAGAAATGAGTTGTCTTTTAAAAAATTTCATAATTACCCCTTAACCATAATCAATACATTTAACTTGTTGCCTTATCTGTGTAATCAATGTTACTATTTTGTAAAAAATTTGATCCTATATATTTTGATAAATATTTCTTCAATCCCTCACTAATTTATTTCTCACATTCTCAAAAAAAAAATCCTTTTCAAAATATACAACAACCACCAACAGGTGGAATGGATCACGAAGAAATCACAACTAAGCCCATGGAAATTGTTTGTTATCAATGCAGGACTTGTCAAATGGAGTTCACTTTGAACTAAGGGCTAGCTGGGAACACACACAAGTACCTATGACAAGAAACTTTGATGAAAGGTGAGAGCCATGAAAGATTTTTGTGACAATTCACTGACCTCCACGCACTTTACCGTGTATTAGGTAGACGGAAATCGACCCCAATAGTTTTACTTGGATAGAGGCACTTTTTTCATCCTCATCTAAGGAAATCAATGGTGCAAGTGACTCAGACTTCCTGGCCTTCTATAAAAATTTTTGACCAGACGCAATAAGCTATGGTGCAGATGCCTCATGTTGTCAGACCCACACCTGCATCTACATCTATACTTGCACCTGGAATTGTACTTGAACCTTTAATTTTTAGTCCTCAACTTATTCAAGCATTTTTCAGTCATCTTAATCAATAGAATCCAAATGAAATTCCATTCAATCAAATTGCACCATTAGCTACTAGGCCTCTTAGATCAATTCATCCATCAACTGAGAGTACTAATGTTTATCAGGAAAAGGATCTTGACTTAGAGCTGAGGCCCTAGATCTTAATCAATACCTTTACTGGTTGTCTTGATTTGTTGTCATTTTTTTCTGTCTTATGTTTATTGCAATATAATTTTTTGTTAAGCTTATGTTTTTGTAATGCCCCGAGTATGTACCCTAGCGCCGCACAGTTCTTACAGTCTCTAAGGACTATAAGCTAATCCATGAGTTGGTACCTACTGTGAGCACTGAATAAAATTAATAACAATAGATCATGTTCAAAATTTAATTGAGGAATGCCATAAGGTTTTAAATCATAGTTCTGATTAAGTCTGTAAAAAAAACTGAGAATAATGATATCACTTATGACAATGACAACTGAAAACTTAAGACAGACTAACTATCTGTACTAGTTTGAAAAACCTCTACTGACTGACTATGTAGTTGATGGAACAAAACTCCAACTAACTCCGACTGAATGGTAAAAAAATTCTAAAAACTAATGAAATAGCTGAGATAAATAAACCATGTCCTCGAAATATGAGGACTCACCACTACCATGACTGATAAATTTGGAGAGTCTATGCACGATTTGGGAACTGAGCGTCTGAACCTATGATATGATATATCATAGTGTAAGAAATAAGTAATCAGTACTTTGAATGTACTGGTATACTAAATGAGGTAGGCTGATAGGCATGGTTTCATGTATAGGAGAAATAACTAACTGAATAAATAGCATAAAGTACTGAATAGAATACATGAAATCTATAAATACTGAGAATGCATGACCAAGCATAAAACATATTCTGTATATAATCTGTAAATTAAAATACTGAGTACTGATACATGAATAACTGATATTTGTAGCTATGGTGAAGAAAAATTGAAACTAAATTACTGAGCTGATTATTGGATTGAGACTATGGAAGCTATGATCTAACCGATATGCCCTAATGAGAAAATTTGGGTCCAACCTTGGACCAATTGGAAGGATATCAATACCATGCCATGGGTACTAATACTGGTTGTGTGGATCCACTAAAGTGTTGTTCCGAAATACTAAGGGTTACCCTCAATTGGCAGGTACCTGTATGAGATCAACCCTCAACTGGCAGGTTAGCATCTCAACCTACGATGGCTACATAGTTATGGAATACGGGGACTGCTACTAAAGGTCACACCCATAACTGGCAGGTGAGCCCGCATCTGTGGGTTTGCTCGGTGCTAAATACTACTCCCAACTGAACTGAATCAAAATACTAAACTGTCCTGAGTTTAACTGATTATGATAACTGACTGAACTTACAATGCTCATAACAGACTTGAAAGTATCCTGGAGATACTAATATTAAGTAAACAACTATGTTTTTTGGGTATTTATAACCCCTAGGACTCGATAGAAATAATAGCAAAATAGTATTAAAACTTTGGGAACATGATATAAAAGCATTTATTCGAAATTCAGCCTTGTAGGCATTTCATCAAACACTTGTATGCATAGTGTAAGATAAGCATTGAAATAGTTTAAAGCTTGTAGTAATAGCATGATTTCAACATCAACATCACTAATTATGGCTTAAATCTGCTAATAACATTATTCAAACATGGGGGTTTAATAATAATAATAATTTCATGAAAACATGTTATAGAATTTCAATTCATGGGAATTCATAGTTAAAATCACAATTAAAAATCACAATAACTTGTAAAGATCACAACTTTAAATTTAAAATTGGATAGTTAGACTCCATGGGTAAAAGGAACCAGATAGTTAGACTCCATGGGTAAAAGGAACCAACGGATGAACATTTAGCATACCTGGGTTGATGAATTCGTGAGAATTGATGGTGAATTCTTGAGATTTTATCTTGAATCTTGAAGGGTAGGGTTTTGTTATTGAGAGACAATTAGTTTCTTGGAGAGGAATTATGAGAAATGGAGCACATAATTCCTCTTTAGGGTTGTATTACATGTTTTGGATGAATTTAGGGCCATGGGAAAAGACCAAATGGTCCCTATAAATTAAATCGCGAAACTAGAAAAATCTCAATTTTTGTCTCTGGCGCGATGCGTTTCCTATCACATCGGGCCACTGGAAAACTGACAATCCCCATTTTACCCTACATTGCAATGCAGTGCTATCGCATTGCGCCACTGGAACGGACAATCCTGATTTGGCACCTTGGCACGACATGGTGCTAATTGCGGTGCCTCACTGGAAAGTGACAAATGCGAAAATGCCCCTTGGAATGACTCAGTACTTACCCTGGTGTTCCATTGGAAAAGGACAAACGTGATTTTGGCCATCACCGCGATGCGGGATTATCGTGTTAGGCTACTATTTTTCACTAAAATTACCATAATTTCTCACCCGAGTATCGGATTAAGACAAAATTGGCATCATTGGAAAGCTAATTCAATGTCCTATTATTTGGTGGGTCTTGAGATGGAAAATCCTGAGTAGAACAAAAGGTATGCTTGTTTGAAGTTGAATTAAGCAACATTCTTCTCGAAAACTCAATCGGTAAGGAATATTTTGATTTGTCTAATAGCTGGGAGTTATTTGAAGCTTTAATATACACCAAACTCACTCATAAACTACCAAACAACTATAATGTACTTTGCATAAGCTTGAAACATAGTTCTAGCATTGGTTTGGATTTTTGGGGTATTACACTATTTCCCTCTTGGGAACATTCGTCCTCGAATTAGATTGGTTACATTTAAAGCACTGAGGAACTGAGTTACATGTTGAATATACATAATGAAAACGTGATAGCATGACTATGTCTGAAACATGACACATGACTGAACTGATTTTGTGAATGCATGACTGATATGAGAATGATATGCAACTAAAACTGAGCATGGAAAAGAGAAATTCTTAGAAGATTGTTACCTTAAGTTGAATCTATGTTTGCGGAGAAAAGATGAGGGTACTTGGTCTATATATTTGTTTCTTCTTCCCAAGTGGCTCCCTCAATGGATTGATTTCGCCAAAGAACGTTGACTAGGGGAACTTCTTTGTTCCTTAGTTTACGAATTTGTTGATCAAGGATCTCGACTAGAATTTCTTCATAAGAAAGGTTGTTCTGAACATCTACACTTTCTAAGAGAACAACTATAGTTGGGTTACCAATGCACTTCCCTAGCAAGGAGACATGAAACACTGGGTGCACTGATGCTAAGTCTGCAGGTAACTCATTCTCATAAGCTACTTTTCTGAAATGGTCCATAATTCTATAAGGGCCAACATATCAGGGACTAAGCCATCCCTTCTTACCAAACCTCTTTACCCCCTTCATGGGAGAGACCTTTAGATATACAAAGTCACCAATCTCAAACTCAAAATCCTTTCTCCTCATATCTGCATAAGATTTCTGTTGTCTTTGGGATGCCTTAAGCCTCTCCCAGATTAGCTGAACTTTCTCCAAAGAATCAAACACCAAATAAGTCCCTATTAAAGTGGTTTCACCTACCTCAAACAAACCAATCGGATATCTATATCTCCTCCCATAAAGAGCCTCAAACGGAGCCATCTGAATACTGGAATGATAGTTATTATTATCGTGAACTCAATCAAAGACAAGTAGTCATCCCAACTGCCCTTAAAATCAACTATACACGCTCTCAACATGTCCTCAAGGGTCAAAATTGTCCTTGCTGGCTGACCATCTATCGAAGGTTAAATGGTTGTACTGAGGTAAACTTGGGTACCAAGACCCTTCTAAAAAGCTTTCCAAAAGTGAGAGGTAGACTGAGTACCTCTATCTGAGATAATAGATAATGAAACATCGTGCAACCTAACAAACTCTCTAATATAGAGCTTGGCATAGTCCTCAGCTGAATAAGAAATATGGACTGGTAATAAATAGGCTAATTTAGTTATCCTGTCCATAGTAACCTGAATCGAATTATGCTACTGATGAGTATGAGGCAAACCTGTCACAAAATCCATGTTCACTACTTCTCACTTCCAAGTAGGAATACTGAACTCTTGCATGGACCCATTAGGCTTCTGCTACTCAATCTTTACCTGTTGACAAGTGAAGCACTTAGCTACAAACTCTACAATATCTTTCTTTATCCCACTCAAATAAATTTCCCGCAGATTGTGGTACATCTTTGTGGCCCCTGGATGAATCGAGTAACATGCACCATCATGCACTTCCACAAGAATTCACTGTCTCAACTCATCAACACACGACACACATAATCTACCCTGGCAATGCAACACACCATCTCCCCCTTGGGAGAAAGCCTCCACTTTAAGATCTCTGACTGACTCCTTCAACTTCACTAGACTAGGATCCCTATCCTACTTTCTTTCAGTTTGGAAACCAAAGAAGATTCTGAACTATTCTAAACTCAAACACTACCCTCATATAAATTAACTAAACGAACACCTAACCTAGCAAGATGATGAACTTCCTAAACTAACTTCTTCTTTTCATCCTCAACATGCGCAACACTACCTATAGACAATCTACTTAGGGCATCTGCCACTATATTGGCCTTGCCCGAATGATACAAAATACTCATATTATAATCTTTCAAAAATTCTATCCATCTCTTTGATGTAGATTCAAATCCTTCTGCAAAAACACAAACTGCAAGCTTTTATGATCTGTGAACACATCAACACACACCCCATATAGATAATGCCTCTAAAGCTTTAAGTCAAACACCACAACTTATAACTCAAGATCATGGGTAGGGTAATTCTTTTCATAGAGCTTAAGCTATCTAGAGGCATAGACCACAACCTTACCCACCTGCATCAAAACACACCCCAAACCAACTCTGGAAGCATCATAGTGCACAAAAAATCCATCTAAACCATCAGGTAGCATCAAAACTGAGGTTATGGTGAGTCGAGTCTTCAACTCCTACAAACACTTCTCATAAGAATCTGACCACTGAAACTTAACTTTCTTCTGAGTCAATCTGGACATGGGGGATGTACTAGACAAAAACCCTTCAGCAAACCATCAGTAATAGCCAGTCAAACCCAAGAAACTCCTGATACCTGATGAAGAGATTGTTCTAGGCCAACTTCTCACTGCTTTGATATTTTGACAATCTACTCTAATGCCATCACTGGAAACAATATGGCTAAGGAAAGCTACTGATCTTAGTTAAAATTTGCACTTATTGAATTTAGCAAACAACTGATGGACTCTAAGTATCTGCAATACTATTCTGAGGTGTTCTGCATGACCATTTGTTATGGAAATAGACAAGAATGTCATCAATGAAGGTTATGTTGAACATGTCTAAGTACTACTTGAACAATTAGTTCATCAAGTCCATGAAGGCTGCTGGGGCATTTATGAGACCAAAGGACATGACTTGAAACTCAAAGTGACCATACCGAGTTCTGAAAGCTATTTTTAGAATGTCATATTCTCTAATTCTGAGTTGATGATAGCCGGATATGACGTCTATCTTAGAAAAATAACTGGCACCCTGAAGTTAGTCGAATAATTCACCAATTCTGGGTAGTGGATATTTATTCTTGATAGTGATTTTGTTCAACTGGCGGTAGTCAATACACATTCTAAGAAAACCATTTTTCTTATGCACGAATAGAACTAGTGTGCCCTACGGAGAAATACTGGGCCTAATGAATCCCTTATCTAGTAGATATTTCAACCCATTAAGTTTGGATGAATCCATTCTTTATGGTAAAATAGAGATAGGCTGGGTATCTGGGAGAAGGTCGATTCCGAAGTCAATTTCCTTTTGGGAGGAAATCCAAAAAGATCTTCAAGAAACACATCTGTAAATTCCCACTCTACTGAAACTGACTCAAGATTTGGAGTCTTAGAGTTAGAGTCTTTGACTCAGACAAGATGATAAGTACACCCTTTGGATATCATTTTCCTCGCTCTAAGGTACGAAACAAGCTGACCCCTAAGCCCTGTAGTACTACCCCTCCATTCAAGGACTGGTTCATTTGGAAACTGAAAATGAACTACTTTATTTCTACAATCACTGAGGCATAACATAAGTGGAGCCAATCCATGTCAAAAATGACGTTAAAATTTGTCATCTCTAACTCCACAATATCAACTGAGATAACTTTCTGAGACACTGTATTTGGGCAGTTCTTATATACCCACTAGGCTACCATAGAGACACCTACTTGGGTAGACACTGAAAAGGGTTCTACTAAAATCTCATGACTGACACTGAAATCAATAGCTATATAAGGGTTTACAAAAGAAATAGATGCTCCAGGGTCTAGTAAAGCATAAACATATAAATAAAAGACTTACAACATACCAGTAACTACGTCAAAAGAACTTTCCTGATCTTGTCAGGACTAAAGTGCATCCAATCTATTTGGACGCTGACCACTGGTGGCACTAGAGGAGGCACGCTGCTGAGTCGGGCGATCGGACAAAACTGGGGGAGGACTGGACTAACCCTGCAGACCGCTCTTTGGGAAATCCTTGAATCTGTGGCCTGGCTTGCCATACCTAAAACATACTTCACTACCGACTCTAGAAATACCCTAATAGTTTCTACTATATTTCTGGCAAAGAAGATTTGTACGACCACTGTTTACACTACCTTAGGACTTAGAGCCTGGCACTCTATCCGTATTATCATTTACGAATTTAGGTACTAGCGCACTAGCTAAAGATGGAGATGAAACTAAAGATTTCTTATGGAACTGAGGAAGGTTACCACCTTCTGACTTTGGCTGAGAAAAATTAAAGCTACCTATTCTATCCCTTTTGTCCTCTATTTCCTTCTTATTATTCTTTTGATCCTCAATCTGTTGAGCATAGACCATAAGCCTAGATATTTCCATCTCCTTAATTAACATCGCAGACCTACACTCCTTGACCACACTGTCAGATACCCCAGACACGAACTTGATCATCCTAGACCTACTATTAGCAACCACATGAAGAGTATACTTAGCTAATTGAGTAAACTTAAGGGAATACTCCTTCACACTCATATTGCTCTGTCTCAAGTTTATAAAATCTAACACTTTGGATTCTCTCAGCTCCAATAAGAAGAATCTATCTAAGAAGGCTGTAGTAAACTCCTTCCACTCAAAAGGCCCTACATCTGTGCCTCTATCCCCTTTCCACTACTTAAACTAGGTATGGGCTACATCCTGCAACTGGTAAGCAGATAATTCAACACTCTCACTAGAAGTCACCCCATAATGTATGTTACCTTCTGGACCATGTCTAAGAATTTTTATGGATCCACTTTAGATTTGGATCCCAAAAATAGAGGAGGATTCATTCGGGTAAAGTCCCAAATCTTAGCTACGATAGTACTGGCCACTAGGTTTGCTGGGATAGTGGTTGGATGAACATTTTAAGCCACTATAGAGTGAGCTAGAGTAGTGAATGCAGGTCTGAACTCTACATAAGAGACATGCTCATTCAAGGGATCTTCTTGAATGGGTGGAGGTGCTGGCAGGTTCATATTTCTTTCTCTGTTTGTCTTTCAGGGAGGCATATTCTATAAAAAGAAGGAAAAATAGGTTAGACAAAGAGTTTAATATGATCTCATGCTCAGTCGCATGACATGAACACTAAAAGAAGGGAAAAGTTTTCTTAAAATGCCTTATACCCTCTTGTCCATAAGTGTAGTGCGCTTCACACCCATGCACAAGAATCTACTTGATGCAGCTTTCAGACTTTCTAGGATACTTTTAAACCTTAGGCTCTGATACTAAGTTTGTAACACCTTTAAAGTATACCTTGGGCGCCATATGACGCTTACAGTCCTGAGGGATCATAAGTTAACCCATGATCTAGTACCTGTAATGAGCGCTGAATAAAACTAATAATAATAAATCATATGTAGAATTTAACTGAGGAATGCCAGGTTTTAAAATCATAGTTCTGATAAAGTCTGTAAAACAAATTTGAGAATACTGCTATCACTTCTGATAATGGCAACTAAAAATTGAAGACTGACTAACTGTCAGTACTAGTTTGAAAAGCCTTTACTGACTAACTGTGGAGTTGATGGGACAAACACTCAACTAACTCTGACTGAATGGAAAAACAAATACTGAAAACTGATGAAATAACTGAGATAAATAAATCATGTCCTCAAAATATAAGGACTCGCCACTGCTACGCCTGATAAATCTAGAAAGTCTATGTACGATCCGGGAATTGAGCGTCCGAACCTATGATATAATACATTATAGCGCAAGAAATGAGTATGTGATCAATATTTGACTGTACCTAAATGTGGTAGGCTGATATGCATGGTTTAATGTACAGAAGAAATAACTAACTAAATAAATAGCATGAAGTACTAAATAGAATGCATGAAATCTATAAATACTGAGAATGCATGACCAATCATAAAACATGTTCTTTATATAATTTGTAAACTAAAATACTGAGTACTGATACATGAATAACTGATATTAGTTTGCAATGGTCAAGAAAAACTAAAACTAAATTACTGAGCTTATTACTAAAATAAGACTGTGGGTGCTATCATCTAACCGACATGCCCCAATGAGCAAATTTGGGGTCCAACTTATGACTCCAGTTGGAAGGGTGTCAGTACTATGCCATGGGTACTAAAACTGACTATGTGGATCCACTAAAGTTTGTCCCAAAAGACTAAGGGTTACCCTCAACTGGCAGGTACCCATACGAGATCAACCCTCAACGGGTAGGTTAACATCTCAACCTATGATGGCTACATAGTTATGGAATATGGGGACTGCTACTAAAGGTCACACCCTCAACTATCAGGTGAGCCCCCATCCCTGGATTCCCTCGGTGATAAATCATACTCCTAACTGAACTAACTCGGAATACTAAATCATCCTGAGATTAACTAATTATGATAACTGATTGAACTGATAATGCTCATAACATACTTGAAACTATCCTGAAGATACTGATATTAAGTAAACAACTATATTTTTTGGGTATTCATAACCCTCAAGACTCGATAGCAATAATAGAAAAATAGTACTAAAACTTTAGGAACATGATATGAAAGTATTTATTTAAAAATTCAGCCTTGTAGGCATTTCATCAAACACTTGATATGCATAGTGTAAGATAACCATGGAAATAGTTTAAAGCTTTTCGTAATAGCTTGATTTCAACATCAATATCACTAATTAGGGCTTAAATGAGCGAATAACATTATTCAAACGTGGGGGTTTAATAACAACAATAATTTCATGAAAACATGGTATAAAATTTCAATTCATGAGAATTCATGGTTAAAATCACAATTAAAAATCACAATAACTTGTAAAGATCACAACTTTGAATTTAAAATTAGATACTTAGACTCCATGGGTGAAAGAAACCTATGGATGAACATTTAACATACCTGGGTCGATGAATTCATGAGAATTGATGGTGAATTCTTGAGATTTGATCTTGAATCTTGAAGGCTATGGTTTTGTTATTGAGAGATGATTAGTTTCTTGGATATAAATTATGAGTAATGGGGCACATAATTCCCCTTTAGGGTTGTAATTACGTATTTTGGATGGATTTGGGTCCATGGAAAAAGACCAAACGGTCCCAGGAAATTAAATCGCGAAATTGGAAAAATCCTAATTTTTGGTTTTGGTGCAATGCAATGCTTATCACGTTGGGCTACTGAAAAACTAAAAATCCCTATTTTACCCTACGGCGCGATGCGGTGCTATCTCATTGCACCACTGGAATGGATAATCCTGATTTGGCACCTTGGCGCGATGCAGTGCCAATCACGGTGCCTCATTAGAAAGTGAAGAACGTGAAAATACCCCTCGGTGTGATGTGGTGATTACCATGGTGGTCCACTGGAAAAGGAAAAACGTGACTTTACCATCACTGCAATGCGGTCTTATCACGTTAGGCTACTATTTTTCACTAAAAGTGCCATAACTTCTCATTCGAGTATCAAATTAAGGCAAAATTGGTATCTTTGGAAAGCTAATTCAATTTCCTATCATTTGGTGGGTCTTGAGCTAGAATATTCTGAGCATAGCAAAATATATGCTCATTTGAAGTTGAATAAAGCAACATTCTTCCCGAAAAGTCAACCGGCAAGGAATATTTCGATTCATCTAATAGCTGGGAGTTATTTAAGGCCTTAATATAAATCAAACTCACTCACAAACTACTAAAGAACTACAATGTAATTTGCATGAGATTAAAACATGGTTCTAGCATTGATTTGGATTTTTGGGGTATTATAGTTTTAAATCTATGTTATGTCTTTACAACAACAAATGCATTAAATTTCATTTTGATGCAAGCATATAATATAAAAAATAAAATAGTATTATTTGTGATAAAATTAGACATAGTAATAATGACAAAAGTTGGTTCTCTAAATTCTGTGAATTATACAGGTCGGGCTCAGTGTTATCACTAGAAAATGAGAAATAAAGTAAGTAACAGATTATGATGATCCCTTAATTTTCCACAGAAAAAAAGTAAAACAATTGATATTCCATCACCATAAATAAGTCGGTAATTATCTTCCCTTACTAATTTCCTACATATACTAGCATTACTACTAGAACCTGAAGGCCTAGACTTTTGAGATATCATAACCATACAGTTACTATATGCCTGTTGGGCTATGTTAGACCGACTTACTGAGGTAGAGACTGGAAAAGGTCCAGTTAATATTTGGTCTAACCTTAAAGTTGACTGATATGCAAGGATTTACAAAAGAAAAAAAAGTTCCTAAATTTGAAAAAGCGAGAACATATAAATAAAGGATCTGTAACATACCAGTGGCTGCATCAGGAGGACTTTCCTGATCCTATTGGGACTGAAGTGCATAGAGTCTATTTAGGCGTTGCCCATTGATAGCGCTGGAATTGGCACCCTACTGATTCGGGCGACCAAACTGAGCTGAAGGACGACCGTGTTGACTTTGAGGACTAGGTTTAGGACAGTCTCGGACCTTGTGACCTGACTATCCATATTTGAAACACACATTACTATTGGCTTTGCACACACCCTTATGATTCTTACCATACACTTCGCAAAGCGGATGAGTAATAACCCTGCTTTTACTACCCTGGGCCATGGAGCCTGGCGCCCTATCTCTATGGTTATTTCTGAACTTTTGTGTTAGTGCACTAGCTGAAGATAGAACTGGGGCTGAAAACTTTTGTCTATGTTGAGAACGGTTTCCACCCTGCAACCCTGACTGAGAAAAACTATAACTACCAGTCTTGGCTCTCTTATTTTCCCCCTCCTTCTTCTTAAGTTTTTGCTTCTCAATCTGCTGAGCATGGACCATAAGCCTAGATATGTCCATCTTCTTAATCAATATCGCAATTGTGCACTCTTTAACCACTCTACCTGATATCCCAGACACAAAGTTACTCATTCTAGATCTACTGTCTGCTACTACATGAGGAGTGTACCTGGTTAATAGAGTAAACTTGAGGGAATACTCTTTTACACTCATGCTAGCTTTTCTGAGGTTTATGAATTCTAACACTTTGTCTTGTTTTTACTCTAGGGGAAAGAATCTATCTAAGAAGGTTGTAGCAAACTTTTTCTACTCTATGGGCTCTGCCTCTATACCCCTGTCTACCTTTCACTATTTAAACCACGTATGGGCTACATCTTGTAGCTAATAAGGAAGTCACTCCCATGATGTCTGTGACTTTTTGAACCTGGTCTAGGAACTCCTATGGATCCTCTTCAGACTTAGAACCTGAGAATAGAGGAGGATTCATTTGGGTGAAGTCCTAAATCCTGGCTGCAACAAAATTGGCCACTGGGTTGGCCGGAACAACAGCTGGACGTTCATTCTGAGTTATGACTGAATTGGCTAGAGTAATAAATGCATTCCTGAATTCTGCATGGGAGATATACCCATCCAGGGGATCTACCTAAACGGGCAGAAGTGCTGACTGATTTCCTATTCTCCTTTTGTTAGTCCCTTTGGGAGGTATATTCTGTAATGAGAGGGAGAATGGATTAGATTGAGATAAAAATTTGATCTTATGCTCACTGGCATGACATAAATACTAAAAAAGGGGAAGTTGTTCCTGAAACATCTTATAGCCTCATGCACATAAGTGTGGTGCACAACACACCCATGCACAAGACTCTACTAGATGTGGCTTTTCAAACTTTCTAGGATACTGTTGATCCTTAGGCTCTGATACCAAGTTTGTAACGCCTCGAATTTGGTACCCAAAATGTTACACGATGCTCATGACCCCGAAGGACCACAAGATAACCTATGACTAATATATATAACTGAGCACGGAATAATATACTATAAATATATGGAATATAAGGAAGATGAGGACTCACTGCTAGTCTGGCTATTGAACATCTGATCTACTAAGGATGCTTGAGAGCTCATGCTTATAAACCTATGGTATAAAACACCATAGTGCAAATGCACCAGTACATTGGATGTACTGCAATAGTTCATATGCACTAACAATACCACATGAATGAATAACAATAACATGAGAATACATGCATGAATATGTAACTATAACTGAGATCATGATAATGCTGACTCATGAATCCTGATAATGTGGATTTACTGATAGCCGAGTACTAATACTAGGATACTAAATGACTGAGTCTATTTAGTACTGAGGAACTGATGTCAAATTACAAATATAGGAACGACTATTTCTAACAGTTCTAATTATGAAGAACTGGTTTGATTGACTGTATCTGACAATCTTGAAACTGAATACTGATAACATGAGTTTTGTATAATTAATATACTATTAACTGAGTTCGTGATAACAAGATTACTAAGTCTGAATACTGATAACATGAGTGATTGTATCTGACAGTCCTAATACTGAAGGAACTAGCTGAGTTTCGCACTATACTAATTTAATTGTAGTTAATAGTCATAGATTTCTATTGAACTGAACTGAGTTCTATTACTGAGACTGGATATAAAACTGAGACTGTGGGAGGTAATTATCTAACTGACATGCCATGAAACTAAACTGGTAGGGTCCAACCTGTAACCCAACTGGAAGGGTGTCAGTACCGTGCCATGGGTAAGGATAAGCTATGAGTATACCCTCTCTAACCGGGAGCTCTTCCATCAACCCCTCCTAGTAGGTAACCCAAATGAGATGTATAAATCCCTAAACGCGTAGGGTGCATCTCAAACTATGCTGGCTACGTAGTTTTAGAACACAAGGATTACTTCTAAGCATCACACCCTCCACTGAATAATAGGTGAGTCTCCATCCTTGGGTTCACTTGGTGATAAATCCTACTCCCAACTAAATAGAAACTAAACTGATTAACTGAACTAAACTATTACTATTTGTATTGTATAACTAATTTAAACTGAGTTCACGTAGTTCCATTGACTGATGGAATACTACTGAGATCCAGTAACTGGCTGGGATTGCTGATATTATAAAGATTACAGAGATTATTGATGTTACTGAGACCACTGAGGTCACTGAGATTATTTAGTAGGACTAGACTGATACTGAGTTTACTGAGTTTTTCTTGAGTCATGAGACTGACTGAAATCTAAGGATCATGGCTTGACTGAGAGTATCGTGAAAACATGAAAATAGCTCTAGGCACATAGCTAAATTGTTAGGTACAAGTACCCCCAGGACTTTATAGCATGGACTTGACAGGACATGACACTTCTTGAACACATTACCAATATAAATAATTCATAATACATTAATTTGGGGATTTCATGAAGCACAAGGTTATCATAGTCTTGTACATGAATGAAATTGCATATAAATATGTCATACTTTCATCAACCTAATCTCACGAACATTTCCTCAACCATTCAAATGCACACAATATCATGGAAGTCATTCTTGGACATTAGGTAAAGCATGCATTTATCATTTGGGTCACAATTAAGCTATAATGCATAATTTCTATTCTCTTAAGCATTTTATCAAACACCTAGGATGCATGACTTAGGGCATAGGCATGACCATTAAATTAATACAACAAAACTCCATATTTCAACTTATTTTCACATGATTTAGACCATATCTAGCATAGGTTCATGAACAACACATAAAGATTCCAACTTTGGAATCAGACAACCATAAGCACATGAACATAATCAACCCACAAAAAAATATTCACAATACAAGATTTAAAACTTGATTCTTGGGCTTCATGGATTAAAGGAATCCATGAATGAACACTGTGCACACCTTAGTTCTTGATTCTATGAAGATTGACGGAGAGATTCTTGAATTTGAGTCTTGGATTTGAATTCCCAATTGAAAACCCTAGCTTGTTCTTGAGAGAAACTTGAGAGAAACACTATATTTTGGGAGAAATATAGCTGAATCACGTGTTATTGGGTATATATAGGGGTGAGAAATTGACCCTTTTAACCCTTGGACCTGTATTTTAATTCTATGAAGATTTCCTGACCTGGACCTTTCGCGCGATATGGTGCTATCGCGTTGTGTCACTGGAATTTGACAACTCTGAATTTGAGCCTTGGCACGATGTACCATAATCGCGAAAGCTCACTAGATTTTAATGATTGCCATTTTGGCTGGCTCTGCAATGCGTTGATGGTTCAGGTGGCACACTGTCTTACTAAAATAGCTCTAACTCTTCGCCCAGGTATCGGATTTGGGCGAATTTGGTATCCATGGAAAGCTTATTGAATTTCTCACATTACTAAAAATGAAAATCTTAAAAATACCACATGTATAAAAGTGGATTCATCTTTTAAAGTAAGTCTTTAATATTTCTAGGATGATTTTAAACTAGGCAGAAGTATGGGGTATTATGACAATAACTCCCCCTTGGGAACATTCATCCTCAAATGAGACTAATTAAAATGGAAGAATGATAAGATGAAGTACATACTAAACATGAATAACTGAAACATGACTACCTGACTGATATTACTAAGATTCATACTAAGCATGCATATCTGATACATGATTTTATGACTGAGCTGATGCATGACTGCATGACTGAGAGTACTGATAAGCTGATCACGCATATCTGATGCGTGAGTACATAACTGAACTGACTCATAAACATATGAATGAACATGCAAGAGTAAAGATACAAAGTCTGAAATGAAAACTAAGCATGGAACTGAATACCACAGTTGTAACTGAAATCTGAATATGAAACTTGATAAGCTTAAGAAAAGCTATTACCTTAGGCTGAGTCTAAGCTTAATTACTAAATATGCACGAGCAGAAATATGAGAACATTACTGGTTCTGGAATGTGATACATGAGTTGAATATCATGATCTGAACTAAGTACCTTGAACACATGGCATACGACCGAGATTGGAGCTGGAGGGTCAACCTATGTGTACCCACTACTCCAAACTGGATTTGTTATGTAAAGAGAAGCTGGAGGATCTAGGGCATGATAGCTCGGGGGATATAGAGCAACTCCCCTTTGGGACACTATTTCCCTTAAAAAATACTGACTTGGCTGGTTCGCTGAGAAAACTAAAGCGATACACAAGACATCTACGAGCTGAGTCTTAACTGAATATCTGGGATCTGAAACTGAAGAATGATACATGAACCAAGTTGAACACGCAACTACCTAGTTGGTCCATCTTAGAATGATCACATTTATAAGATTTCAAATAGTGCAATTAGATAGAAAGATAGAGAAAACACACCATCTAAACTTTTCTGTCTGACTGCTAAATTAAAGTACTAGCTTTACGGACTAACTCATACTGAAAAATTATACTCGGATGGAGCATTTCTATGACATTCTTTCTATAGAGTTCTAGTGACTGTAGAGAGAAAGTGAATCTTGGTCGGGCATGAGTAGGACATCTGAATAGGAGATCGCTAGCAAGGCCTATGAGACATTGTCTAAGATAAAGTGACTAAACCTTATGCACTGCAACTGAGACTACTGATAAGGTTCACATGGGCGCTGAGCACGAATGCATAATTATAATAATTTATCTGATTAACTGAGTGATGGATAGCTAAATACTAGACGTGTAAAGCTAAGCTGCACTTGGTCTGAATAGCTGGACTTAGATGGGACTATAGAGTATATACACAGAAGGTAAGGACTAACTAAGTCACACGAGGTAACTGAGTATGAATTCGTAAAGATGATATTATCAGAGAATACAAGACCAAGGCGTATAACTTGTTTCTAAAATAGTCCATAAAATGAGGTACTGAAATACTAATATCTGAGTAACTGATGGCTATGTGCCAGGGTTGGGTAATTCTGAGACTAACTGAGTTGCTAATCTATCTACTAGACTTAGGAATGGGACTAAGATTATAGTTAAGACAGTAATTGAGACTGTAATCATAACTAAGACTGTAACTTTAGACTGAATACTGGTTTTCTAATAACTGAGGTTTAGACTGATACAAATGTACTGAATTCTGATGGTTACATAACTGATGGTTGAAAGCCATGGTTTTGTAGGACTATCTGAGTCCTTTACTGGATACTAACTACTGAATGATGATGTAATTGAGGACTTAGGGATGGAACATCAACATCACGGATTCACCGAGGTATCTAAACTGAGAGTATACATGACATAGTCTAAGTTTGGCTGATCACTAGGAGTGGAGCATGAGTCATAGCTGCATGACCTGAGTCTGATATTTCTGTACTCATGGAACATTACTCATAGCACTGAGTAAACCGAAACTCCTCATACTCGGAACTTAAAACACATACTATTTTATGGAAAGTACATGAATATAAGTTAAGTGCATGGAATTATGAAGAATGCATAAGTATCGGGAGGGTTGAAGTATAAAACTTCACATTGAGATAGGAATGGGTCGGGAATTATCTCCACTTACTGATTTCCAACACATACTGGCATTACTACTAGAACCTGAAGGCCTAGATTTCTAAGATATCATAACCGGACAGTTACTATATGCCTGTCGGGCTCTATTAGACCGACTCACTGGGGTAGAGACTGGAAAAGGTCCAGTTAATAGTTGGTCTGACCTTAAAGTTGGCTGCTATGCAAGGAGTTACAAATGAAAAAGAAACTCCTAAATCTGAAGAAGTGAGAACATTTAAATAAAGAATCTATAACATACCAGTTGTTGTATCAGGAGGACTTTCCTAATCCTGTCGGGACTGAAGTGGATAGATTCTGTTTAGGCGTTTCCCACTGATAGCACTGGAATTGACACCCTGCTAATTTAGGTGGCCGGACTAAGCTGAAGTCTGACCGTGTTGACTTTGAGGATCGGGTTTAGGATAGTCTCAGACCTTGTGACCTGACTGGCCATATCTGAAACACACATTATTGTCGGCTCTACACATACCCTTATGATGCTTACCACACTCTTTGTAAAGTGGATGAGTAAAAACCCTACACTCACTACCCTGGGACTTAGAGCCTGGAGCCCCATCTCTACGGTTATTTCTAAACTTTAGTGTTGGTGCACTAGCTGAAGATGGAACTGGGGATGAAAACTTCTGTCTATGCTAAGAACAGTTACCACCCTGCAATCCTGGCTGAGAAAAACTATAACTACCAATCCTGGCTCTCTTATTTTTCCTCTCTTTCTTCTTAAGTTTTTGTTTATCTATCTGCTGAGCATGGACCATAAGCCTAGATATGTCCATCTCCTTAATCAACATCGAAGTTGTACACTCCTTAACCACTCTACCTGATATCTCAGACACAAACTTACTCATTCGGGATCTACTATCTGCTACTACTTGGGGAGCATAACTGGCTAGCTGAGTAAACTTGAGGGAATACTCTTTTACACTCATGCTACCTTTTCTGAGGTTTATGAACTCTAACACTTTGGCTTTTTTCTATTCTATGGGAAAGAATCTATCTCAGAAGGTTGTAGCAAACTTTTCCCACTCTATGGGCTCTATCTCTATACCCCTGTCTACCTTCCACTATTTAAACCACGTATAGGCTACATCTTATAGCTGATAAGTGACTAACTCTGCACTCTCGCTAGAAGTCACTCCCATGATGTCTGTGACTTTTTGAACCCAGTCTAGGAACTCCTGTGGATCCTCTTCAGACTTAGAACTTGAGAATAAAGGAGGATTCATTTGGGTAAAGTCCCAAATCCTGGCTACAGCGAAATTGGCCACTAGGTTGGCCGGAAAAAAAGCTGGACGTTCATTCTGAGTTATGATTGAATTGCTAGAGTAGTAAATACAGTCCTAAATTCTACATGGGAGACATGCTGATAACTCTCAAATTACATCTCTTTTATGAGAGAGTAAGCGGTCGTTGTCAAATATATAACCCAACTAGGTTGGGGTCGAATCCCACAGGGAATATGGTGTTAATTAAGTTGTATGCAGATTAGTTAACTTTTAATCGTTCATTTTTGTAAAATAAATAGGGGGATTTGATTCAGTTCACAAATAAATGGTTTCAATTTAACAAGATGAAATATGTATAGTAGTATTCAAATTTAGAGAAATAGTAAGCTAGGGTTATGTCCACCTTGTAGTTTTCAATACTAACTCTGGGCTTTATGAATTCATACATGCATCATGCTTACAGAGAAACGTGTTGCATTTAATAACATAATCCTAGTGTTTCTCAACGATCAAGGACTAATTCACTTTAGTTCTCTCAAATTAAAAGTGTTCACCAAAAACAATACGAAATCTTCAAGTAGTTAATCCTGCTAAGGCATTAACTTATAAAATAGCGGTTGGTAATCCTATTTTCTTGTCACTACTCTCTTTTCCGAACATCAACCTTTCTTTCGAACAAGTTGCGTTTTAAGACATATCCTCTATGTTTGCAACCACGAGAATTCAAGATAAGCGAAGAGAGTATGATGTAAGCAAATTAATGCATAATGAATTCAAAACCCAAAGTGATAGATTGAATGCTACAAGGCTTCCATAACCCTAACTAATAAACTTAGCTACTCATGAATAAAATGAAAATCATCATAAATATATTCATCATACCAAAAACTAGAAGACAATCTTGGTGTGCGAATAGTGAAAGTAAGAGAGAAGAAACTTTTTTCTGTCTCTCCACCCTAAGCCACTATTCTCCTCTCTCTCAATAATATAGAATAATGAATAATGAATAAAAATTCAGCATTAAGACTTTTAATAATCTTTTCTCTCATAATTGCCTTCTAAGTCCCTAAACTAATTATAAATGATAAACTAGTCTTGGACATAGTTTCTAGGCACCACATTTGGTCCAGATTACTACTCTCTTTTGTGTTATATGTCATCCGCATTCCATAGTCCCATAATGTCTTCATCTACCTCATTAATACCTAAAATCATGCTAATCACATCGATTAGCTCAATTACATAGAAGTAGAGTAAAAACATAAGAAACTAGGAACTTTGTTCTCTAAACATAGCTAAAATATGGATAAATTATGGTGCTTAGGCATATAAATACACCCAAGATCACATGCTCATCCAGGGGATCTGCCTAAACGGGCTGAGGTGCTGACTGATTTCCCATTCTCCTTTCATTAGTCCCTTTGGAAGGCATGTTCTGTAAATGAGAGGGAGAATGGATTAGACTGAGAGAAAAATTTGAGCTTATGATCACTGGCATGACATGAATACTAAAAAAAAGGGAAACTATTCCTAAAACATCTCATAGCCTCTTGTGCATGGGTGTGTACATAAGTGTGGTGCACAACACACCCATGCACAAGATTCTACTAGATGTGGCTTTTCAAACTTTCTAGGATACTGTTGATCCTTAGGCTCTGATACCAAGTTTGTAACGCCTCGAATTTGGTACCTGAAATGTTACACAGTGCTCATGACCACAAAGGACCACAAGCTAACCCATGACTAATATATGTAACTGAGCACTGAATAATATACTATAAATATGTGGAATATAAGGATGATGAGGACTCACTGCTAGTCTGGCTGCTGAACGTCTGATCTACTAAGGATGCTTGGGAGCTCGTGCTTCTAAACCTATGATATAAAACACCATAGTGCAAATGCACCAGTACGTTGAATGTACTAGTATGCAAGCGAGGTAGGCTGAATGCAATGGTTCATATACATGAATAATACTACATGAATGAATAACAATAACATAAGAATACATGTATGAATACGTAACTATAACTGAGATCGTGATAATGGTGACTCATGAATTCTCATAATATAGATTTACTGATAGCTGAGTACTAATACTAGGATACTAAATGACTGAGTCTATTGAGTACTGAGGAACTGGTGTCATATTACAAATATAGGAATGACTATTTCTGACAATTCTGATTATGAAGAACTGGTCTGATTGACTGTATTTGACAGTCCTAAAACTGAATACTGATAACATGAGTTTCATATAATTAATATACTATTAACTGAGTTCGTGATAACATGATTACTGAGTCTAAATATTGATAACATGAATGACTATATTTGACAGTCCAGATACCGATGGAACTAGCTGAGTCTGCACTGTATTGATTTGACTGTAGCTGATAATCATGGATTTATGTAGAACTGAACTGAGTTCTATTACTAAGACTGGATCTAAAACTAAGACTGTGGGAGGTAATCATCTAACCGACATGCCCCAAAACTGAATTGGAGGGGTCCAACCTGTAACCCCAGCTGGAAGGGTGTTAGTACCATGCCACGGGTAAGGACAAGCTTTGAGTATACCCTCTCTGACAGGGAGCTCTTCTGTCAACCCCTCCTAGTAGGTAACCCAAATGAGATGTATAAATCCCTAAACGTGTAGGGTTCATCTCAAACTATGCTGGCTACGTAGTTCAGGAACACAAGGATTGCTTCTAAGGATCACACCCTCCACTGAATAACAGGTGAGTCCCCATCCTTGGGTTCACTCGGTGCTAAATCCTACTCCCAACTAGATAGAAACTGAACTGATTAACTAAACTGAACTATTACTGATCGTATAGTATAACTGATTTGAACTGAGTTCACTAAGTTCCGTGGACTAATGAAATACTATTGAGATCTGATAACTAACTAGGATTACTGAGATTATGAAGATTATCGAGATTATTGATGTTACTGAGACCACTGAGGTCACTGAGATTACTGAGTAAGGCTAGACTGAAACTGAATTTAGTGAGTTTTTCCTAAGTCATGAAACTAACTGAAATCTAAGGATCATGGCTTGACTGAGAGAATCGTGAAAACATGACACTGGCTCTAGTCACATAGCTAAATTGTTGGGTACAAGTACCTCCAGGACTCGATAGCATGGAATTGATAGGACATGACACTTCTTGAACACATGATCAATATCAACAATTCATAATACATTAATTTGGGAATTTCATGAAGAACATGGCTATAATAGTCTTGTACATGAATGGAATTGCATATAAACATGTCATACTTTCATCAACCTAATCTCATGGACATTTCCACAACATTCAAATGCACACAATATCATGGAAGTCATTCTTGGACATAGGGTAAAGCATGCATTTATCACTTGGGTCACAATTAAGCTATAGTGCATAATTTCTATTCTCTTAGGCATTTTATCAATCGCCTAGGATGCATGACTAAGGGTATAGGAATGACCACCAAATTAATACAAAAAAACTCTATATTTCAACTTAATTTCACATGTTTTAGACCACATATTAGCATAGGTTCATGAACAACACATAAAGATTCCAACTTGGGAATCATGCAACCATAATCATATGAATATAATCAACCCACAAAAAAATATTCACAATACAAGATTTAAAACTTGATTCTTGGGCTTTATGGATGAAAGGAATCCATGAATGAATATTGTGCATACCTTAGTTCTTGATTCTACAAAGATTGACTGAGAGATTCTTGAATTTGAGTCTTGGATTTGAATTCCCAATTGAAAACCCTAGCTTGTTATTGAGAGAAACATGAGAGAAACACTATATTTTGGGAGAAATATAGCTGAATCACATGTTATTGGGTATATATAGGGGTGAGAAATTGACCCTTTTAACCCTTGGACCTGTATTTTAATTCTGTGAAGATTTCCCGACCTGGACCCCTGGCGCGATGCATTGCTATCGCGCTGTGTCACTGGAATTTGACAACTCTGAATTTGAGCCTTGGTGCGACGCACCATAATCATGAAATCTTACTGGATTTTGACGATTGCCATTTTGGCTAGCTCCGCAATGCATTGATAGCTCAGGTGGCACACTGTCTTACAAAAATGGCTCTAACTCTTCGCCTGGGTGTCGAATTTGGGCGAATTTAGTATCGATGGAAAGTTAATTGAATTTCCCACATGAAAAAAAGTGAAAATCTTGAGAATACCATATGTATAAAAGTGGATTTATCTGTTAACGAAAGTCTTTAATATTTTTGGGATGATGTTAAGCTAGGCAGAAGTATGGGTTATTACAACTACAAACCACAAACCCATCACTACCCTTCGACAAAGTCAAAATTAGAGCAAAAGTCAATTTATCTTTCAGCTTCTCAAAACTCCCCTCACAAGCATAGAAACTTCACCTTCTTCTGAGTCAACCTAGTCAAAGGTACAACAATCGATGAAAATCTCTCCACAAACCTCTTATAATAACCCGCTATACCCAAGAAGCACTAAATATTAGTTAGAGACGTGGGTCTAGGCCACTTCTTAAACACTGCAACTTTCTATGGATCCATCATGATCCTTTCACTAGAAAGAATATGACCCAGAAAAGTTATAGCATTTAACCAGAACTCACACTTTAAAAACTTAGCATATAATTATTGATGTTTTAGGGTCTGCAACATATCACGGAGGTGATTGGCATGATCCACCTTAATTTTTGAATATACCAAAATATCATCTATAGACACAATCACGAATAAGTCCAAAAACTGATGGAATACCCAATTAATGAGATCTACAAATGTCTTCGGGGCATTGGTCAACCCATAATACATGACCAAGATCTCAAAATGTCCATACCGAGTACGAAAGGTTGTATTAGGGATATCCTTCTTCTTAATTTTTAGTAGATGATAGCCCAGATGGAGGTTAATCTCGAAGAAATACTTAGCACCCTGAAGTTGGTCAAATAGATCATCAATACTAGGAAGAGGGTACTTATTCTTCACTATTACCTTGTTCAACTGATGATAATCAATACACATCCAAAGAGAACCATCCTTTTTACACACGAGGAGAACAGAAGCAACCCATGGAGACACACTAGGGTAGATAAAACCCATGTCAAGAAATCCTTCAACTACTCCTTAAGATGATTCAACTCAGTCAAAGACATTTAATAAGGAGGGATGAAGATAGGAGAGTGTCTATAATAAGATCAATCCTAAAATCAATTTCCCTATCAAGAGGAACACCAGGAAGAACATCAGGAAAAATCTCAGAAAATTCACTAACCATGAAAACATATTGTAAAATAGGACCCATTGAGATTGAATCTTTAACCAAGACCAAATTATAAAGACACCCCTTGGAAATCAATTTATAGGATCTCAGATATGGTATGAAACTTTCCCTAGGCACTAGGGAACTTTCTTCCCACTCAATAACTGGCTCATTATGGAATTTAAAGATGACCTTATAGGCCCAACGGTCTAAAGAGGCATAGCATTAGCGCAACCAGTCCATCCCTAACATAACATCAAAATTGAACTTGTCTAATTCAAACAGATCCACCAAGGTTTCCCTATCACCAACAGATACCACACATCGCCTATAGACCCTTCTAGCAACCATTGAGTCACCTACTGAGGTAGAAATAGAAAAGGGGTCCAAAATATACTTGGGATCAAAACCAAAATGCACAGCCACAAATGGGGTCAAATAAGAATGAGTAGACCCCAGATCAAGTAAATAGTACACATCATGAAAGAAGAGTTTTAACATATCAGTGACGACATCAGGTGATGCCTCAGACTCCTGGTGAGTAGTAAGAGCATACAAGTGATTCCAACCTATGTCGGTACTAGATGTAGCACCCTTTGGTATAGGTAATGACGATGTGGCAACCAAAATCTTGTTATCCTACAAAAAAACGTTGCCCCAGGGCAATCCCTTGATGTATGTCCCAGCTGACCATAATTAAAACAACAATTCTTTCCCTCATCAAAGTACCTATGATGCAACTGACCACACAGTCTACATGAAGGATTTGACGGAGCTAATTAGTCCCCACTACCTGAGATTGGGCATTTTGTGTCCTAGACCCATCAACACTTTAAAAAAACTATTTTTGGATGGCTTCGGATAAGGAGCATTAGTCACTAAATATGAACCCTAGTTGCCCTACTTCTTCTCAGACCATTTCCCACCATCCCTACCACTTTGTTGCTGACTTCTACCCTGATCTGAATACTAAAAATTCTTACTCTGCCTCTACCTCATATTCACTTGCATTTTTTCCTCCTCCACTTGTTGTATATACACCACAAATCTAGAGATATCCATATTCTTATTCAACAAGGAAGCCTTACTCTTCAAAATTAATTCACATAACAAACCAAAAAAAAATTCCTCATTCTAGCCCTCATGCTAGACACTAGCTTATGAGCATATCGCGATAGCTAATGAAACTTCAAGGCATACTCCTTTAGTGTCATCTTGCCTTGCTTCAAATTCATAAACTCCTCATATTTTGCCTCCGTCAACTCTTAAGGAAAAAAATAATCTAGAAAGGCACTAAAGAAGTCATCCTACAAAGTAGACTCAGCATAATCACCCCTAAGTTGTTTCTACTCCTCGGGAAAATTTTACTGTGGGCCTCATGCACTATGTCATATTTGCATGAGGCCCCTAATATTTTGACACATAAGCTTTGTGGGTTCCATCTATCAAAATAATTTTTTCTTTCTCTCTCCATATTTCTTTACCATCTCATTTTTTTAGACAACTCTCTTTTTGCTCTTTTGTTTTGGAGTTAATTTTTATTTACTATTTTTTTGTGTTTCTTTATTTTTGATTTTCAATTTTTTTTCATGCTCATGAAACTAATTAAATTAATGGTCTTTTTATCTTCCTAATTCTTACTTGTGGATATTTGCAATCAAATCAAATTTATATAATATTTTTTTGTTTTAACTTATTTATGTCACTTTTCTATAAGTTCATTTAAAAAATAATGCCTTTTTAATTTTCTATTTTTTTTTTAAATTTTAACTGTTTACATGACATATTTAAAATCACAAAAGTTAAAGAATACTTTAATATATTTTATATATTTCTAATTTAAGATCAATTAAGAGCTCATTTGGATAGGATTAAAAATAACTTTTTAATTTATGTGTTTAAAAGTTGAAAATAAGTGTTTAGAAATTCAGCAGATAAATGTTTGGATAAAAGTGTTGAAACTGAAAAGTAGTTGTGGATGTGCTTGATAAACAAGGGTTGTTAAACACCTTTTTATTTTCAAAATGACTTAAATATTTTTAAAGTTGCTAATACCATAAATAAGTTAAATTATATATAATTTTTAATTCTAGTAATTCAAAAACAAATTAAAAAGATGAAGAGAAAACTAAAGGAAAGAGGCGGAGAGAAGAGGCAAAGAGAAAAATAAAGAAAAATAATATATTTAAGGGCTGCAAATTTAGGGTATTATTGAAATTGGAGAAAAATATAAGGAATGAGAAGGTAAATATCTTGGTCAAACTAAAGAAGATTATAATCTAAAAAGTAAAAAGTTGGGGGAACTAGGCATCTCACTTTTTGCATTTTTTAAATCAAATTTAAATTTTTTTAAGTACTTTTTAATTCTATCACACGTCTAAAAAGCTAAAAAGATATTAAAAGTTGATTTGATTAGATTTTAATTCTATTCAAACGAACTCTAAAAGATATTTTAATTTAATTTTTATGTCTATTTAATGATGGGACAACTCTAAAATTTTAAAAAAAAAATATTAAGAAAATTAAAATCAATATTTAGATTTATGTAGGACCCACTCTATTTTTTGATCTTATCAACTTTAAATTTTACTATACAAGAGATTTCCTTAACAATAAAAAATTTGTAATGATTCTTTAATTTCTAAATATTAGAGATGACTTTAATAATATTAAATCATAATAAATAATATCATACAGATTTATGAAAGATAAATTTATTACGTATGAAATTTAATTTCAAATTTTCAATATCCAAAATTCTATACACTAAAAAATAATTAAGAGAATATAATTAAAAATTATAAATTACCACCATGGTCGAGTGAAAAAAAATTATTTATAAATATCAATAAATAAAAAGTAGGAGGAAATAAAAACAAAGAAAAATAATTAAAAAAACTTCAATTCATTTAGTACAATAACACGAGAAAAAAATAATTTGAAGAAAAAGACAAAGAAAGAAAAATAAAAAAATTGTAAATAAAAGTTAACCCATAAAAAGAAAAGGAAAAAAGTGATTTGTCAAAAAAAAAATAACTTAGAAAACAAAAAAAATATAAAAATGAAAATTACTTTAAGTGGTGGGACCCATAAAATTTATGTGTCAAACGAATAGGTGCCTCATGCAACTATGACATGAAGCATGAGGCCCATAGTAAAATTTTTCCCACTCCTCGTACCATTGGTGCGCTACATCCTTTAACTGATAAGCAGCAAATTACATGCTCTCTACCTTAGAAACATGTATAACCTGAAAGATCTTCTCCATCTCATTTATACAAATTTGAAGATCCTCCTAAACCTTAGTACCAGTAAAAGTCGAAGGGCTCAGCCTCATAAATTAGCAGACTCTAGTTGCCTTAAATTAACTTCCAACAATACCAATTGAACCTATCTAACATGACTGAGATATCACCAGATGAGTTAATAGATGAATGGATTGGCCAAACTCAGAATTAGTAGTATCTCCCTTGGGTGGCTGAGTATAAGTGCCACCAGCTAGGAAGGATCAGTAGAGACATGTGGAACTCTATGGGAACAATCAGAAGCAACGACCCTAGACTAGGTATATACCCCATAAATTTGATGGGATCCCTAACATTGTCCTCTCGAAAGATAGAAAAGTTTCCAAGAGCTTCATATCGTTTGGGAGGCATGATCTGAAAGGCAAATAAATAAGAGTTAAGAGGAATCCAAGATCATAGACTCTATAGTCCAAAAATAAGACAACAAGAAAGGGATATATTCCTAAATACCTCATATGCTCTCTCTTATAAGTGTGACGCTTTACACACCCTAAAAGAGACTCTAATTGATATGGATTTGTGGACACCCGATGACACTCAAACCTAGGCTTTAATACCAACTTTGTCATGACCCAAAATAGGATCTGATCGCGGCAGGCATCTCAAGTCCACTGAGGACCGAAGACCAATCTCTGAGCCTATTCCAATATAACCAAGAACACCTAGTAGCAAATAAATACCAATATATGACAAGATATGAAATATAAACTCAAAACTCTATATAAAACAAATATCCAAAACTATCCACCATACCAAAACCAATACCAAATAACAATGATATTACCCAAGTTCATAGTATCCACAAAGCCTCTAACCAGAAATCGAGCACCAATAAAGTGTCAGGACATGCCCCTAACCATAGCTAAAATATAAATCCAAAGGAAAGAGTTAATATCATAAAGAAATCAAAAACATAAAATGAGATCTTCTGAAGAATTGGAAGCACACCACTTAAATTTGACTCATGAGCTATCCTCTGATCACCTAGTCACTATGCAGGAAAAGTAGAAGTACGGCCTGTTCCTGCATCGCGTTAGGATACAGCATCTGAAGACGGTTAGCAGTTAAAGAGCTAGCATGTAACTCAGGGATAAAGGGGTAAAGTAATGCCATAATACATAGTATGAAAATTAGTAAAACCCAATGTGCAACATCATATGCAATAAGTACACATACACACATACGCATATATATATCATATGTATAAAAAACATGGCTTAACATGCATTTTTAAATAATTAACCTAGACTGTGTAGCTCTGTCATCCTAAAGGAACCCATAGGATATATGGGTTCAGCTCCCCTACTGAAAGGGCCTAGTTTGTGTTAGCTGCATGTACCAGAGAAAACCCAAGAAGGTTGATGTCATTCCTAAACTATAAAGTGTACCTCATACACACGTTCACCATGACAGAACCTCTTATCGGTAAATATGAGTTTCCTGTATCGATAACCCCAGGACCTCTACCTTCCACGACTTTGCTACACAAATCTTTTTAAGCCTATATTAAAATCATTTACACATTCCCAACCATTTATCAAGGAGTCTTTTAATTAGGCACTTTCCTTTGGTATCGTCATACAAAAATTAGTGTTTTCAAGTCTATCCCTTTATACCATATGAAATCAATAAATCAAATTTGACTCTAAAGTTTCCAATTAAACCAAAATCGTCGCCACCAAGGACTTTCAAAATCATTTGAAAACCAAACAAAATAATTCGCGTGCCATTTACCATTTATGCAATGCAAGGATTCCAAGAATAGTTGAACAATATAACAAAATCATATTCATTGTCAATTTCACAAATAGGTTGAGGGCACATGATTTCCAACACCATATATTAAGGCAAAATCATCAAATTAGGGATTAACCATGACCCCTTAGTTTAATTACCATTCTCATGAATCCCCAATGTACAAATCATAAATAAAGTATAACTATTACATATTAAATCATAGAAAAACATTTAAACCAAACACATTCACAACCCGCAACCCATAGTTCAAAAATTCATTATCAAAACTATGAATAATGACCAATTTCATGTCATTAATAAAATACAAGTTTAGGGAAAGAGATACATGTCTTAATTGCCAATAATTTTGAAGAAAACCACACCCTTAGGACACTAAATGATCACCTCCTTGAACCCTATCCATGAGTTAAAAAGAGAATTTTGAGAGAGGATGTTTAATAGTAAATAATGACCTTCATGTAATGAAAAAATTATGAGAATCGGTCTTTGTATGTTTAAAAGTCGTGTATGGGTGAAAAGAATTCACTTTCCTTATTCCTTTTTAAATTAAACAATGCAGCCGCAAAATAACATAGGTCTGTACTGTGGACCTCATTGCAGAGGCTAGTCTCTATGACACAGACCCTATCACGGTGAGTACCTTTTATGTCACGGGGCTATCGCGGAGGCTTACTGCCTCCATGAACCAAAACTACCCCGAATCCTGTCTGAAAAATTTAAAACTCTTTCGGGTTATCCTTTTAATATCCCCAAACATAATTGAGTCAAAAATCAATATTTCAAGCATAAAAAGGACAAAAATAAAATGTCCAAAATTTTGAGGGTGTTACAGTAATTTACTGTATCTCATATCTCCATTATCTCTCCAGCTTATGTTCATATATTATATAATATTATATACATAGATTTTTTCATATATTAGCAGTTGTCAAAGATTTAATCAATTAATAGCAAGTCGAAGACTTGTTATGCCATATTCGAGACTTTCTTTGGTTGTTGGTAGCTATCCCATGAAAGTATTAATTTATTTTAAAAGATTCATTGTTCAAAATTTTGTTTATCTTTTTTTTGTTCCCTTCTTTGTTGCTTTTCTCTTTGTCTCAATAATCATATTTCTTGTGCATTCTATCTCTATCTACTCTTCTTGTGTATCAAGATTATATTGTTGGCTATTTATGGTGAAGTAATAACAATTGTTTTACTTTTTCTCTATTGGACAATTAAGGGATCATCCTAATATATTACTTACTTTATTTCTCATTTTCTAGTGATAACACTTAGCCCAGCCTGTATAATTTACAATAATTAGAAAATCTACTTCTGTCATTATTACTATGTCTAATTTTGTCACAAGCAATAATATTTTTTATTTTATATTTTATATGCTTCCATTAAAATGAGATTAATGCAGTTTTTATAGAAAAAGACATAATATAGATTTAAAACATAAACTTAAATAAAAGACAAATGCTTCTACAATAAACATAAGATAGAAGAAAACAACAATAAAACAAGACAACCAATAAAAAAATTGATCAAAAGCTAGAGCCTTAGCTCTAAGTCAAGCTCCTTCTCCCGATTGTTAATACTGGTGCTATCTATTGATGGATGAATTGATCCAAGAGGTCTAGTAGCCAATGTTGAAATTGTATTAAATGGGATTCCATTCATATTCCATTGATTAAGATAATTGACAAATGCTTGAATAAGCCCACAACTGAAAATTAAAGGTGTGGACATAGATATAGGTGCATGTGTAGGTCCAACAACATGAGGCACCCACACCATGGCTTGTTGATTCTGGTTAAAAAACTTTTACAGATGGACAAAAAGTCTATGAGGCACTTGCACCATTGGTTTTATTGGATGAGGACGATAAAAGTGTCTTTTCCCAAGTAAAATTGTTGAGGTCGATTTACATTTATCTAATTTATGGTGGAGGGTAGGGAGGTCAGTTGATGGCTACAAAAACCTTTCATGGAGTTCACCTTTGATCAAAGTTCTTTGTGATAGGTGCTTGCGTGTTTGCCTAGCTAGCCCTTGGCTCGAGGTGTATAACATTTGACAAGTTTGATAACACACAATATCTGCAGGCTTCGTTATGATTTCTTTGTGAGACATTAAGCTTGTTGGTTGTTGTTGTACATCTTCCAAAGGTGTTTTTTTAGAGAATTTGAGAAATGAATTAGTGAGGAATTGAAAAAATGTTCATCAGAAATAAAGGATCATATTTTTAATAAAATGGTAACAATGCTTACACAAATAAGGTAACAAGTTAAATGTATTGATTATGTTTGAGGGGTAATTATGGATACTTCTTAAGAAAAAATTTAGTTTTGACTTGTTTTAGATTTTGTAAATTTCAAATGCAGCATTTTTCTCGCTTCCTCTTCTTTTTCTCTCTCTTGCTTATTAGATTAAAAAAGAACTAGATTTGGAATAAGATTTCTTACCTTCTCCATATTGATAATTATTATTTTTCTTTTTTTGAAACTTTTTTATGAAAATAAATTTGAGTGTGTTTGATTCAAATAAAATTCAGATTTGAAATAAGATTTCTTACCTTCTTCATATTGATAATTATTATTTTTCTTGTTGTGAAAGAAAATTGAGTTTGATAGAATTTGCAAGCAAGTAACCACATCATCAACTCTTTTTTATTCAAACAAAGGAAAATAACATTTAATTTTACTAACTTCTTGCACTTAATTATCAAGAAGATCAATACAAATTTAAATGAAATTATAAATCAGTGTTGTGCTAGATAAGCAACTGACCAAATGCACACAAAACTTAAAAAGTCTTAAATTTAATTTTGCATTTCATTTGCGAGTTGTGAGTAGTTATTCTTATAAGTTAGATTATAAAAATTAGTTTTCCTCTAAAAATATGTTTATCTCTATTAAGGAATTAATAATGTTTGCTATTTTGTTTAATTTATTTTTTAACCAAAAATATCAAATTAAATAGGTTTAAACATAAAAGCAGAAAAATCAATCAAAATGAACAATTTTTGGTTTTTGATTTTTCTTCAATTGAATTTCTCTTATCACAGGAAATATAAATTCATTAATTTTGTCAAAATAAAGTTACAAGTCAAACTAATTATAATATTCGCTAATGTCATTGTTAATATTTTTAATACTTTTCAAAAAAAATTATTTTCAATCAAACATCCGAGAATATATTTTTGGAAAATATTTTGGTAACCATCTCAACAGCAGTAGTAGTAAGTCCTCATCTATCGAGGATGCTATGATTTTATTTATTTACAATACTTTCATTCATGTCATTCTGTTGGAGTTAGTTGGGATTTGTCTTGTCAACTCCTTATGTTTTAGAGGCTTTCAGATGTTCAGACTAGATGTTCAGATAGTCAGTTATCTTTCAGATATTATCAGTTATTTTTAGACTTGACAGTTATATTTCGATTCAATATTCCATTTTGGACTATATTTCATTAGTATTTCTTCTGTACATGGTATTTTAGTATTGAATTATTCAGTGTTCATAGCAGGTACTAGATTATGGGTTAGCTTGGGGTCACTTATGGTCGTAAGCACCGTGTTGCAACCAGTGGGTAACTTTGGGTCGTGACAAAACTTAATACCAAAGCCTACAAATTTAAAGTGTCATAGGGTGTCTAAAATCCACATCGCGTAAAGTCTTATGTATGGGTGTGATGTGCGTCGTATTTATGTATAAGAGGCTCTGAGAGGTTTTAGGAAAAGTTTCTCTTCTTTTAGTATTCTTGTCATATGAAAAAGCGTGAGCTCTATTGAATTTCCTCTTCTGATTCATCTTTTATTCCGTTTATAGAATATTCCTCCCAGAAGAAATAATAGAAGAAAGGACGGAGGTCATCTCGCACCACCACCTATTCAGGAAGATCCCCTGAACGAGCATATTTCCCACACTGAATTTAGAGCTGCTTTCACCACTTTAGCTCATTCGGTAGCTGGCCAGAATAACCAACAACTTGTTGCCTTAGTTAATCCAGTGGCGAATACAACTGCAACCAGAATTCAAGACTTCACTCAGATGAATCTCCTTTTGTTTTCTGGATCTAAGTCTGAGGAGGATCCTTAAGAGTTTTTGGATGTTGTGCAGAAAGTGAATGACATCATAGGTGTCACCTCCAGTGAAAGTGCAAACTTAGATGCTTACTAGTTATAGGGAGTGGCTCATACATGGGTCAACCAGTGGAAGGAGGATAGATGTGTTGAGGCAGGGCCGGTAGAGTAGGAGGAGTTTGCCATGACTTTTTGGGATAGGTTCTTTCCGCTAAAGTTGAGGGAGGCCAAGGTTTAGGAGTTTATAAACATGAGGCAGGGTAACATGAGTATAAGGGAGTACTCACTTAAATTTATGTAGTTGGTAAGATATTCTCATACTATAGTGGCTGATTCCAGTGCCAAAATAAATAAATTTGTGTCAGGAGTTTTGAAGGATGTGGTGAAGAAGTGCAGGACAACTATGTTGGTTAAGGAGATAGATCTTTCTATATTGATGGTCCATGCTCAGTAGATCGAGGAAGAGAAACTCAAAGAGAATGAAAAGAAGAATAAGAAGGTCAGTAACTTTTCTCAGCAAAGGTCAGAAGGTGGTAACTGTTCTCAGTTTCATCAAAAAAATTTAGCTCCAACCCCATCTTCAGCTAGCACTCCGATGCCTAAGTTCAGGTAATACAATCGGGGTAGGGAGCTAGGCTCTCAGAATTATGGTAGTATGAACAATGGTCATACCAATCTGCTTTGTAGGGAATGTGGTAAAAATCATTAGGGAGAGTGCAGAGCAGGTAGTGAGAGATGTTTTGGATGTGGCAGGCCAGGCCACAGGATCAGGGATTATACAACGATAGGTCACAGGGGTGAGGACGTTCCTCAGTAGGGTCAAACTAATTTATCATCAGCTCTAGCAGGTTGCCCAACACAACAGAGTGCTACTTCTAGTGTCACCAGTGGGCACCGGTAGAACTAACTATATGCTCTTCAGACCCAGGATAATCAGAAAAGTTCTGATGTGGTTATGGGTGCATTACAGTTTTCCATCTTCATGTTTATGCATTGATAGAACTAGGAGCTTCACTTTCTTTTGTAAATCCTTATATAAATGTAGACTTTGGTAGCAGTCTTGAAACATAAGTAGAACCTTTCTCAGTGTCTACCCCAACATGTAAGTTAATTGTAGTCTGACGGGTATACAGAAACTACCCGATCACAGTGTCTTAAAAAGTTACTTTAGTTGGTCTTGTAGAATTAGAGATGACTAATTTTGATGTCATTCTTGGTATGGATTAGCTCCACTCATGTTATGCCTCAACTTATTGCAGAAATAGAATTGTTCAGTACCAATTCCCTAATAAACCAGTCATTAAATAGAGGGGTAGTACTTCGGTTCTTAAGGGTTAGTTTAATTCATATCTTAAGAAATAAAAATGATATCCAAGGGGTGTATTTACCATATCTTCTGAGTCAAAGACTCAATTTTAGAAACTCCAAGCCTTGAGTAAGTTTTGGTAGTAAACAAATTTCCCAATATGTTCCTAGAAGATTTTCTCGTGTTTTTCCCAAAAGGGAAATTGACTTCAGAATAGATCTTCTTCCAGATACCTAGCCTATCTCAATTCTACCTTACAGAATGACTCCTATCTAAGCTCAATGAATTGAAAGAATAGTTGAAGAATCTCTTAGATAAAGGTTGTATTTGGCCTAGTGTTTCCCTATGGGGCGCTCCAGTCCTTTTCGTGCACAAGAAATATGATTCTCTCAGAATGTGCATCGACTACCATCAATTGAACAAAATCACCATCAATCATAAGCACCCTCTCCCCATCATTGATGACTTATTTGACCAAATTCAGGGTGCAAGTTATTTCTCTAAGATATACCTCGCATCCGGCTATCATCAGCTCAAAGTCAGAGAATGTGAAATTCCAAAGATAGCCTTCAGAACTCGGTATGGTCACTTTAAATTCCTAGTTATGTCTTCTGGACTAATGAATGCTCCTTCAGCTTTTATGGACTTGATGAATAGGGTGTTCAACCAGTACTTGGACATGTTCATCATTGTTTTTATTGATAATATCTTGGTCTACTCCCGTAGTAAGAGTGATCATGTAAACCATTTAAAGGTTGTATTGCAAACCCTTAGAGAACATTAGTTATTAGCTAAATTCAGTAAGTGAAAATTTTGTTAAGGTCAATATCTTTCCTTAGTCATATCATTTTCTAGGATGGCATTTGAGTTGATCCTCAAAAGACTGAAGTAGTAAGAAACTAGTCTAGATCTATCTCTCTGTCAGATATTAGGATTTTCTTGGTTTTGGCTAGCTATTATAGATGGTTTGTTGAAGGGTTATCTTCTATTGCTTCTCCCATGTCTAGACTAACCTAGAATAAAGTCAAATTTCAATAGTTCGATTCCTGTGAGAAGTATTTTCAGGAGTTGAAGACTCAACTCACTTCCGCACTAGTCTTGACTTTTCCAGATAGCACAAATGGGTTTGTAGTGTATTATGATGCTTCTAGAGTTGGTATTGGTTATGTATTAATATAGAGAGATAAGGTCATAGTCTATGCCTCTAGATAGCTTAAACTCTATGAGAGGAATTACCCGACCCACGACCTCGAGTTAGCGGCAGTAGTCTTTTCCTTAAAGATTTGGAGGCATTGTCTTTATGGGGTTGATATGGATGTGTTTACAGATCATAATAGTTTAAAGTATGTGTTCACGTAGAAGGGTCTGAATCTTCGTCAGAGAAGATGGCTTGAGTTTTTGAAAGATTATGATATGAGTATGTTGTACCATCCAGGAAAGGCCAATTTAGTGGCGGATGCCCTTAATAGATTGTCTATGGGTAGTGTTGCTCTTGTGAAGGATAATAATAAGGAGTAGGTCTAAGAAATTCATCATCTTGCATGGCTAGGCATTTGGTTGGTTGATTCAGCCAAAGATAGAGTATGGGTTCAGAATAGTTCAAAATCTTTATTATTTGTCGAAGTAAAAGAAAAGAAGGACAGGGACCCTAGTTTAGATAAGTTAAAGGAGACAGTCTAGGATCAGAAGGTGGAGGTTTTCTCCTAAGGAGAAAATGGTTGCCGTGCTCTGTTTTCCTCGCGAAAGGCGGGATTCAACTTGACAAACTCTTAGGATAGCGTCTGAAAGGAAGGGTGTAAAGAGTCACCACCTAACGTATTAAGGTGCGTTAGGGCATCGATCTAGGATACTACGAACCTATTTTTTATTATTTAGTCTTAGTTCACCAGCGTTCGGGTAAGGGTTCAAATTACCTCAAAAGGAAGGTGTTAGGCACCTTTCGAGGTGCACAAAGGTGGTTCCCGGCCGAATTCATACTTTACATGGGGGATTCTATGTGATCAAATAAAGGTCTCTAGTTTTATAATAATTTAATGTTTAGCTACATGGTAACGTAATTAATAGGTAAACACATGTTACTTTGTTTGTCGATTATCTGGGTGATAAAATAAAAAAATAAAAATAGAAATAAGATAAGCGAGGAGAAAGAAATGACATAATTTATAATAAAAAGGGGACTGCTTTATAATAAACTAGCTACCCCAAATAAACATGTAAAATGAATAAAAAGACTAAAATAAATAGTCCGAGTCAAACAAAGAGATGTTTTGGTTTTATTTGGATCAGAAACTCAACTTGTTAATCATCATCCGACCCGAAAGCCAAACTCTCAGACAAGTAATAATGTTAACAGCCTCACCGTTAATATTTGTTCGGATCATTATTTCCGAAAAAGGCTACCCATCCCACCACACCTAGGTTGGATGTCAAGTCTAAGGGCGTTCTATGACAAGGCTAAAACTAACGTTTTTAGTAATACTTATCATCCCAACTATCGTCCCAGAGGCATTGGACTTTACTATTTTGGGTTTGTATTCTAGACTAAAAGAAAGCTATGTTGCCTAGGACTCGAAGCGTGAACATATTGGACAACAAGTAGAACGTAATAATCCCAAGTTAGCCTCTTGATTGGTTAATGTTAATTAGTGTGATGACACGCCAAGACAAGCAAATTATATTATCATTAAACTATGGGCATGGTATCTAAATGTAATACCCCGCATGTTTCTAAGCTAGGAAGTGAATAAGTATTCCGACGTGTGAAATCTCCTACTCTGTGATTCATACTTGAATACATGACTTACAATGAATGTCCTACTGATAGGATAGCTTATGATGCATTAAGCATGTTCATATGAGTCACTTAAGGTAATACAAGCTAAGAGTTTTTGAATCCATCAAGTTTTAGTGTTTGATTTTGTAAGAGTCATCTTTGAATGAGTATAACTCAATGTTAATGTGGTATTTTGGCTGATTTAAACCCATCAAATTGTAGAGAATCGAATTATCTTTCCAATGATACCAATTTCGCCTTAATCCAATATCCGAGCGAAAAGTTATGCCCATTTTCATGAGATACAGTAAGCATAGGATATTGGTTAGGCGCCGCCCAACCCAAGCATAGACGATTGGTTAGCCGCCGCCTAACCTAGCTTAGGCAATCACTTGGGCGCCACCTAAGTCAATTCCAGGTGCCAAAAACACTTCGTTTTGAGTTATTTTAAGGGTAATTAAGTCTTTTAGCACTCCTTACACGTCCCTAAACTTAACCCTACGAAATATATAGCTTCTCAACATATTACAACCCTATTATTATCTCAAAGCTCATCATCCAAGAGAACTAAAAGAGAAAAACAACTAGGGTTGCATAACTAAGCTTGAAGATCCGATTTCAAGGAAATTCCTCCGTCAATCATCAAGAATCTTTCCTTATAAGGTATGCGTGAGTTGATTTATGGATCCCTTTCATCCATAAAGCTCAAAAACACTCTTTTTTATTATAAAGTATGATTTCTATATTGTTGGGTGTTGATGATCATGTTGTTGATATTGGGTGATTCCCAAGATGGAATCTTTATATATTTTTATAAATTCATGATATCATATGAGTTAGAAACATGTAAATTTGGTTGTTCATAATGTATAATTTAATGATTTCACCTATGCTTAAGATGTGTATGTAAGGTATTTGATAAAATGCCTGAGAAACTAGAAATCATGCAATATAGCTAAATTGTGACTAAGTGAAGGATTCATGATATGCCCTTACGTTCCAATGACTTCTATGTTGTTAATGTGCCTTGTAAATGTTGTTGGAATACTCATGAACTATTCTTATGAGATTATGCTATGTTTACTTGCAAATCCTACTTATGAACATGACGTCTAATAACCATGCAATCCACATGAACTTCCATGTTATTGGTATGTTTTGCCAATATGTTTATACAATGAACATGATATTAAGATTGTGCAAGTACTTCCATGTGATATGAAATCCTTTCCATGCAATATATTGTTGATAACCATGCTTAGTATGAGATCCCTACTTATGATATTATAAACTATGGACTCTACTCTTATGATCAAGTCAGTCATGTGTGTCAGTTTCCTTCGATCGAGTCCTGGGGGTACTTGTACCCGAAAACTATAGTTGTGTGCCTAGATCCATGTCATGTTTCACAATATCTGAACTCAAACTATGATTCTATAGACTTCAGTCAGTCATGTGACTCAAGAAAACCTCATGATCTTAGTCAGTTATCATATATCAGTAACATTCCGCCAGTCAACGGAATTCAGTAAAATTAAGTCATGTATAGTTAGTTATTCATGTCCAGTCCCTCCAGATGAGAGTAGAGGTTAGCAACGAGTGAACCCAAGGATGGGAACTCATCCACCATTTCAGGGTGTGATTCTTAGTAGTCATCCTTGTGTTCCAGAACTACGTAGCCAGCGTAGGTTGAGACATCTTAACCCGTCAGATTAGGGTTGATGAGGTGGCTTAACCCGTCAATTTAGGGTTCCCACCGTTCTCATTGAGTACCCGCTAGATAAGGGTCACTCCCAGGGTATCCTTACTCGTGGCACGATATTGACACTCCTTCAATCAGGGCAGAGATTAGACCCCAGCTTAGCCATAACGGCATACATGGGGTATGTCAGTTAAACACTACTTCCTATAGTTTTAGTATCAGTCTCAGTAAAAGAACTCAGGGCGTTCTTCAGATTTCAGTATATACAGGACTGTCAGATACAGTCGTCCATGTTATCAGTTTTAGTATCAGTCATGATAGTTATCAGTAAACCATGTATTATCTTACAGGTCATGCTATCACGTATTCGCGGTCCTAGTTTCTATATATGTGTGTTTGCACTCCCACGTTCATATTAGTCAGTCAGTGTTGTTCATGCATGAAACCCTTTATGTTCAGCCTACCTTCCTAGTATACTCAGTACTCCAGTTGTACTGACGCATTTGTGCTATGGTGCTTTTTTTTTTTATGTTACACTATAGGTTCTGAGATATGAGCTTTAGCCCAGCATTAGCGGTAGCCTTCCAGTCGCAGAGACACAGTGAGTTTTCATTGATTCGAGGACAATATGATTTGATTCATTTATTTATTTCTTCAGTTTAGTTTTACGAAGTTAGTTGGAGACATGTTCCTTTAACTACTTATTCAGATAGTTTAGAGGCTTTCAGATTTATGTTCAGATTTACGTTCATATTGGTTGTTTTGGGTATTTTCACCCCCATGATTGTATTTAGTTGAACCTTACGGCCTTACAGTTCTATGTGTTTCGCATTATTATATTATGATTTGCAGCATATAGGTACAGATATCAGTCATGGGTTAGCTTGTGGTTCCTCAGGGTCATGAGCACCGTGTAGCGTTCCAGTTCAGTGAATCGAGGTGTTAAAAATTTGGTATCAGAGCCTAAGGTTTAATAGAGTCCTAGGAAGTATGAAAGCCGCATCTAGTAGAGTCTTGTACATGAGTGTCTTGCGCGCCACATTTATGTGTGGAAGGCTATAAGATGTTTTAGGAACAGTCCCTTTTCTTCATTATTCATGTCATGCTAGTGAGCATAATCATAAGTTAAACTCTCAGTCTAATCCATTCTTCTCTTATTCCAGACCATGGCCCCAAAGAGAAGAAACCAGCCAGCTCCTCAGCCCGAAGATCCTTTGGGCGAACATGTTTCCCATATAGAGTTTAGATCTACATTTACTACACTTGCTCAGTCCATAGCTATACAGAATGAATGTCCATTAGTCATTCTGACCAATCCAGTGGCCACTCCCAAAGCAGCTAGGGTTCGAGAATTCACCCAAATAAACCCTCTATCTTTCCATGGGTCTAAGTCTGATGAGGACCCTCAGGAGTTCATTGACCAAGTCCAGAAGGTCATTGACATCATGGGTGTTACTTCTACTGAGAGTGCTGAGTTAGCTGTCTACCAGTTATAGGATGTTGCTCATGATTGGTACAAACAGTAGAAGTCTGAGAGGTTAGATGATACAGGCCCTATCGAGTGGGAGGAATTTATCACAGCCTTCTTAGACAGATTCTTTCCCCAAGAGCTGAGGGAAGCCAAAGTTCTTGAGTTCATTAACCTCAGGTAGGTCAATATGATGGTTAGGGATTATTTTCTTAGATTAACTCAGCTAGCCAGGTATGCTCCTCATGTGGTTGCAGACAATAGAGCTAAGATGAGCAAGTTCGTGTCAGGGGTCAACGATAGCATGGTAAATAAGTGTAGGTCTGCGATGTTGATCGGTGATATGACCTTAGCCAGACTCATAGCCCAAGCCCAGCAAGTAGAAGAGCAGAAGTTTAAGACTAGGGAGAGGCAGAACAAGATAGCAAGGTCAAGTAATTTCAACTTTACTCACCCCAAGTCAGATGGAGGAAACCGTTCACAGTTTCGCTCCAAGTCAGTCGTTCCAGCTCCTTCCTCTGCCAGCGCTCCAGCGCCGAAGTTCAAAGACGGTGATAGAGACAAAATGCCAGGCTCTAAATCTCAGGGCAGTGTTAGCAGTGCCTGAACGAATCCCCTTTGTCAGACTTGTGGTAAGAACCACAAGGGTATTTGCAGAGCTGGTAGTGATCTCTATTTTGGTTGTGGCAAGCCAGGCCACAGGATTAGGGAGTGTCTGCAGTCAAGTCTTCAGGGTCAGCAAAATTATTCTACACCTCAGTCCAGTCGCCCGAACCAGCAAGGTGCCATTTCCAGTGCTATCAGTGGGCAATGCCCAAACAGACTCTATGCTCTTCAGTCCCGGCAAGATCAGGAAAATTCTCCTGATGTCGTTACTGGTACGTTACAGATTTTTCAGGTTCATGTTTATGCTTTGCTCGACCCAGGTGCATCTTTGTCTTTTGTTACTCCATACATAGAAGGTGACTTCAGAATCAGTCCCGAAGTCCTAGCAGAGCCCTTTTCAGTCTCTACCCTAGTGGGTAGAACCATCATAGCTCGGCGAGTATATAGGAACTGCCCGGTTATGATATCTCATAAATCCACATCAGCAGATTTAGTGGAGTTAGAGATGACTAATTTTGATGTCACTCTCAGCATGGATTGGCTTTATTCTTGCTATGCCACAGTCGACTGCAGAAACAGGATAGTTTAGTTTTAGTTCCCGAATGAGCCCGTCCTAGAGTGGAAGGGTAGCATTTCAGCGTTCAGGGGTCAACTTGTTTCCCACCTTTGGGCAAGAAAAATGATTTCTAAGGGGTTCAGACGATATCTAGTAGGGTTTAGGTGTATAAAAGGCAAGAAAATAAAGATTTGATCTCAACCTTTAGATTCATTTTGTATCGACGATTGAGATTTAAACTTGGAAGATTTTAAATTGGACATCATGTTGGGTATGGTTGTAATAAAAGGGCTATAATTGTAATGGATCAAACAAGAATAGGCTAAACTTGATAACAGTGGCTAAAATTGCGATAAATTAGGTAAGATTGGGTTAAAAAAATGGCTAACAGATGAATGAATTAAACAAAGTGATTTAATTTAGGCCGTTATTTAAATAATAGTAGTAGTAAATAATAATAATAATAATAATTAAATAATAAATAATAAATAATAATAAATAATAAATAATAATAATTTAATTGAATAATAATAATAATTAAATAAATTATAATAATAAATAATAATATATATAATAATAATAATGTTATTAAATAAACAAAAATACTCATATAAATGGTATTAAATAATGGGGAATTAGACAATGTGTTTGCAAAAAAATTGTGAAGGTGTGCAATTACGTGAAAAAATTATTTAATTAATAAAATTGTGTAAAATATTGTATTTAATTTAAAAAATTATAAGAATGATGATAAAAGATGATAAAAGGATTTATGCATTTTCTAAATTATGAATGCGATATGTCAGAAATCTGTTTGATGTAAGAAAAATATGCAAAAATACTAATGTTTAAAAATTAACGATTTTGTTAAAATAGCAGCCTAAATACAGTATCGGGAGGTCAAAATTGGATGCCAACAATAGTTTGATTGGTTGTCAAGATAGACTATGTGTTTTATGCATTGATGGTTTGAGACAGTAAATTTTGGTTGAGGCGCGTGGTGCGCGTACTTCATTCACCCAGAGGCCACTAAAATATACCGTGATCTCTGAGAAATCTATTGGTGGAGTTGTATGAAGAAAGATATTACAGAGTTTATAGCTAAGTGTTCGAACTACCAGTATGTTAAGGTGGAGCAACAAAGGTCTAGTGGTGTGCTCCAGGAGTTCAGCATCCCCACTTAGAAGTGGGAGATGGTGAACATGGACTTTCTAACAAGTTTGCCTCGTACGCATCGTCAACACGGTTTGATTTGGGTCATTGTATATAGACTGACCAAGTCAGCCTATTTCTTACTAGTTCATACTTCATATTCAGCTGAGGATTATGCTAGACTCTATCTCAGGGAGTTGGTAAAATAGCATGGGGTTCTGTTGACCATCATCTCAAATAGGGGTATTCAATTCACCTCTCACTTTTGGAAAGATTTACAGAATATTCTTGGTACCTAAGTTAATCTCAGCCCAACTTTTCATTCTCAGACAAATGGTCAGGTAGAGAGAACTATTCAGATGTTAGAGGACAAGTTGAGGGCATGTGTTATTGACTTTAAGGGTAGCTGGGATGCCCACTTACCTTTGATTGAGTTCGCCTATAACAACAGTTATCACTCAAGTATACAAATGGATCCTATTGAGGCTCTTTATGGGAGGAGATGCAGGTCCTCTATTGCTTGGTTTGAAGTAGGTAAGGTGGCTTTGATAGAGCCAGATTCAGTGTTTGTAGTGCAGAAGAAAGTTCAGCTGATCCGCGATAGGCTAAAGACAGCCTAGAGCCGACAAAAATCTTATGTAGATATGATAAGAAAAGATCTTAAGTTTTATGTTGGTGACCTAGTGTATTTAAAAATTTCACCTATGAAAAAGGTGAAAAAGTTTGGCAAGAAGGGAAAGCTCAGTCCCCGCTATGTTGGCCCATATAGAATTTTGAGCCACTTTGAGAAGGTAGCTTATGAGTTAGAGTTTCTTGTAGATTTGACATCAGTACATCCGGTGTTCCATGTATATTTGCTAAAGAAATGCATCGGTGGTTCAACTTCTATTGTTCTTTTAGAGAGTGTAAATATGAAGGATAGTCTTTCCTTTGAAAAAGTCCCTATTGAGATCCTTGACTGTCTGATTCGTAGGTTGAGGAAAAAGGAAATTCCTTTGGTTAAGGTTCTATGGAGAAATCAGTTTGTTGAAGAAGCTACTTGGGAAGCAGAAGCAAATATGCGAGCCCAGTATCCTCATCTTTTCTCCACAAATTCAGACTCAGCTTGAGGTAATGTTTTCTTTAAGTTGACTCTTTCTGCTCTCTGTTTTATCTATATAACCATACTCATGTCACAGCATACATTCACTACTAGAAATTGGGCCTATAGCAACGGACTCTATGGCGACGGTTGTCAATACGTTGTAAAAGATCCTTTATTGTGATGGTTCTTAGCATTGCTAAAAGAAAATTACTCTACTACAATGATTTACTAATATAACCGTTACCACTATAATTGACTGTTGCAATAAGGATACCTATAACAATGCTTATTAAAACTATTGCTATAAAGGAAAAAAAAGTGTCTATAGCAACGTTATCAAATCCTTTCTAAATATTTTCACAAATCCGCCAACTGTTTTCACACGTCCGCTACTTATTTCCCTCAATCTATTTTCTCTTTCTCTCAAACCCTTTCTCTCTATAATTTCCTCAAACGATAACACAAACCTAATTGAGATTTGCCACTTCGTAATCTTACCACAGATCGAACAAGTTGATAACAACTGATCATTATTGTAATCTTCTAAATTTACTTCGTCTTCTTCTTCTTCATCTTTTTGTAATATTCATTTCTTGTTGCTCGTATCAACAAGTGCTTTCTACTTTCTGCCCTTTTTACTAGAGAGGAACAACTTTTTGGAAGCCTGAACGGGACTTCTCATGTGACCTCTCAATGATTTACCAGATCCAAATCCTTTGTTACAGTACCTAGGACTGTAGAAGAAGTATTCACTAATTTCAAAGGTCGCAGAGCTGGTCTAATCAAAGCACGTACTGCAGGTTTCTAATTCTTTTTGTTTTTGTTGGATTTTCATGCAGTGTTATGAGTTTTTAAGCATAATTACTTTCTGGTGTTTCTGAGTTTTGTGGGTTTTCCTAATTATGTTGTTAATTTTTTATTTTACTAATTATGATTTTATTTTCTCATGAATTATTGCAGATTTTGAGAAATTTGATTAGCAGTGTGATCCTATTGAGTTTTCTGTTTCTCAGTTTATGCATTTAGATCTTCTATTTTACTAATCTTGGGGTGTATATGTAGTGTACTTTCTATATGCTATAGCTTTTAATTATTAGGGACTTTTTTTAGAGAGAGATAGAGAGAATTTTGTTGTGCATGTTCCTACTGTATTTTGGAATTTCGTTGTCAATTTGGTATAAGTGATTAAGCTACCTAATTAAGACTTTGTGACTGTTAATGTTGATTTTTAGAATTCTATAATTTGCCCATTGTCCAGTTTTGGTGTCAGTTTTGTAATTTCAATGTCTTTTTTCCTGAAAGTGAGCTAAAACACCTCATGATTAGAGCTTTCTGAGTGTTTGCATCATTATTTCATTTGATGTTCTTCTTTGACTGTTATGCAGGAACGAAAACAATCATATCTTTATTTAGTAGTTAATTGTCGCCTCAGTTGAAAAAAAATTCTTCTGCATTTACAGCAGAATTATCATGACCTCGAACTACATTCCAGAATATGAGTTATAAAACTGAGATCATTACTTAGAATTTTATGTCATTTAGTGAGTGTGTCAATGTCAGAATTATTTCCATCGTAATATTGAGGACAGTGCATCAATTCTCAAGAAAGACGAGATGTTAAATTTCTTCTATGTAGCAGTGATTTGTGTTGCAAATTTCTACATGCAATTCCCTCTAGTGACGAAAGAGGGCTAATTTGTGTTGCAAATCTCTATTAAGTTGTGTTGTGAATCTTTTAGTGTTGTAGTGTCTGGATTTTTTTAGGGTCTTTTCTTCAATTTGGAGATTTTAAGGTTACTGTATTCTTCTGATTGACGATTTTGACCTAAAGTTTTATATTGTTGGAGTTCTTCTGTTACATGAGCTATTAACCTGGGTACCTTAGAGTTGGGGGTTGGAGCTTGTCGTTTTTGTTTGTAGGGACAAGTTTAGGAGATTGGGGAATGAGCATTGTATAAAATATGGAATCAAAGCAAGTGCGAGAAATTAATCTAGTGCTACTTCTGGACCATTGCTCAGGTACTAGGCCAGGCCCTGCTCTCTCTTTTACTTGTTTTACTACATGCACAACCTATATTACTGCATACACACAAGCCTTTGGGTATATTTCCTGAATTAACCATTCTAATTTTGATGATTTACCAACCCAACTTGTTGGGTTCCTGTGTCTTAATGAGAAATCTTTGGTCTTCTTAGATTCAGCCAAATAAATTGCTATAGGGTAATGCACATCTATGCTTTTTTTTTGGTGCATGTGATATGCTACAATGACTGTTGATATGTTTCTCTTCCCCTCTCTTGGAGAAATAACAACTTTTCTGGTTTGAATAACCAAACTAGGAAATATTTTTTGCAAAGGGATTGGTGTATCACTTTCTGTTTTTTAGTATTTGTAAAAAACTAGTATTCATCATTCATATTTTTCTTTGAATGATCTGTTAATCTTATAGCTAATAAAATGCCGCACTACTGGAAAGCTTTAATAGGTGATAGTTTGTGTGTGACATGAAATGTTAAGTATAGTGTCAGTCGCTTGCTTTTTGAAAGATGACAGTTGATGCATTATTTTGTAGATGCTAGTATTGATCAAGCAAAATGGGATCATCTAGAGTGAGGGATAAGCTGAGACGTGATATAGATACTCATATTGTTGAAGTTTATAGTGCCAAGCTGGCTGAAGTGACAACCTTCTACCAGGTATGAAACTATTACAACCATTATAGTTTACCATCAAGTCTCACATTGTAGTCGTTATCTCCTTACATTTTGGAGGATGCTCATTTCTGGAGCTAGCGTTGAGTCTTGAGATTGAACAAGGCCCAAGATCCATTTTTATAACATGATATGAAAGCCATACCAACCTTTCCCTGTTGTTATGTTATCAAACGATAGACCCTTATATTATTCCACACAACAATGATAGACCCTTGTGTTATTCACTCCAAATGTCCAGAATGTGTTGTGCTAAGAGTCCCACATCAGTCCAGTGCATAGGATGTCATCACCTTATTTGGTCTTTAGATAATCCTCACCTTCTCATGTAACTTCTGAGGTTGAGTTAGGGCCAAAGTTTACTAAATAATGTGAATGTTCAGAACTCACTTCAATTTTTTTAGGGATCTATTCTAGGATTTAAGGTCAAAAAATTTGCTTTTAGTTCTCCGTTTAGAACAACAACTTGATCTCCTTCCTTGAAGTGTTTCTTCCTCTGATTTTTCATGGGCAATGTGGAAAAAGACAATCTTTCTGCACGCTCATTGTCATCACCCTTAGCTCTGCGAAATTTCTTAAGATCATCCAGAGTTGGCTGAACCTTGTAACCGATTGACCTAATCAACACTGACTTATACAAAAACCTATCTTTGAATTTTAGAAACTTCATACCATTAGTAATCACCAGTAATTGAATTTTCTACCGTGTTACTGGAATCCCCAATGCCTCAGCTTTAGTACACTCCAGAATCTCATGGGAGGGTAGAACTTCTCCTTTTTCGATATTTCTATACCATCAGACATGTTAATCAGAGCCCAAAAATCAATCTTGGGAATCAACTTTACTGTAACTCTTTTACGTATATCATCTCCATTCATAATCTATACAATATATCCTTTGTAAGTCCCCCTCTTCATCCTCACCCACGAACCATTCTATCTATTTTCTTTGATAAAACTGAATAGGAACTTAAATATGTAAATGGTGTTTCAGATTTCATGTTCATCTATACAAGTGTAGTGTCATCTCTCAATATAAAGCAACTTGTAGTTGCTGATTTAGCAAGATTGCTTTATTCATTGTTAATTTAGAATTCCCAGTGATGTCTTACTTGTTCTTGCATCTCTATTCCATACAGATTCAGATTCTAGTAGCTCTTCTAATGATGAGTCTGAAGCTCAAAGAACATCTAATCATGCTGATCAGGTGAAGAGAGATACAATAGTTTCTAAATTAAACCTTCACAGTGTTTATTTCCATTGGGCCTACTTTTGAGTAATTGGAAACCTAATACATATTTTTGTGCCGGTGTTTGACCACAGGATCACAGTTCACCAGTAAAGATAGATGGAAAGGAAGATGGCAATAGTTTAGCTAATAGAAATTGTGAGTTCTTTTTGATTTAATATAGTAGAGTTTTACAAATAACAATAGCATACCCAATTAAATCCCACAAATGAGCTCTAGGAAGGTTAAAGTGTACGCAGACCTTACCACTACCTTGGAAGGTGGAGAGCATGTAGTAGAGAATTCTATTGATGATTATCCTATATTGCAAACTGAGCACTTATCTGAAATGTAGGAAGTGCATACATCTGTAGAATACCTATATGGTTTGTAAAGTGTGTTGTCTAGTAGTTTCATGGAATAGTCTAGGGGCATCTTTTTTCTCCTGAATAGAGCTTGTATAGACATGAAAGAGAATGAGCCCATCTAAGAGAATAAACCTCAGGAATCCAGCGTTAGGTTATTAATTTTTTTGACTCTGTCAGGTGGTGTTTGGAGATCCTGTAGTTAGGTTATTTTGCTATGTCCATCCATCGACTTTATAGATGTTGCTATTTCAGTCCTTGTTTAATCTCCAGAGTCTATAGGTGGTGTTTGGACATCCTGTACTCAGGTTTTTTTGTTATGTCTATCCATCGACTTCATAGATGTTGCAATCTCAGTCCTTGTTTAATCTCCAAAGTCTATCAGTGGTGCGGACCAGCCGGATCAATGTTCTTAACAAATTCCACTCTCTATTGAGTCAGAAGCATATCAAGATGGTCAGTTGATAAGTGAAATTTTTTTCTGTATTTATTTATTCTTAAGAAAAGTTGGTTTTTTTCCTCTTGCCTCTGTTAATTTGTGAGTTCATCCATTGTATTTTTAATATTTTAGGGAAGAGTGAGATTAGTGAGAGGAGTGGCTCCCCTGGAAAGCTCTATAGGGTTGTTGTCCTAAAGAACAGATTTTCAGATACAATTTTAAAAGCTCGAGAGAAGACACTTGTTGAGGTGAGCATGCTTTGCTTATTATAGGCGTGCTAGTTCTTTTCCATTTATTTTGACCCATGTTTCATTCAATCCTGTAATTTTGCTATAAAGGTCGAGAAAGGTGATCCAGAGAAACTGCATCGTGAAAGGGAACAACTTGAGATGCAGAGGAGGAAAGGTACCCAATATTAAACATGCAAGCAATTTCTTTTTTTTTTTGCATGTGAATTAGAAACCTGAAAAATTTAATTTCCATGATGAGCGAAAGCTAAGTTGCAAGCTAAAGCCAAAGATACTGAAAAAGCTCAAAGAGGTGCAGAAGTGGAAGTTGCAGCTAAGGCTAAGAGGAAGAGAGGGCGTGATAGAGAAGCAGCAAGACAAGCATGACTCTAGGTGAGTAGTAAAAGATATATATCATGTTGTAGAAGGTCAAGTGCTTAGAGCTGCATGTACTTCAGATAAAATATCAAATAGAACTTCCATTGGTTTGTGCAAATGGAAAAGACTGTAGACATTAATGAGAATTTAACACATTTGCCATTACTGCTCCTGTTATTAAATTCTTGCATTACCAAAATAGAGAATAAAAAACAATATGATTTTCCATATCACCCTGTTCTATTTATTACCAAGAGAAAATTATAAATGTTTTAAGTTGACTTGCAATACAAGGAAAATTGAGCTAAGAATGTGTGTCGATGTTGCTAATTTTCCATCTCTCCATCACGATGCTCTTTTTAAGTGGATGTTGTTCCTTTCTTCTATCTGGGAGTTATCTGGCAGGAGATTCACTGTTGGATGGGATTTACCCATGTTGTTGCCACAAGCCCACTTTGATAGTTCACAGTCATGGTGATTCTAATCTTTTTATTTCATCATTTTAAGTGATAATTTATATTATTTTGTTCTCTTTTTATTGGTGTTCAAAATAAAGAAAGTGATGAAGACATTGACCTTACTTGAGAAGATTTTTAGGTTGTGGACAAATGCTCTAATATCAATAGTTTTCTATTGACTTTCTTGAACCTTATCGCAACTTGAACTTGATAGTATGTAAAAGCTTAACTAATCATTTGGACTTGATTACATTTTGCTTTTGGCTTTAAATTACTACATTGTTGCATATTTTGAATTATGATATTATTAATGAATGATTTTGTTTTGTGAGGTGTATATATTGTGTTATAATTTATTATGTATGTAAATAAAAATTTACATTAATACGAGTGACTATTTATATAATCATTGAAATGGATCAATAAACCATTGCAATAGATAGTCAAAATGCATTGCAACACAATAACAAAAGCGTCGCAATAGATACTATTGCAATGGTTTAATGTCGTTGCAGTAGAATCTATTGCAACTGTTACTAACCGTTGCAATAGATAAAAATAGGCGTTGCAACATAATAACAAAAGTGTCGCAATAGATGTTGTTGCAATGGTTAGTGACCATTGCAATAGAAGCTATTGCAACGGTTACTAATCGTTGCAATAGATGAAAATAAGCATCTCAATAAGTCCAAAAATAACAGTCGCCATTGGTCAAGCTATGACGACGGTTGTTTGAAACTGTCGCCATAGCTTGACCTATGGCGATGGTTCAGACAACCATCGCATAAACCGTTGCCATAGACCTATTGCAATGCCCACCTATAGGACACTTGCTAAACCGTTGCAGTAGAGCTATGGCAATAGTTTTTCTATCTATTACAACGGTTTTACAACCATCACCATAGGGGTAATTTCTAGTAGTGATTCACGAAATTAATTCAGTCCATGTATCATGTATCATGTTTCAAACCCAATTATTTAATCATGTTTCAGTTTATCAATATTTAGTATACACTCTCAGTCTCCTTAGTATCTCATCTTAACCAGTTTCATTCTAGGATAAATAGTCCCAAGGGGGAGATATTGTAATACACCGTATGATTCTAAGCTCGATTCAGCTTCTCGTTGCATGTTTAAGGGCTCCAAGGCTTGAAATTTTCACTAAGTGTTGAGGACACAGTCATTTTTAAGACCCTAAGATTTCACGGATTTTATTTTTGGCCTTCCCAAACTAGAGACATTGGTTTTTGAGTTGAAACATGTTTAGGGATGGTACAGGTATGTCTCGGAAGAGTTTTAGAATTTTTGAACGGGATTCGGGGCATGTTTGGACCACAGAGACAAAGAGCCTCCGTGATAGGGCCGCTTCACGGAGGCAATGCCCCATGATAGGGTCCACATTATGAAGGATATGCCCCGCAATAGTGTTTGTATTGCGATTCTATGCTCCACAATCAGGTCTGTGGTGCGGAGATGGTGTATTTCCAGCTTCATGAATTAAAGAGGATAATGGGTAGTTTGGTCCTTTCCCCTCAACCCCAATCGTCCAAAGCACGACTTATAACACTCAAAAGGGCATGATTTTCCCATTATCATCAAAATTACTCACGTAGAAACCCCCCTCCTTCCTAAGAATGAGTAATTCAAGCTTCTACTCCCAAGAATTCAAGAGTTCAAAAGTTTAAGTTTTCAAGTTCAAGCCTTCTTCAAGAATCTAACCATTGAGATATATGGGGTATTCATCAATGGGCTCCTTCTACTTATTGAGTCCTAAAAATCCTCTATTTGGTTCGAGTATGAGTTTTACTCTTTACTATGATTTAATTTAGTGTAAATTATGAAATATATCCATGTTTCCCCATTAATTTTACATTCAAGCCATGCTATTAGCTTTTCCATATGAATTATGATTCTTTATGATTTAAATTCCAAACTCATATGTCATGTTTGGTCAATACCATGTCAAGTTGTCAAGTTCATGTATTTAATCATATAAACATGATATCCTCTCAAGCTTAACTTATCCTCATGTTGTAATTGACTAGATTATCAGTTATTTAAATGCATTATATTTTGGGTCCCCCAAATTATGACTTTCTACCAATGTTTTAGATAATGTTATCATATTTAAAGTATCATTCAGTGTTGGCGGGTTATGAACACCTGATACTTATTTGTTTACTCATGCTTCATATTTCAAAGTAATAAGTCAGTTAAACCATGATTCTTATCATTATACTCAGTTGTTATGATCATGTTGAGCATTATCACTTGTTATGTTCAGTTGAACTCAAGTCAGTACAAGTGTCAGTTCAGTTGGGAGTAGGATTTATCATCGATCAAACCCAGGGATGGTGGCTCACCTGCCAGTAGAGGGCATGACCCTTAGTAGCAATCCCTGAGTTCTAGAACTTCGTAACCAGTGTAGGTTTGAGAGTCTTCCTTCTAGTTAAGGGTTGACATATATCTCATAAGAGCACCTGCCAGTAAAGGGTGACTCCCTAGTCCTTCGGGACACCAGTTTAGTGGATCCACATAACTAGTGTTAGTACATGTGGTAAAGTACTGACACCCTTCCAACTGGGGTTACAAGTTGGACCCCGATTAGCTCACATTGGGCATGTTATTTACATGATACCTCCCACAGTTTCAGTCTAGTTACTCAGACTAAGTACGGTTTAGTTTTATATAACCAAGTATACAGATATCAGTTAGTCAGTATTCAGATATCAGTTATTCATTATTCAGATATCAGTTAATCAATATTTAGATATAATTTAGTCAGTATTCAAATATCAGTTATTCAGTATAAAAACACTAGTTATCCATTTACTTAGATTTTTGTCATTCAGTCACACAGGCATCAGTCATTCAGTTAATCAGATCAACTCAGCATATGTCTATGCTTATTTTTGCATTTATCTTAACATGTTCATGCACTTATGTTAATACTTACATGATTTCAGTTAGTCTTTACCCATCATGCCAGTAGTACTGACCGTATATTTTCTCTTGCGCTATGTTGTCTCATAACATAGGTTCAGACGCACAATTTCCTGACCACTCATACCCAACTCAGTAACCATCTCAACAGCAGTAGTAGTAAGTCCTTATCTATCGAGGATGCTATGATTTTATTAATTTATAGTACTTTCATTTATGTCAGTAGGTTGGAGTTAGTTGAGGGTTTGTTCTATCAACTCTTTGCCTTTTTTAGGCTTTTGGATGTTCAGACTAGATGTTCAGACAGTCAGTTATCTTTCAGATGTTATCAGTTGTTTTCAGACTTGACAGTTATATTTTGGTTCAATATTCCATTCTGGACTATATTTTATCAGTATATTCTCCGTACATGTTATTTTAGTATTAAATTATTCAGTGCTCACAACAGGTACCAGATCATGGGTTTGTTTGGGGTCACTTATGGACGTAAGCACCATGTTGCAACCAGGGGGTAGCTTCGGGTCGTAACACTAAAAAATATAGTAATATAGAACCTGTATTCCTAAAACCTTAGAGTAAGATTAGGATCATGGTGTGAAGCTGTTGTTTCACATTTAAGGATTAGAGCATGGGCATGACTTTGCATATAAAATTTGGATCTTAGACATAGGCATGGAATAAATGTATAAGACATGAGTAGAATGTCATCATGGATGAATTACCTGGAATATGCTAGAATAAAAATGGACCGTAATAGAACTCATCATATCTCTTTTCTAGAACTCATTACTATCTGTACTTAAGACCCAATTTGGTTCTTTACCCTATAATCTCCTCCTTAGGTCAAAGTCGATATTTAAAGTTTGTGAACCTATTCTCATGAGCTATCATCACCTTACTCCTACTGATGGACTATATTATCATTGCTAGGATTTCTACCTGAGATACTTTCTTAACTTTATCTAGCTTCTGTAGTCCTCATTCTATATCTTACGATCTCACTGTTTTACATAACTACTTCAGTTATACCTGATCTTCTCTTCTTAGTCTGCTAACATCAAATCCGTAGATTCATATCCACCTAATTCAATGAAAATTAAAATTGTACTAAGAGGCTCCACATCATCTATTTATAATCCTCTCAATTCAGCTCTCAAGAGCATAATATAATACACACTTAACCTTCTCCACACTTTAGCAACTCAAGGTTACTAACTAGGTATACATAGCCCATAATAACTTAGAATCTCATATAGCGATATACTACCTTGGGTACCATTTTTTATAAAACTTAGGGATTTCTTTATCTAAGGACTCAACTAGAATTCAATGTCTCATCCTTATTCCACATACGCGTGCGCACACACACACACGCATACATATACATATATATATGTCATGTTTTCACATTCACATTTCTCCTAAATTATCAAACCTAAGCTCCTCTACAAAATTATCTAAGCCTACTATATCTATTTTCTTAAACTTGTGTTATCATTATCACGTTGTCATTCTATTTACTGCACATATTTTACCTCAGGTTAACCAATCTTGTTACAACGCTATTATTAAACGAAGTATTTTCGAGTCCCTGTTGATAATTCACGTCCTACTATATTTGATTTCTTTCTCAAGCAAATCAAAGTAGGTGTGTCTACTATTTGCAACCAACAGATGTTAATTAAAACTTCAGATTTATCAAAAAATCCTACCACCTGTTGAATCTTGAATATTTAGAACCTCATCAAGACCTAACCCTAGATCTCATAACTTAGGTTAATAGAGTTTAGCCACTCATGATGTAACGAACGAAACATATAATTAAATTCATGATTTGAAATATGAACTTACAGAGATGAATATAACTAGGGAATCACAGATTAGATCACAAAGGAAAAATTCCAAAATACTAATAATAATCTCTCAAAAATAGTTGTGTTGTTAAAGTTAAGAAGTAAAGAGAGAAAATATCAAAATATGTTGTCCAAAACTCTAGGTGTCGACCTTGTCTAGAATAATAATAATAATAATAATAATAATAATAATCATCTATAAAACCCTAAAACAAAGCTTTAATTAGTTTAACCTAAATAAGGAAACAAAATCAAGGTTACAGCTTTTTCTCGGAATAGATGATAACTATTGGTGATGCCTTATCAGGATCCTGATGACTTATCAAGAATGTTGTCTGGTCTTCATCAAATCTGCACTATCCTGTCTTAGGTTGACGGCAACTTCTGATGACTTATCAGGACTATGACGACTTATCAGAAATGTCGTCACACTTTTGCTCCAATTCTTATATTTTGACTACGTCTGATGGCATTCCTGACGACTTATCACCATTATGACAGCCTATCATAAAATGTCATCGATTCTACCAGCTGTAACTCATTCTCTATTTAAGACTGACGATAGCCTTGATAGCCTATCACCGGGCTAACAACCTATCATGAATGTCATCAGCTACACTTGTCTTTTAATTGCTTCAGATTTCAGCCTTTTTTCTTCCATTATTATTGGTTCTCTATCATATCAACTTCTACTGCAAAATCAAACATAAAACAATCGAAAATGACAAAAGTTGCTCAAGACTGCAATTATTCTTAGTAAAAAGCCTCAAATGTGTTTGCATCTGCTCACACATCAACACCTCCAACTTAAAACAATTTCTTGTCCTCAAGCAACCAAAACATAACTAAGAGAATACAAAGTACAATTTGGCAGCTAACTACTCATATTAGTTCAGAATAATTTCACTATCTCCAAGGTCAGTCAATTTAAAACTCACTATTGATGTTTTGAAGAACAACCATGCAACTCACAAGCATCAAGATATGGCAAAAATTCAGCAATAACAATCATGACATACCAAGACCACACTATCAGAACAAGTCAGTGACTTAGCAATATACCCAATGTGCCCTCACAATAAAGAAATCCCTTTTTCACTCATACCAGAATTCACATACTTAAATATTGGGATAATCACAAGTCTCACTCTCAGAATGAAGTTCCAAACACTACATGTCAAATGCCATAGTCTTGCCCTTATAGTCAGTACCCAAATCTTTAGGTAGGCCAGTTAGGATCACTTTAGGGCTTTTCTTAGGCTTGTAATATAGGCTAGGGGTTGGTATGATATTCATGGATATTTTAGAGTGACTATGCCTCCTTAACACTACACTAAACTCTTAGGGTTTCACTTTTCAACCTTCTTTTCTTCCTCTTCTTTTATTGATCACACATGCTCAAGATGGATGCGGTTTTTTCAATCATCATATTATCTTTTTATCATCTTTAACACAACTTTCTCTTTTCTTATTCCTTTTTCACCGCACCCAACTTTTTATTTTTTTCTCTTACTCTATCTCTCTTCATGCTCATTTTGCACTACGCACCCCTATGATAGCCACCTTTAACTTAGGTTGTTTGTCTAAGTCAAGGTGCATAGTATCCAAGGAGGACCAAGGCCAAAACAGGTTCATTGTGAGGTAAATGGGAAGGTGAGAGATTTGACAGAAAGAAACAGGCATATAGGCTCAAATCAGGGATCATGGGATATTATAAACATTGGGAAAGTCATTTAGGCTGAAAGTGGGTTACAATAAAAAATGGTCTATGATCTTTTTCTAACCCCTATCCTACAACATAGGCAAGACTAACAGAACAAGTTCTAGATTCGGCACACAGTGGGAGCTGAGTAAGAACTCACACACACATGGAACACAAGTACATTGCATATCACTACTTATCCGATTCATGCAATTTGTTCAACAAAAATCATAAAGTCGCCAGACTAATGCCACAAAAAGATGCACCGTAGTCAGAGATAAATGTGATTTGCATAGTTATAAACTCAGATCAATGGAGAGTTTCTCAAAAGTCACAAAATAAGCTAACTCCCTTAAGTACCTGTATTACTTCTAACTTTCTACCAAAAATTGTTACAATAACATCCTACCCTACACCCTCAACTTAAAATTGAAAATAAAGCTAAACTAAGGGTTAGAGTATACCTAGAATAGATCAATCCCGGGGTTCATGGGTTGCCTCCCATGCAGCGCCTGATTTAACGTCACGGTACAACTCAGGTATCTCGATTACTTCAGACTTCATCGAGACAGATAATGGTGATACTTTTCATTGATTCTTTCGGACCTGTGTAAAGCTTGACACGTTGCAGATTTACCTTGAAGGTACTACCATCATCGTTTTCAAGTTCCACTACTCCAGATGAGTAGACTTGGCTAACTTTAAAAGGGCCTGACCACTTAGATTTCAGCTTACCTGGGAATAATTTGAGTCTGGAATTGAACAGAAGCACCATGTCACCCTTTTAGAAGTCTCATTTCTCTATCCTCTAATCGTGGTATTTTTTCATCTTTTCTTTATACAGATCTGCTAGTTCATATGCCTTGAGATAAAATTCATCCATCTCATTCAGTTGCCCCAGTCTTAGCTCTGCTGCCTCCTTCCAATTAAAATTTAGCCTTTTGAGTGCCTATAAGGCTTTGTGCTCCAGCTCTATTGGTAGGTGGAAAACTTTTCCATAGACCAGCTGAAATGGTGACATGCCAATGGGTGTTTTGAACGCAGTTCGATATGCCTACAGGGCATTATTGAGCTTTTGAGACCAATCTTTCCAGCTAATGCTCACCATTTTGGCTAGGATGGCTTTAATATCTCGATTTGACACCTCCATTTGCCCACTGGTTTGTGGGTGGTATGGAGTAGCTACTTGGTGCTATTTCACCCCATATTTTGCTAAAGCTGCTCAAAATAGTTTGTTGCAAAAATGAGATCCTCATCGCTTATAATAGTACGTAGTACTCCAAAGCGAGAGAAGATGTTCTTCTTGAGAAAAGCAATAGCCCTCTTCCCTTTATTATCAGAAAATGCTATATCTTCGACCCATTTTGAGACGTAGTCAACAACAACTAAAATATACTTCATCCCTTACGAGCTTACAAAAGGACCCATGAAATCAATGCCCTAGAAATCAAATAATTCCACTTCAAACATCTTAGTCAAGGGCATCTCATGTATTTCGGAGATTGACCCCTACCTCTGACATTGGTCACATTTCAGCACAAACTCGTGGGCATCCTTAAACTATGTTGGCCAGTAATAGCCACTCTGCAATACCTTCCTATCCGTTCAATCTCCTTCATGGTGACCCCCAACTGGGAAAGCATAACATGCTTCCAATATGCACAATACATCCACTACCGATACGCATCTCCTTATAATATTGTCCGCACATTGCCGAAAAAGATACGGTTCATCCTAGAAGTAATGAGTCACATCATGCAAGAATTTCTTTCTTTGATGGAAGGAAAGGTTTTCTGGGATGACCTCACTCACAACATAATTTGCATAATCGGTATACCAAGGAAATTTTTCTACAGCAGTAGCTAGGATCTCCTCATCAGGGAATGCATCATTTATCTTCGTTTCATCACTAATTACCTGTTCACCTTTCATTCTAGACAGATGATCTACAACTTAGTTTTCGCAACCTTTCCTATCTTTGACCTCAAAGTCAAATTCTTACAGAAGCAATACCCATCTAATCAGCCTTGGTTTTGCATCCTTCTTAGCCGTCAGATACCTCAAGGCAGCATGGTCGATGTGGACCATCACTTTGGTCCCAAGCAGATAAGCTCTGAATTTCTCAAAATCATACACTACAGCCAGAAGTTCCTGTTCAGTGATGGTGTAATTTTTTTGCGCTCCATTCAGTGCTTTGCTGGCGTAATATATCGAATGAAATAGTTTTTTCCTCTTTTATCCCAATATAGCTCCAAGGGCAACACCACTGGCATCACACATGATCTCAAATGGTTTTGACCAGTCAGGTGCACCAACAATAGAGGCCTCAACCAGCTTCTTTTTAAGGTATTCAAATGCCTTCAAGCACTCATCATCAAAGGAAAACTTCACTTCTTTCTCCAAAAGTTTGCAAAGTGGATTTGCAACCTTCGAGAAGTCTATTATAAATCTCCGATAAAAGCCAGCATATCCAAGAAAACTATGCACTCCCTTCACTGAAATGGGAGGTGGTAGTTTCTCAATAACTTCCACTTTTGCTCGATCAATTTCTATCTTTTTTTCAAAAATTTTATGGCCGAGAACTATGCCTTCCTTTACCATGAAATGGCATTTTCCCCAGTTAAGCACCAAATTAAATTCAACACATCTCTGCAAAGCTAGATTTAGATTTGCCAAACACATCTCGAATGAATCACCCACCACAGAGAAATTATCCATGAATACCTCTATGGTGTCCTCCACCATGTTTGAAAAGATAGACATCATACACCGTTGAAAAGTGGCGGGCGTATTGCATAGACCAAATGGCATCCTCTTAAATGCAAAGGTGCCATATGGGCATATGAATATCGTCTTTTCCTGATCTTCAGAAGCAATGCAAATTTAGTTGTATCCAGAATAACCATCCAAGAAATAATACCACCCCCTTTCAGCTAATAGATCAAGCATTTGGTCCATAAAGGGCATGAAGAAGTGATCTTTCAGAGTTCAAGAATTTAGCTTGTGGTAGTCCATGCAAACTCTCCACCCAATTACAGGCCTGAGTAGAATCAACTCATTCCTTTCATTAGCAACCACCGTTATGCCTTCTTTTTTGGGCACGCATTAAACTGGGCTCACCCACTTGCTGTCAGAAATAGGGTAAACCACTCCTGCATCCAACCATTTAATAATTTTCTTCTTAACTACCTATTTCATTGGTGGGTTAAGACGAAGCTGATGCTCTAATGTTGGAATACAATCTTCCTCAAGTTGAATTTTATGTATACAGATGCTTGGGGGAATGCCAATAATATCTGTGATGGTCCAGCCTATAGCTCTCTTGTGCCTCTGAAGTACTGAAATAAGTGTTTTTACTTGTTGCTCATCCAAATCAGCCGCAATTATAACAGGTAGTGTGTTCCCGTTGCCCAAAAACACGTACCGTAAGTGTCCAGACAGTTCTTTTAATTCCAACACTGGAGGCTCCTCAATAGATGGCTTGTCTGGTGGTATTGGTCGATTAGCAAGGTCAAGGTCTATCTTTTTAGGAGCATAATGATATGAACCTATTCCTGTCAAAGCACAAACAGTCTCTTCATACTCCCCGATGCCTTCACTATCATAATTCATCATAATCCAAAGGTTCAATAACAAGTTGCTCAACTATGGACACTTCCTGTTCGTCTTCATAATACATATCAACTACTGAGAACACACTCATTTCTTCATGTTGCTTCATTGACTTACCCACATCAAATCGGTCCACTTCATCATTCATCCTGAATAAGAGCTCATTCACTCTCAAATCAATCAACACATTTCTGGTTAGAGAAAAGGTCGACCCAAAATTATGGGTACCTCAAAGTCCACCTTACAATCCATAATGACGAAGTCTATAGGGAATATAAAGTTGGACACCTTCACCAACACATCATACAGAATGCCAACAGGTCGCTTTACTGACCTATCCGCCATCATGAGTCGCATGTTGGTAGGTATGGGATTTCCCAGACCCAACTTTCTATAAACAGTCAGTGGCATCAAATTAACGCTTTCTCCCAGATCACATAATATCTTAGCAAATTCCATAGTCCCAATTGTACAGCGAATAATGAATGCACCCGGGTTTGGCTTTTTCTGCACCAAGGTCCTTGTAGAAATAGCGCTACAATGGTGGAGATTTTCTCCAAGTCGTAGCTTATGACTCTTTTCTTAGTCACAAGGTCCTTCATGAATTTTGCATATCCTGGCATTTGCTCAAGTGCCTCAACCAAAGGCACATTTATTGTCAATTGCTTGAGCATTGCTAGGAATTTGCTGAATTTTGCATCATCAGCCTTCTTCTTCAATCGTTGAGGAAAGGGAGGTGGTGGTCTTGGGATGGTTTTCAACACCACTTTCTCTTCTTTTTCCAAAGTGTTAACAGAACTATCCAGCTTCTCAGACTCTACTAGATTGCTTTCTTTGGATTCATCAATAACTACCTCACTATTTATAGATTTGCCCACAAAAGGTCCAGGTAATATCTTACCACATCATTCCGCGGATTCTAAACCGTATCGCTTGGTAATGTTCCACTCTTTCTCTGTTTGAATGCAGTAGAAAGTTGGCTCATCTGCTGCTCCAACTATTTGATGACAGTGGAGTGTGAGTGCACCAACTGACTGATGGATGTCAGATCGGTCTTCATGGTGGTTACACCAAAGTTGATGGCCTCAACTCCCTTCAACAATTTCTTCATCATGTCCTCCATGGATATCTTTCCAGAGCTAGTTGCAGCAGCTTTCCGATTTCCAGGAGGAACATATAAACCACTCCTATCATTATTGCTTCTCCAGTTTCCTTGCCCCCTATTTTTATAACTAGGCTTGTCATAAATGTTCCAACCTTGATTCCCTTGGCTATTTAATAGGAAACCCCCCTGATTATTAATACAATTCGCCTCTTCTTTAGGCTCCACATCCACTCGGTCTTGAGACGTTACAACTTTTACTTTCTCAGTCTTCCCTAACAATAAATGCTTGGTGAGCAAGTCCATCTAAGTCTTTAGATGGGCCATGTCTTTATCTCGTTCCTCATCTCTCCTATATTCTTCAGTAGACATACTAACAAAAATAGTGGGGCTTGCTACCACAGACCTCCTGGTATGCCAAGCCTGACTCTATTTGGTCATCCTATTTAGCATATCTGAGGCATCTTGAAAAGACAGATCAACAAATGAACTACCAGCATCATTATCTACAATCAACTTTGTTACAGAGTTGAGGGTCCTATATAAAGTCTCCATCAAGTGTAGGTCCATCATATTATGGTTCGAACACTGTGTTGGCTTCTTCTTGAATCTCTCCCAAGTCAGATGCAAAGTTTCAGTAGGAAGCTGTCTAAAATTGTTGATTTCGTCCCTCAACTGTACCCTCCTGAAGGGTGGAAAAAACCGTTCTAGGAACACTTCTTTCAATTGACTCCAGTGGGTGATGGAATCAGGCGTAAGCTCATTCAGCCACAATGTTGCCTCCCCAGATGGAGACAGCGGGAACAATCTCAGATAGTGTTCTAGCCCACTCCTGTGTTATCAAAAGATTTGTAAATGGTGACAAAATTCACCAGATGCAGGTTTGGATCATCCCCAGGAAGGCCACCAAATAACCCCTTCAGATTGAGGAGTTGGATCATAGTACTCGTAATGTTGAACTTGGCTCTAGGTGCCAACGGTGGAGGAATAATTGCACCCGTAGCACCTGCCCCGTCCATACCATCATTATCATCATTCAGATCATACTGGACCAGCTGGTACTCTTGTCTTCTTTGGAATAGACGGTTCTGGTTAACATTACGTGGCACTTGTGCAGTTATCTGCTCTACACGCCTTGGGTTACCAGGGTTCAATAACTCCTCATCCCCCAAATCTTCGTCCTCAGGGTTTGGATGTTGTGCATATTGCCCGACATTTTGCACATTCACCTGAGATCTAGCTAAAGGCTTCCAGTCTATCAGCTTCTTATTGTTCTGTCATTCTTTCTATTCGTTGCGGTTCTAGATTTAGTGGTAATAATGTTTCTCCGAAACTTCTGGTGCTTGGCATACACTATAAAATCCTGCAAATAAACAAAAACAACAAATAAACGTAAGTCTAGGAAACTTAACTAACAGTCAATTAGCGTATACAAACTTCATCTTACAATCGTATTCCCCGAAAATGGTGCCATTTTTTATAATGCTTAAATTAAACTCTTGAATGGGTGTAAGCGATCGTTGTCAATATAAAACCCAACTAGGTTGGGGTCAAATCCCACAGGGAATATGGTGTGAACTCAAGTTGTTTGTGATTTAATCTACTGATAGTTTAATGTTTCCTAAAATGGGGGGATTTAGGTTTAACAAGTTGTTGTTTGTCACTTTACTTTCGGTGTTTGTAAATCAAGAGTTTATGAAATAACCAGAATTATGTTCACTAGGGCTTTCGGTACATGAAAGATGCTAAAAGTGGTTCAAAATTCTCACGGTGGGTAGGATAACAAGCTATCTTTATCGATGTTATGCTTAAATGTCTCTCGACCTACTTAAGCCTTTAATTCCCTAATTCTCTCGAACTTAAGGAATTTCTATTTATTGCCCAGATTTTACCTCAGGTTAACCAACCTTGTTACAACGCTAATTACTAAACGAAGTATTTCCGAGTCCCTGTTAATAATTTACGTCCTACTATATTTGATTTCTTCCCTAAGAAAATCAAAGCAGGTGTGTCTACTGTTTACAACCAACAGACGTTAATTAAAACTTCAGAATTATCAAGAAATCCTACTACCTGTTGAATCTTGAATACTTAGAACCTCATCAAGACCTAACCCTAGATCCCATAACTCAGGTTAATGGAGTTTAGCCGCTCATGATATAACGAACGAAAGACATAATTGAATTCATGATTTGAAAGATGAACTTACAGAGATTAATAATAACTAGTGAATTGCAGATTAGATCACAAAGGAAAAATCCCAAAATACTGATAATAATCTCTTAAAAATAGTTGTGTAGTTAAAGTCAAGAAGTAAAGAGAGAAAATATCAAAATATGCTGTCCAAAACTCTAGGTGTCGACCTTGTCTGGAATAATAATGATAATAATCATCTAGAAAACCCTAAAACAAAGCTTTAAATAGTTTACCCTAAATAAGGAAACAAAATCAAGGTTACAGCTTTTTCTCGGAATAGACGACGACTATTGGTGATGCCTTATCAGGATCCTGACGACTTATCAAGAATGTCGTCAGGTCTTTTTCAAATCTGCACTAGTCCTGTCTTAGGTTGACGACAACTTATGATGGCTTATCAGGACTGTGACGACTTATCAGAAATGTTGTCACACTTTTGCTTCAATTCTCACGTCATGCCTAAGTCTGACGGCATTCCTAACGACTTATCACCATTATGACGGCCTATCACAAAATGGCGTCAATTCTACCAGCTAGAACTCATTCCCTGTTTAAGGCTGACGATGGCCTTGATAGCCTATCACCGGGCTGACGACCTATCATGAATGTCGTCAGCTGCACTTGTCTTTTAATTGCTTCAGATTTCAGCCCTTTTTACTTCCATTATTGTTGGTTCTCTATCATACAACTTCTACTGCAAAATCAAATATAAACCAATTAAAAATGACAAAAGTTGCTTAAGACTTTGCAATTATCATAGTTAAAAGCCTCAAATGTGTTAGTATTTGCTCACACATCATCTATCAAAACACGTGAGAATATAACCAACATGAAAGAATATAACTGAAATAATATGAGATTGAAATAAGATTTTGTAATACCCCGTACTTCTACCTAGCTTAAATTCGTCCCAAAAATGTTAAAGACTTGTTTCAAAGATGAATCCACTTTTATAACATTAGGGATGTTGCTATTCCGTCTAATTTGAAATTTTCCAAATTTACAATTTAAACCTTTTTTTACAAAAATTAAATTCAATGTTGAACTCAATGTAAAAATTCTAATTCTAATTTATATATCAAAGGTGTTATGTGTCAATTTTCATAATGCAGGGACCAAAAGGAAATCTTATAGTTTGGTAGAAAAAAAAATTCCATTTTCTTGAAAAGCCACTGTACAAAAATCCACGAGAACTCTGCCAGTGGAAGTGAGCACGCACAAACACTAAACAGGCAAACAGTGTGTGTAAAAATGGGAAAATGTCTTCTTTCATCTGCAGTTTCTTCTTTGAGATTTTGTCAGTTACCCAGAATCGTTCTTCCTTATAATCTGGCATTACCTAAGTGTTGTAGCACAAGTTCACAACTTTTTCAATATGGGTTTTGTACAAATTTGTCTAGTGGAGCCAAAACTAGTGTTGGAATTTGCACCAAGGCTACTTTATCAGAGGTGGGTAACACGCAAGATTACTCAAAGATTGGTGCTGATTCAACTGGAAGTATCCCCTCTAGTGAACTAATCAAAGTGGTTGAAGCTGCTGCCAAGACTGGTGCTCAGGTTTGGGTCCCTTTCTTGATTATGTCTATTTTCTTGGTGAATTTATGCTGAAAGATTAAATTTTTGAGTTTTTGTTTATAAATGGTGGATTGAATTGGGATACCCTTCTGTTCTGTCGAGCTATTAGAGACAATTAGGAGTTGGTTACCTAGAGGATAAGTAGGATGCTTAAGAACATGATATTAAGCTTCATTGAGGAGTTTGTGATGTTGGAGAAAGATAAATACAACCCATTAATTGCTCTACATTAAAGTTTGTGCACTACTTTGATTCCCAGGAAAGGGAAAGACTTTCCCATGAGATTATTGATCTTTTTTCCAAGTTCCGTACTCGTTTTTCATATGCTCGTTATGCTGACTATGATCATGGAATATCGATCTTTTACTTCCCTTTCTATGGACATATGTCGATCATGCAATTTCTCTTTTCACTACTGTTCTATCTCTCATCTGCATATATTCTTTAAATAATCTTTCTGACTCATAATCACTTACTTTGTTTCTCATCTTTTTCATTTTTCATTTTAGGTTGTAATGGATGCTGTGAATAAACCTCGGAATGTTACCTATAAAGGGCTCACCGACCTAGTGACCGAGTAAGGCTTTGTATTACTTTCCTTTGCTGGTTACTTTTTGTATCAGACCTGACATAGTTCTTTTGTTTCTTTTCTTCTACCCTGATGATCAGTGTGATTTATAAGTCTGCCAAATGCTGTTTCTCATAGATTTTTCAGTCAGTGTTTTTTTTGAGTTTCTGGTGATAACACTGAGTGCTGTATGATTCACAGTAATGAGTGAATCTATGATAGAAACTAAGATGAAGAAGAAATGAAATGAAAATTTATTGGTTAAATAAAGTGCAAGGATCTTAAACACTAGATTAACCAATAAGTTTGTCCGTATGGATTGGACCCATAACAAAGCATCGCAAATATGATTCCAAGCATCTATTCACCACCTGGGTCTGTCCATCAGATTGTGGATGGTAAGATGTACCCATTCTTAATCTTGTTTGGCTAAGTCGAAAATGCTCCTGTCAGAAAGCACGGAGAAAGATAGCATCCCGATCAGATAAGATTGATCGAGGAATGCCATGGAGACGCACAATTTCTTGGCAGAAAACATTAGCAACAGTCTTAGCGGTATATGGGTGAGAAAGTGGGATGAAATGAAAATACTTGCTGAGATGATCTACGACAACTAAAATTGTGTCATAACCACCAGATTTGGGAAGTCCTACGATGAAATCAAGTGATATATCTTCCCATATTCTATCAGGTATAGGCAGCGGTTGCAGAAGTCCAGCAGGGGCTATAGCTTGGTATTTGGCCTATTGACAAACCAAACAGTTCTGAACAAAGAGTTTAACATCTTGCTTCTTCCTTGGCCAGAAAAGGTTGGAGGAAAGACGCTTCAAGGTTTTCAAATATCCTCCATGTCCGGCAGAAGGTGTATCATGAGACTCTAATATAAGCTTTTGTCGAAGAGAAGAATGATCTGGAATAACTAATCTTTCCTTGAAATAAAGTTTCTGGTCTCCCAAATGAAAATCTGGTTGTAAGGAAGGGTCTTGGCTAATTGCTTGAATAATCTCACGAGTATATGTATCTGACTCGAGAGAATCTTGCCAATTGGAAAATCCAATGGTACAAGAATAGCAAGAGCCAAAAATTCAGCATTCAACGGCCTCCTTGAAAGAATCAGCTCCCAAATTGTCTTTCCCTGCTCTGTAGACAATTGTGAAGTCGAACGGAAGCAATTTCGTCAATAATCTTTGCTGCTCATTAGTGGTGATATGCTGAGAAAGGAGATACTTGAGGCTGTAATGATCTGTTTGGACATAAAAATGATGACCCAAGAGGTAGTTTTTCCATTTCTGCAAAGCTAAAACAAGGGCAAGCAATTCCCGTTTATAAGTAGACTTCAAACGATTGAAAAAAGAAAGTCCCTTACTAAACTACGCAATAGGATGGTCATCAAGAATAGCCCCTATTCCTTCTGAAGAAGCATCACATTCCACTACAAATGGTTGAATGAAATCTTGAAGTTGTAGTACCGGAACAGTTGTTAAAGCTTGCTTGAGAAGTTGAAAAGCGTTTTCAGCAGAGGTCAACCATTGAAAAGCATTTTCTTGGTAAGTTCAGTGAGTGGTCGAGCCACCATTCCATAATCCTCCACAAATCTGCGATAATAACCTGTTAACCCAAGAAATCCACGTAACTTCTTCACATTAGTTGGTACTAGCCGCTCCTAGACTTCTTGAATTTTTCCTGATCTACACCAACCCCATTTTTGGAAATCACACGACCCAAAAATGAAATGTGAATTTGTCCAAATAAGCATTTAGAAGTTTTGGCATAGAAATGATTGTCTCTGAGAAGTTGGAAAGCAAGTTGCAAGTGATTGATATGCTGCTCAAAGGTCTGACTGTATACCAATATGTCATAAAAGAATATGAGAATTAATTTGGGCAGATGTGGTCTGAACAAATCATTCATAGCACACTTGAACGTAGAAGGGGCATTAGTGAGACCAAAGGGCATAACAATGAATTCATAATGGCCAGAGTGCATACGGAACGCGGTTTTATGAATATCCGCCGGATTGACACGTATCTGGTGGTAACCAGAACACAAATCAATCTTTGAAAAAACCATTGCTCCGTGCAATTCATCAAGAAGCTCATCAATATTAGGGATTGGGTACTTATCTGGAACTGCAACTGTGATTTGGTTGAGACCTCTATAATCAATACGCATACGCCATGTATTATTTGGATGAAGAAGTATATATGAAAGCGCCGGAAGGTTTTCAACATAAGGGAAACCATAAAATATGTAGGTTGCTTATGTCATTATATGGACTTAAACAAACCCCTAGACAATGGAATATTAAACTTACTTCAGCACTCATGATTGCAGGATTTACTCAAGAGTGCTCATGACTACTCTTTGTTTACATTGAAAAGGATGGCAGGAATGGTGATAATGTTGGTCTATGTGGATGATTTGTTGATCACTGGTGATAATGAAGCCATGATCTCTGAAGCTAGAGGGGCTTGTATTCAACTCTGCATTTTGCTGAATCTCCATGATTGGCTAGAGGGGCTGTTTGCAAAGTTGAATGTGAAGGTTCATAAACCTATAACTTTGTTCAGTGATAGTAAATCAGCTATACAGCTTGCTGCCGATCCTGTCTTTCATGAGAGAACTAAACATATCGAAATTGATTGTCACTTTTATCGAGGATAAAATAAGGAATGGTCTAGTGTGGACCTTGTATGTTTCCACACAACATCAAGTAGAAGATATTTTGACGAAGAGCTTGGGGCATGATCAAAACTCTCACCTGTTAAGCAACCTTGGTCAAGCTTGGTGTGCTTAACATTCTGCACCCTTCAGCTTGAGGGGGAGTATTGGAAAGTTCAGTAAATAGTTAGTTATAGTTAGTGAGTCACTGTGTTCATTTCAGTAATACTGTTACATTGAATTACTATTCATTGAGTTGGTTGGTTGTTGTTAGTCGTGTGGTGAGCTGGCAGCTGTGAGTGTAGTGTAGTTGAGCTAAGAAACTTCTAGATGTTTTGAGAAGTTATACACTGGTCTATAAATAGATGCCTAGCTGGAATAATACTTGTAATGTGACAGTTTTCAATATACAGTTTACTTTTTCCTCTGCTTTGTTCAATGAGAGCTTCCATAGCCATGACTTCTCTTCTCTTGATAATGTAAATTTCTCACAATCCCCCTTATCTTAAGACCATTGCTTGATTTTAGCACTAAAGTTACACAATGCCTTCTTGTTAGCGAGTATGTACAATCTCATTTTATCCATTGACCTTATGCTTTGACAATTTGATAATTTATGTTGGCTAACTTTTAGTTGCTCCTTAGGTTGTAATATTCATTTTATTTCTTTACGCGGAGATTTTCATCATGCTGTTGCAGTAACATGTGTTGGTTTAAACTTATTGCAGCACAGATAAAAGTAGCGAAGTTGCTATCCTTGAAGTTGTGAGGAAGAATTTTCCAGATCATCTAATTCTTGGGGAGGAAGGAGGAATTATTGGGGACTCGTCATCTGATTATCTTTGGTGCATTGATCCTTTAGGTTTGTTCTACGGATCTCTAACTTCATGGCAATGAAAGTAGCTACGCATGTTAGGCGGAACACTCTGTTTCGGTTAGAGAACTTATGTAGGTTCTCATAAGTAGGTATGAGTGGTCAAGTTCAAGTGGTTTTAACTAATGGTCAGGTTATTTTAATTTGAAGGGTTCACATTTAACTAGTTCTCATTTAGCAAAATACAACTTCATTAACCTAAATACTAGCGGATTCTCACACAGGCAAAGGCATGTACTTGCACAAGCAATATGTGGATGAATATTGAGCATCGTTCCACAAGGACTTATAATGAAGTTGAGTTGACATTAACTTCGTTGTCGGAATTGGGTGGTAGTAATAAAAATTAAAGTAAATAACTAAGTACTGAAAAAAAGGAAAGAGATTAACTAACTAGCTAAGAGAAAATCTTGTGGTAGCAAGCGTATTGTTTTTGACTTCACTTAATTGCTTCATTTGTACTTTATTATCCTCTTGATCTTATAAATAATGTGAGCTTTGTCGTTGTTCATGATTATTTAGGGTACATTCCTATGTCAAGTGAAGCTAACCCTCTTAATTGGTAACCTGTTTTTGATGGTTATTAGGATAAGAGGGATGCACTGAGTTTAGCTCTATTCTCCATGCATATGGTTTGAAGTATAGGCCTATTCGACAATTTAATCATACCATATTCATCTATTTGGTTGTATGGATCACAAGCTTTTCAGTCTTGAATCTAAATTAAGAAACTCTCCTGGGTTCCCTTAAAATCTAGGGAAGGATCTAGTTGGTGGTCAATCAATTAAAAGCATTAAATACAAGATTGAACAAACAACTTAATTGTTAGTATGAAAAACCAAGAAAGATAGTAATTAGTCCAAGCTTCTTCATAAGATTCATCCTGAATTGGGAAGAAAAGATGGTTCATGCTAAGAGTGTAGAACATATAGAATCTCTTATTTTGAAGTGGAAACTAACAAGTGAAAGAAAGAAACTCTATTTGATGTCTAGTCTCGTCAAAAGCCCCCTGTCTTGTGTCTTATTTTGACTTAAAAAACTAATTTTAGTTCCTTTTTATGTTCTTGGAAGTTCTCATAAAATATTTCATGACTTAACTTGAGATGTAGAATAATCCAGATTACCTTTGAAATTTGTGCAAAATCTGACACGTTCACTGCTCATTTCTTGCCTATAGGGTTCTTGTTTCCCTAGTATGCAAAAATATTTTATATCAACTGGATTTTCATGATATGCTTCAAAAACTTTCCAAATCTTTTGCTAAAATACTTAAAAAAGCTTTTTTGTATATTGTCTTGGGGTTGGGGTTGGGGGGGTTGAGTAGGATGTACAGCGATCTTACCCCTAAAAATACTTAATTTTATCTTGATAAGATCATCTTATCACATATAAATGGATATGTTGCATGTGTGAGTTCAATGAAATGTTATTTCACAAGAAGCAAGCACCACATATTATCTTAAAGACAACTCAACCTATAGGGATTAGGGAATGAATATTAATTGGCAACTTTGTCTTGCAGATGGAACAACAAATTTTGCGCATGGCTATCCCAGCTTTGCGGTTTCTGTGGGTGTTCTTTATAGAGGGAAGCCAGCTGCAGCTGCTGTGGTATATGCTGGGATAGCTATTGATGTGCCATTTGGATTATTTACCATGGCTTAGTGGAAGAAGAGCACTGTCTCTTATCCAGCGAGCTTGGTCTATCACTATGATAATCTATTCATAGCTGATGCCAACCTAATGTGCAAGAAGAGAATCAAAAGCTTGAATCATCACTGACAACTTAAATCGTGTAGCGTTAGATATTGATATGTTATAGTCTCTTAATGTCTTGGATGAACTATATTTTAAAAACATAAATGAGAATTCTTATATTCTTAGCTGTAAGGGACCTGTACTGAGAGATAAAAATAGGGAAGGAATTTTCAGCAAACTTTACAAATGTTAGATAGTTGTAAATAGACATGCTTTAATATTCCTGTAAGATTTTCTTCTGAAGCTATCCATAATTTATGCAGGATTTGTGTTAGTTGAATTAAAATAGATGCGGCTGAATTTAACCCTGGGCAACTCCGCATTTCTTAATTCACCAAAGACTTGAATTAAGAGATTATGTGACATTTATCTAATAGTAACTTTTATGTAGTATACAGAATCTAGGAGGATTTCTGAGAGAATAAAATTGGAAACCATAAAATGGAAAGACTACCGACACCAAATCTCTTGTTCTGATATCTTGTCAGACATGACATCTTACTCGTCCTGAACATAATATGGTTAAGCACTTTTTCCTTACAGGTTGAATTTGTTGGTGGCCCTATGTGTTGGAATACTCGAATATTTTCTGCAGCTGCAGGTAAAGGAATTTATCTATAACTAAGTCATCTATTCAATTGCAAACTCCAACGATCTACTAATGACATTATGCAATTTTCTTCTTCTAGGCAAAGGAGCCTTTGCAAATGGTGAAAAGATTCATGTTAGTCGAACTGACAAGGTGAGAGTTTATACATGCAAATGAGTAAAACAAGCTTAATTGCCATTTACCACAGACCCATGGTAGAATGAGAGTTTGATGATAACTTTATTAACATCTAATAAACATAGTTCTAGCTTGTCCTATTGCATTAGGAAGTCAGATAAATGTTGGTCTCTACCTGCTCTGTCTGGCCTGCTATGCGTCAATACCCATTTACATGCATGTGTATTTGTTACTATTAGACAGTTATGCTAGTTTAGTACCTTCTTTCTAGCAAAGAGGTAATATATTGCTTGGATTTAAAGTTTTAAATGACACTAGTTTTACATATAAAGCTCAGTAAATGAAAGGTACACTTACTGTCAATCTTCTTTTCCCAATTCCTTTGACTTATTCGTTACTGTTCTTTATTGTTTGGTGTGTGTGCGTGTGTTGGGGGGTGATGGTGGGGTGGGGTGTTTAGGTGGAACAATCTCTTCTAGTGACTGGGTTTGGATATGAGCACGATGATCCATGGACAACCAACATGGAATTGTTCAAGGAATTTACTGATGTCAGCCGGGTAGCAACTTTATCCCTTATCTTTATCTGAAATTTTGCACATGCCCACCCCAAAAAAATTTCTTCCTGCCATGTTCTGCATAGGGTGTGAGAAGGCTTGGTGCTGCTGCAGTTGACATGTGTCATGTTGCTTTGGGGATTGCTGAAGCATATTGGGAATATCGTCTAAAGCCATGGGACATGGCTGCAGGAGTTCTGGTATTCTTGCTTTCATTATTATTGATAATATTCCAGACAATCTTCTTCTCATGTTTGAAGAAAATTCTAGAAAGCCAGAGTTTGATGCTTAACAGTTCCAATCTGCAAATTGTATTTTCACTATAATATCTTGTTTTTCTCTCCTTTTTATTAAATAGAAAAAAAGGTTAAATGTATTATTTGCCACATGTTTTCTTTTCTTTATAGATTTGTGAAGAGTAATTTAGTCGGTGAAAGAGAGGAGCATATTGTGTGCTTATCCAAAATGGAAAAGAAGCACAACTTACCATTGTGTATGTGTGTTATTTTAGGTCGATAAGTAGAGCTAGCCATTGAATGATAAACAAGTAATGCAGCAGGGACAAGTGTGTGTAAGGAGTTAAGGTTTTATAACAGGAATGCCTTTGTTAGAATGAAACCTAAGTGTCAATATATAAAACTTGTCTCATTTCTAAGTTTCCCTATGAGCCTATTCAATGAAACTTTTCCCAGATCAGTGAGTTGGTTTATGAATGGCAGAATTGAATATTTCTCATCTTTTTAACTTGAAGTATCAGATGTTGGTAAGTCTGTAGTAATGGAATACCTCCAGGATATCCACTCATGAAAAGTGAGGTTTTCCCTCTGTTGATAACATTCTGGAGGTCTCCAGCATATCTTTAATGCCGAGGAATACAAATTACAAGTTCTCAAAAAAAAAAAAAAAAAAAAAAAAAAAAAAAAAGATTTCCAGTTTCCCAAAAGCAAATAGTTTTGCTCAAATGTTGTCCTTCTCAAGTTTCTCTTAAGTGGGGGTTACTGCTAGTTTACGAGCTATTGACAAGTTATATTCAAGTCTTTATTTAACACTGTAATGTATGTTTCATGTAGATAGTTGAAGAGGCTGGAGGGACAGTTTCGTGCATGGATGGAGGAAGGTTTTCAGTGTTTGATAGATCTGTCTTGGTATCCAATGGCTTGCTCCATGCAAAGGTCAGCATTTACATGTGTTGAACTGAAGTTAACTCGCAAGCTGTTTTTCATCTGCTTGCAGTTGATTTAGCACGTAGTACGTCAAATCTAGCAGGTCAATTTTTTAAAATCTTTATATATATATATATATGATAAGAATCTAGAGGATGGGATATTCTTATTCCCTTAAATTTTGGTTAAAATTTAGAACATGTAAAACTCTAATGGAATGTCGTGCTACTCATTATTGTTTCCATTAACATGCGCAGCTCCTTGAGAAAATTGGTCCAGCAACAGAGAATTTGAAGAGCAAAGGGATTGATTTCTCAGTGTGGTTCAAGCCAGAAAATTACCATACAGAAGTTTGATATGTCTCTGCATTTGTTCTTTAGATGTCCTGCTTGAAAGATTCTTCTACAATCAGATTTTGATTAGGTCAGTATTTGCATTTGTATTTTCTATCTTACATATCATTGTATGAAACTAGTCAAATATTCATCGATATTAGTGAATATTAATATACTCTTTCAGGTAAAAGGATATTGGCAATAGAAATAAATTATATTCAAATATTTACTGTATTTATTCCTGATATAGCTGATTGACTTACTGGAAACGACATTGAGTAGAAAGACATTTCCGTTAGTAGAAGCGTAGAACTGACTCTATATGGAATATGGTCAATCAAATTATACAACAACAACATACCTAGTATATTCCCGCCAAGTGGAGTCTGGGGAGGGTAAGTGTACACAGTCCATACCTCTACCTCAAGGTTGAGATAGAGAGGTTGTTTCCGATAGACCCCCGGCTCAAGATAAAACAATCTAGACAATTAATAGTAAAAGGACAAGATAGATAGAAATCACCACATCCAATAATACCATATACAAGATTCACCAAGAAATACAACAAATAATACAACATCCTGAAATTATACTAGCCTTCTGCCGTAATCCGCCTCCTCCACAACTTCCTATCTAGCGTCATGTCCTCGGTAAGCTGGAGCTGCTCCATGTCTTGTCTAATCACCTCCCTCCAATATTTCTTCGGTCTACCTCTACCTCGCTTGTCAATCAAATTATACGATTTTAATTTTTAACAATGTGTTATGATTCCCATGTTTCTTATCCATGTTATTGTACAATCGGAAAACATATCCATTAAATGTTAGTCTGTCACTGACAAAGTGCAATACGTCCTCTTAAAATGTATTCTCAGATTGTAGAAAATTTTGTTATTCTAGCAAATACTCTGAACGTCAACTGATGCTTTAATCTTGAGTTTTACTTTTTTATCCTGGAGGTTTACAGACCCATATGTTTCTATCTCTGCATTTTGGATCTATTTGCTGTATCAGTTGTACACATGGAATGCAAAATTTTTCTAGATAGGTCAACTCTTGTCTTTATACATCTACGCTTGATAGTATTGAGTTCTGGGCCTAACGCCAAATATCTGAGGTTTAAAACATATCTGCATAGCACATGCATCTTAATTTACATATACAAAAGAAAGAACACTGTCTCATGCTTTTTGTTGCTACCTTAGTGCTCATCGTTTTAAACATCAGTGTGAGAAAGCTAAAAAGAAACTACAGATGAGTAAGCTGCAGCTGCATGCCAAATTCGTTTCATATGCCAGAGACCTCAGTCTTTTGCACGGAGGACAGCACCTTTAATGACAAGCCCCCTCTTCCAGTTCCCACCTTCATATTCATATAAAGAGAACTCTATTTCTCCATTCTTCTGGTTTGCTGATGTCATGAACTCTCCTGCTGGGATTTCTATCCATTTTTCTAGTGGTTTTTCCACCATATTCTCCGTATGTCCCTGCCTGCTACCATCTGGGAGAATGAGTCGAAGATTCACTGGATTTTCCCATCCATAAGCAGGATCCTTTATCATGACAATAAACACAACCTCATAAATGAGTCCTGGCGATAGCCTAGCTGTATTGAATCTTCCGTGGATTTCTAGCCAGCAAACATCTAGTAGTTCTGCTGCTGGAAGAAGCTCATCACTGCATAAACAATAAAAGCATCATTTTAGGCCTTTTTGATATGCTAGTTTTCAACTACGGAAACCTTTAAGTATTTGGTACATGTTGGTTAAGAATAGCGTTTAACAGGGAACATGAAAGTTTTATTTAGTTTTAACCGCTGAATGTTTATTATCATTTGGTTACCTGACAGCTACATATGTTTACCGAATTTTGTTCTCTTTTAGCGCATTACTTCCGCTGTTCTGTTTTATATGTCAAAAAGAATGACTTATTTCTATATTCAAAACTTCTTAACTTTTAACTTCTATGTTATTCTTTATTCTTAAACCACAAGTTCTAAGGGTATTTTTGGTATATGCCCAAAAGTTTCTCTTCCTTAGACTCCATACCCTATCAAACACCACCATATGAAATTAAATGGAGGGATTATTTTTCTCAAAAATGGAGGGATTATTATTTTTCTATTCTAGCCCCATGTGTTGTGAAGGATGCTTTGGATTATTTAAAGGTTTGATCTACACTGAAATGTAACTTTAATGAGCCTGGTTTTCTTTGTCAAATGAAACATTTTGCAAATCACCTCGACTCTTGTACCAAGGGCCAGTGCCAGAAACGGTTGTTTTCTCCCCAAGTGATTAAGAGGTCTCTTGCATACAGCATGAAGCAGTTGCCATTTGACTTCTTATCAACCCAGTATTTCTGCATGAAGTGCAAATTAGGTATGGCCACAGCGGTAGATAAGGCTACAGAATAAAACTGTAATTTCAAGTGATTAGGCTTAATTGACTAGTTGAACTTGAACATCAGAATTGATTCAGTAAATCACAAGAGGGCATGCTTCTCTTGGGGCTAAGTTGAAGGCAGAATTCTAAGCTTTAACAAAATATACACAAAAGAACGCAACCTAAACTCATAAAGTAGATATATGCTTCCATATAGCAAGTATTGACACTGGAACCTGTATATCAGCATTAAGAAACACTTGTAAAAAACTACTCAAGGATTACACTAGCAAGACATTTATTACTCGGGACGAGTTTAGGTGCCCCATTTGGTTTGGACATTTCTGTTAAGGTAAAAGTTGAGGTCTTGTTAACTTTTGAAGAATATGGATGTTGTTCAGAGTGAGAGTAGGTTAAGAGATATTTCTAAAAATAGGATAATAAAGAAGTCTTGATAAGTATAAAGTAAAAAAAAAAATTCCAGAGGGGTTGGCGGCATTTCAAATTGAGCCTTTCTTTTAACTATATACTTCAACCAATGGAGACAAATTTTTCTTACCTTGCGCTTTTGGTTCAAAAATACTCCAGCATATAGCTGGTCATATAGTTTGTCCAAGGAGGACCTGTCAACTGAAGAATCTGCCTCTTTTAGGATTTCTTCATAATTATGTGGAAATCTGAGTACTCTGGTGGCTTCCATTTTCTTGTTAGTCTCAGTACTCTTGCTGCTCTGTGGCATAATCTTTCTTGGATCTTCATTCAGTACGGCGGTATCATTATGGTGTCTTTGAGGAGATGTGTTACGCAGTTCTTGATTTTGTTGTGAATCCTGATCTTGTGACCACCCAGACCCCATTTCTCTGAAGAACTCTTTGTCTATGTTGGTTTATGTATTCGGGAAGGTCTAATCGGTAGCCATTCTCATGAACAGGGAAGCTTTTATTTTGAAACTCTCCTAGTTCGGCATCTTTTGATTTTATCTTTTTCAAGTGGAGTCGGATTCTATCTTTAAGAATCTATTCCTGTCGTCCACTTTGCAATGTCTATGAACAGATCCATGCCATGCCAGCACGATAGACCTGAAAAAATGTTATTCCTTTATGATAAGTTATGACATTGTATATATCCAGTATCTAAACTGGTGGGAGGTAGCAAGTACCCTGTGGAATTAGTTGAGCTGCACCCAAGCTGGCCCATACACCATAGTTATTAAAAGATAGCTGTGAAAAAAATTGTAGATTTTCCCTCTTTGTGATCAATTCACTAATGTTACTGGATTTGGAGAATCTCTAAATTTTGGAAAGGGAATAGCTTTAGCTACGAGGCATATGACTATGCCTCCAGGAAAAACATCCTCCTATCCAAAAAGATAGCTTGCACTTAGGACCTTTAAAACGTTCAAAACTCCTGCAATACCTTATTAGGCCTTCTGCCCTTTCTGCTACTGATTGAACTTTGTTCATTTCATTGCTGGTCAATAACTGCTTCCTTTTCATAATTGCATCAATTTATATAGGTTTTTAACTTCTATACAGTGGTAGTGTAAAAGAACTTTTACATTATCAGGTACAAGATAACTACATGTCTGCCCATAATGAGCGGAGTTACTATCTTGAAAAAATAAGGTGGACGCTATGCTAGAACATGTTTAATTACACTGATAGTGTGTATAATAGATCAAATTATATATTGTAATATATTGTAAGGTTTCATAATATTGTTACTTTGATAGAGCAATCGTGTGCTTGCTTACAGATGGCTGATTCTTGTTTATTCATGGGTGTATATTGAACATATTGCAGCAAGAGTTGTGAATTGCTTGCCATGTTCAATTATTGGCAGAAGAATTGATCTCCTTCTGATTTGTAATTAAAATTAAAGAATCTAACTTTACAGCATTAATTCTAGGACATATACCAGAGAGATAAGCTTCATGTTTTGCTGATCTAAAAGTACTTTTTGTTTTAATTGTTAATTGCTGTTGGTGACCACTTTGCATGATCAATACTTTCAGAATCAGATGCTTGTCCTGATGCTGAAAGAAGAAATCTTAGCATACGGCAAGCTGCTGCTGCTGAGGAATATGTTCGTTATGTCCAGATCAGTCCTTATCAAATGTATATTCTTCATTTCCTATTCATATTTCCAGGTCCTCATCTTACAGATTTCCTTGAGATAATAGCACCCAAACTAATGCATTTTTTTAATTTCTAAGTTAAATATTATTCCAGACTTTCTGTCAGGAACATATAATTATGTGCTCATCGCACAAATTATATTTGGACAATTCAAAAGAACTATTTTTTTAAGCATGAATAAGTTCAAAGAAAGAGTGTGCAGATAATCTGGGATAAAATGAAGGTATTATCCTTATTTATTCCAGTTATCGTAATATCAAGCCAGCATCAACATAATAATGTTTTCAAGACTTTTTCTTATAAACATCACTGTCTGTCATGCCCAAACTGGGTGCAACATGATTGGCTTCTGGCCTAATTTATTCGCCGATTGAACTCCGAATTTGTCATAAATAACTTAGTCCCAAAAGATTCGGGGTTATACGCTGTGGCATGCATTTGCTTAAGATATCTGTTCAGTCAAGAATTCCTGTATTCATAACATACAAGAATTCAAGCTGTTGGTTTACAAGTTAAAAGAGTACCAATTACCAAGATGTCTGATCCTCCAACAAACCTTATAATCCTCAAAAGGAGATAACTATCCTTTAGTTAGGTCATTCCAGTGAAGGTTCAAGCATTGAGGAGGGACTTTGAGATTTTTTTCGTTGAAGAGTACATAAGAGGTCAACATTTGATGTGTTTGGTTAGAGTTTAGACACATTGGATTATGATTAAATGCTGCCACAAATAAAAACCTGGTAGTTAAGTGGAAAAGGATAGAGTTGCATACACTGAATTTCGAACTGGACAAACTTAGATCCCCAGATAAATTACATAAGCTTCTTATTCTTTAGGAAATTAATATCTAATGACGTTGGAAATAGGTGGTCTTGAACTTTTGATTCCTGTTTGTCACATGGGTAAACTTGTAAGGGTCAAATGTCAAAACTTGTTATGTTTGAAGTTCTGTTCCTGGGGCAAGCAAGATCAAAAGTTCACGACAACCCACCTCCAAGATCATTGTTGTAAACCTCCGAGACGGAAAATCTCAGGGCTCAGGCTTTGGGACGAATAACAATACCTTTGATGACTAAACCCTGTTTACAATCCAATTTCTCGGTTTCATATAGAAAAATCTCAATCTCCTCCCTCTTCTTCTTCCTCTTAAATTCATTGCTCGTGAAGAATTCTCCTACTGGCACTTCTATCCATTTTTCTCTTTCGGTTACATTCATGAGATTTACTGTAAGCTCATTGCTTGATTTATTTGGGATGATAAGCCTCACGGTAATTGATTCCAATCCATCGGCATTTTCTTTTATCTTCACCACAAACACTACCTCATACAATGTTTCTGGCGTCAGTGCAGCTGTGTCAAAGCTCCCACAAACTTCCAACCAACACACACTTTTTAGTTCTGCTGCTATAAAATTTTCATCACTGGAAAAAGTAGTAAAATTTCAAACAATTAGCTACGTTCTCACAGCTTATCATATCATAATATTTCTATGGTTACAGGACTTTTGAAACTTGTGGTCTCAAACATGATGTGAAAGTTGAGTGAACAAGAAGGCTTTTCATACTGAGTAAATAGGAAGTTGTTTTGGAAAAGGGTTCTTCTTTTCTGCAGGCGGAAAAGGAAATAGCATCACATAAAATGAAACATACAGTATATCTTGATTACCTCGTCTCTTTGATATCTACCCAATTCCAGTAACGATTGTCTTTTCCCCAAGTAATTGAGAGATCTTCTGCGTATAACATAAAGCAGTTTGCTTTATTCGTTCTATCAATCCAATACTTCTGCATATTATATCATTAATATTATATTTGTAAGATTGTATAACACTAAACTTAAAATAAATGAAGAATTATTAATTAGAAGAATATCATAAAGGCGGAGTATATAATCCCAACTGCTTAGCTATTTATTTTAAAATAAGATCATACATACTTCTGTATACGATGAAGATAGAAAGAAACTCACCTAAAGAATCACTTAACTGGAGAGATAAAAACTTATCCTTCTTAAACACTGACCAATTGTGCCACAGATTAATGTTTAGGCATTTAGCGTTTAATAAGTTGAACTATGAGATGGCCTAAATGGCATCCTTATTTTTCTTTCTAAATAATCAAGAAATTCTCGAGGGTTAGCTAACATACAGTTCAAAATTTAGTGGCTAATAAACTCCCTATATTCTTCTCCACTTAAATACCAGGCTTTTGTAAGCAGTAGGGTTTAAACTTGTGACATGCATAACCTACACCTCATGTGTTGCGTGCTTATCATTGAACCAAAGACTTGAGAGCAATCAGAGCGCCAAAATTGCATCCTTGCCACTGAACTGAAGCTTTTTGGGAGCAATCAGTGAAGGCAACAAAGAGCTGAATCTCAACGGATACTAAAGAAAACCATAGCCACAAGCCCACAACACAGGAAAAAAGAAATAGATAGAAAAAGAAAAGAGGGGAATTCTACCTGCTTATTTTGTTTGAGGTGAACTCCATTATATAGCTGTTCATATAATCGATCTGTGGAGGATTTATCGATCTCTAGACGAGAGTCTGCTTCTTTCAAGATCTCAATCAGATAATGTGGAAGCTGAGCTCTTTTATATAGAAGTTGAGATCTTATATTTATTGTTGCTGCCTTGTTGATGCTGCTGCTTTTTCCTCCAAGTTTGACCAGTGAATCGGACGGGGATTCAAGTTTTTCATTTCCTTCTCCCGTGGGACGCTGTACTGTTGCGTTATAATTGACATTAGTTTTTCTTCTTTCTGGTTTTAGCTTCCTTGGTTCTTCTGTATACACACGCATCGCCTCTCTCTCTTTTGGAATATTGATTGAGTGCCTCGTACCCATGATAAAAATTATTGAGCAATATTTCCCAAGTTTAATATTATATATAGAGAAAAACAAGTTTAATGTGCACTTGTTTTGCCAGAAAGTTTGATGCTATATTGATTTTTTTTTCTTTATATGTGTGACTCAAAACCTTAGCTTGAAGCATCTGATTCTCTTCTTCCTCAACAAATTCACCTATACAAGTTATTCTTCTACAAAAGAATAGTTCCTCAAAATGATCGAAGGGGCACTAGCGCTTGACTAACAAGATTTCAAAAGGGCCAAAAGAAATGTAATAGGTTGCTACTCTAGTTGCTTGCTTTGCAAAGTCATTTTTTTTTTCTCCCTTTCTTTGTATTATTGACGCCCTGATTTAAATCCTTAATTATGCTTGTTACGATGATTTAAATTAATGATATGGAAATTTTATCAGTTACAAGAGGATCCAACATTTATACTTACTAAAGGTTTTTGCATTATATGGCACTAGTGAATCTGATCGCGAGAACGTTAAAATAAATAGAAATAAAGATAAATAATGTGTTGCTTTAATTCTCATAAAAAAAAAAAATTAGAAAAAAGACTTTTAATGTATTTCCTCCATCCCAAATTATCCATCTCAAATTGAGATGACACAGTTATTAAGAAAACAATAATTGATAATGTAACTTTACCATTTTGCCCCTATTAATTTTTTCATGCTGTTAGTTTCAATATTGATTGAGTTATTATATGGCTAATATCAAAGCACTTTTGTAACACCCCGTATTCAAATACGTGTATTGGCGTATTCAAGTACGTGTATTGGTCTTATTTATATGGAATTAATTTTTTTATTTTATTTATACCGGAATTTGCCCGTCGATGGTTCCATGCAAAGGTTATTGAATAAGCTTTCCAACGATATAAAAATTTCCAAAAACGGATAGGTTTCGGATATAATCGAGGACTTTTGAAACTATAAAACGGTGGCTGGGATATCTGGGAATAGTAAATGTGCAGGAAAATTTCCTGCACACAAACTACTGAGGCCAGCCGAATTTTTGGGTCAACTTCGAACGATCATAACTCCCTTAATATAATGAACTGGGAGAGCTGCGACCTATGAAAAGAAAGATCTTTGAGTCTTCTTTCCAATGCAATTGGTTTCATCCAAATCCAACATCTAAGTAAGGAGTTATACTCGTTTAACTTCAGCCTATCAAAACAAATTTTTAGGGTCAACTTCAAATGACCATAACTCCTTGTACAGGATGAAATGGGTGGCGTACTTTATATGAAATTAAAGCCCATTGAATTATCCTTCCAACGATACCAATTTCACCCAAATTCGATATCGGACCAAAGAGTTATGGTCGATCTACTTTAGCTTGTCAAAACAGTCCACCAAAGGACAGATTTGACATTATTTAAATTTTAAAGGCATTTTGGTCATTTCTTATTATATTATGATCGGAAATATGTGTATATATACATGTATATGAGTTCAAAAACTCATTTTCATCATCAATCATTGAGAAAGAACAAACCCTAGCCAAATTTGACCTTTAAATTACTTTTGATTCAACCGTAGAAATTCCAAAGTAATTCGATAACTGCGTTTGTCATCTTGAGAGCTTCGAACGACACCTATTATTTGTGCAAACAGGATTGCATAATCCAGAGGTAAATTCTAAGGTATGAATATTGTTTGCCTTTGTTCTTTTTCATATGTATATGTGTGATAGAGGATTATATGTATTGGTTGTTATTGAAAGGTGATGAAAATAGGGTTATGGACTATTTTGCATGGTTTGGTTGTATTGAATTGTGGAAGGTGGATATGGTAATTGAGTTATGGAAGGTGGATATGGTAATTGAGTTATGGAAGGTGGATATGGTGATAAACTGTTGAATTGATGATTATTTATGTCTATGGCTCAATTTGGTTTAATGGATTGGTTGGAAAGATAAATAAATCCAAACTTGATATTGGAGGATGTTGTATGAATATGCATGGCATGTGAATGTAATTGGAGTATAAGAGGGTTAAAGTGACACCCTTTATGGTGTAATTAAGGCTTACTACTTAACCACTAGTTTGGTGAATTCAAATAATTGAATTGTGACGTTTGGTTGCTAATACTAGATTGCTATATATGTTCATTGTAGATAAGTAATCCGAAAAGACGGGAAGTCCATTTGGGACTAGTATTGAATCTTGACAGTCAGGTATGTAAAGCATACTCTATACCATATCTTTGGTAAGAAAGTGAACAATTGTTCTATTAAGAAAGTTTCCAAAGTTATTCAGTAACATGTGATCCATAATGGTTTTGTGTGATGTCCTACGTTACCAATGAACTTGTTTCCACTCTACAAGATATCAAGACATTCCAATACTTACTTGTCTTCCAAAACTTACATGTTTATTGCACTAATGAATGTCCAAAGGTATCCGGTTACTCAAACAAGATCCATGTGCTATTAATGACTCCAAAACATTTCATTGATATACCAATAAGTTCCTACTTCATTGTTATGGTATTGATGACTCCAAAATACTTCATTGATGTGCCAATGAGTTCTTACTTCATTTTTATTGCATTGATGGTCTATTTATATGTCTCTTATTGATGTATCATTGTTTCAAAGTATCAAAAATGCGGTGGCGACCGAAATAACAATCTCAAAGATTAATTGAACTAAGTGATGGAAGTTCTCTCTTATCGGGTGGTATCCCAAGGGCATAAGCCTATCATGGGTCGATCCCTATTTATGTGTTTATGGGTGGTATCCTAGGGGCATAAGCCTATCATGGGTCGATCCCAGTTGATATGTACTGGAGGCAGCCTAATGGTCATAGTACAATACAGTAATGATTACAAAAATGATAAGAACGAAGGTAAAGTGATTGAATAAATACAATGTACAGGTTGTCACAAGTTCTAGTATGTGTGGTCCACTCCTATTACGATTTATTCACTTATTTCTGATTTCTATTGAGCTCCTATATCATATGTGATTATCTACAGCTTTACATACTCAGTACATATTTCGTACTGACGTCTCCCACGGGGGACCTGCATTTCATGCTGCAGGCACAGGTATCTCAGCTCATACACCGCACAAGTAGTAGCCAGGATATCCAGCTGCTTTTGGTGAGCTCCAGTTTGCTTCGGAGCTTTCCGTGTCATATCCAGTCACTTTTGGTATTGTATAGGAGTTAGTTATATGGCGGGGTGTGTCCCGACCTTAGTTAAACTCTGTGTATTGTCTAGAGGCTTTGTAGACCTAATGTATAGTCAAGGTGGTGTTTTGTTAATAGACGTGTTGGCTCCAACGGCCAAGTATTGTATATACATATATATGTGTGCTCGAGCTTATACAGGTAATTATTTCCTTTTATATGCGACATGATGCAGTTTGAATTTCGGGTTTTCATAGAGGTATGCATGGGAAGTATAAGGTTATGAGCTGGTTCTCCCGGGCCTCCTCGGTTACGAGTGCCAGTCCGCCCCAATAGGATTTGAGGCGCAACAAAAGTGATATCAGAGAAGTTCATCCTAGTGAGTCTACCAAGATTTGTCTACGAAGAGTTTTGTTTATCAGTGTGTCATGCACCGCATCTATAAACAGGAGGCTATGGACATTTAGGAATTGTTTCTTTTCTTAATGTCTTAGATCATGCGATAGAGCCTATATTGTATATGAAGTCATAGTTGACCACTGAATCCGTTTGTTTCTCTTATTATAGTAATGATGCCGGTTACCAAAAGCAAGAATACCGGTAAGCAAGTAGATGTGGCTACCGGAGAGGGGACTAGTAAGTCACGCACTATACCAGCTAATCAAAGTGAGGCTCCAGCTGAGCATGCATCAGAAACTTCCTCCACTCCGGAAGAAATAAGGAGGAGGAGAACTATATCCCCAGAGCCACCTATTAATGTTGTTGATCAAGATCTTAGAAATGTAGTGCAACTTTTGACTCGTATAGTTGCTGGGCAAGTCATTCCTACCACGGGTCCTAGTGGTACAGACAGGGCGGCTAGCCTTCGAACACAGGATTTTCTTAAGATGGATCCTCCCACTTTTACTGGATCAGATCTTAACGAGGACCCATAGGACTTTATTAATCAAATTCAAAGGGCCTTAGATGTTATGCATGTAACGGGTAGAGAGACAGTGGAGTTAGTAGCGTATAGATTTAAAGGAGGCTATATATTGGTACGAGGACTGGAAATGATCTAGGGGTATTGATGCACCCCCAGCTACTTGGAAAGAGTTCAAAGAGGCATTTCTTGATCATTATCTTCCATTTGAGATTCGTCAGGCCCGTGCAGATCAGTTTTTAAATCTTCGTCAGAAGAATATGAGCGTGAGGGAGTACAGTCTCCGATTTAATTCCTTGTCAAGATATGCTCCTAATGTTGTAGCTACTATGGATGATAGAGTTCGTCAATATGTGGATAGGCTAGATCCATATCTGGTTAGAGATTGTACTATTGCTGCTTTGAACAAAGATATGGACATAGCGAGGATCCAAGCTTTTGCACAGAAAATGAAAGATCAGAGGCAGAGGAGAAGAACACAGGAATTAGAAAGAGGATATTCCAAGAGGGCCAGATCTACAGGGCAATTCATGGCATCCCAAGGAGGGTTCAGACCACAGTTTTCTGCTAGACCACCTAGGCCATTATCCTCTTATTCTGCAGTTAGTGCCCCACCACAGTTCCAAGGGTCCAGAGGAAATCAATTTAGGCACAGAAGTGAGAGTCAAAGTTCGCGGACAGTGGGGTACCAAGGGCAAGTGAATATGAGCCAATCGAGACCTCCCCGAGAGCCATGCAATAAATGTGGAAGGTATCATTTAGGCGCATATCGGCTGGGGATCAATGTTTGCTTTTGGTGCGGTATGTCGGGGCATATGATAAGAGAATGCCCACGAAGGGGCATAGGGGGTATGGCACGACCTACGAGGTCATTTGTTGCATCATCATCATTGATGCCTTATTCAGGAAGGGGGGCACAACCAATGGGTCGTGTTAGAGGTGATAGAGGAGCCACGAGTTCTAGCGGGGCTTAAAATCGTACATATGCTCTAGCGGATCGACAGAATTTAGAGGCTTCCCCAGATGTGGTTACGGGTACATTGTCTATCTTTTCATTTGATGTATATGCCTTAATTGATCCCGATTCTACATTATCTTATGTTACTCCATTGGTTGTTGGGAAGTTCGAAAGAATATCCGAACTGTTAGTTAAGCCATTTGAAGTGTCCACACCGGTTGGGGAATCTATTATAGCTAGAAGGGTTTACCGAAACTGCATAGTAACTGTTTGTGGTTGTGATACGATGGCTGATCTTGTGGAGTTAGAAATGGTAGATTTTGATGTTATAATGGGTATGTACTGGTTGGCCTCTTGTTATGCCACAATTGATTGTTGCACGAAAAAGGTATATTTCCATTTTCCAAATGAATCATTCCTTGAATGGAAAGGTGAAATTGGCGCGCCAAGAGGTAGATTTATTTCTTATTTTAAGGCAAGAAGAATGATTTCCAAGGGATACATATATCATTTAGTTAGAGTAAGGGACACAGAAGCGGAGCCACCAACTCTTCACGTTGTTCCGGTGATAAATAAATTTTCTGATGTATTTCCTGAAGATCTTCCAGGTTTGCCTCCTGAACGAGAAGTAGAGTTTGGTATTGATGTAATACCAGGCACCCAACCAATTTTCATTCCTCTGTATAGAATGGCCCCCGCAGGATTACGAGAATTGAAAGAGCAATTGAAAGATTTGCTAGAGAAGGAATTCATAAGGCCTAGTATGTCCCCCTGGGGAGCACCAGTGTTATTTGTGCGCAAAAAAGATGGCTCGCTAAGGATGTGTATTGATTATCGGCAATTGAATAAGGTGACTATTATGAATAAATATCCTCTCCCAAGAATTGATGATTTATTTGATCAGTTACAGGGCGCCAACTGCTTTTCCAAGATTGATTTGAGGTCAGGTTACCACCAAGTGAGGGTCAAAGAGAAGGATATACCCAAGACAGCTTTCCGAACACGGTATGGTCATTATGAGTTTCTAGTTATGTCATTTGGGCTAACAAATGCACCCGCAGCTTTTATGGATTTGATGAATAGGGTGTTTAAGCCATTCCTGGATGTATTTGTGATAGTTTTTATAGATGATATTCTAGTTTATTCTAGATCAGAAGAGGACCATGCCAATCACTTACGACAGGCATTGCAGACTCTTCGTGATTGTAAGCTTTATGCAAAGTTCTCTAAATGTGAGTTTTGGTTAAAGTCGGTGGCATTTTTGGGTCATATTGTATCTAGTGAAGTGATAAAGGCTGATGCTCAAAAGATAGAAGCTATGAAGAACTGGCCAAGGCCCACAACGCCTACAGAGATTCGTAGTTTTCTCGGGTTGGCTGGTTATTATAGAAGGTTTGTTAAAGGCTTTTCTTCCATTTCAGCACCCTTAACCAAGCTAACCCATAAAGCATCCAAATTCCAATGGAATGATGCCTGTGAGAAGAGTTTTCAAGATTTAAAGAACAAGTTGATTTCTACACCCATGTTGGTACTTCCAGAAGGCACCGAAGGGTATACAGTGTATTGTGATGCTTCGAAAATTGGTTTAGGATGTGTATTGATGCAGCATGGTAAGGTAATAGCATATGCTTCTAGACAATTGCGGCCACATGAGAAAAAGTATCCTATACACGATATTGAGCTGGCAGAAGTTATTTTTGCTTTAAAGATATGGCGCCACTACTTATATGGGGTTCATTTTGATATATATACTGACCATAAGGTCTTGCAATATATTTTTAATCAGAAGGATCTAAATTTAAGGCAGCGGAGATGGCTTGAACTATTAAAGGACTACGATGTTGATATCTTGTACCATCCAGGGAAAGCAAATGTGGTAGCTGATACGTTAAGTCGTAAGGCTATGATGGCACCTATAGAAAGGCAAGGGATGATTAAAGATCTTCACCAGTTAGCTAGTTTGGGAGTTCGCCTTCTTGAAACTCTGGATAAAGAGCTTATCGTATATAATGCTGCGGAATCTTCATTAGTAGCTGAAGTGAAAGAGAAGCAATATGCAGACCCTATTTTATTATAGCTTAAGGAGAACGTTCAGAGTGGTGCAACCAAGGCATTTGAGCTTACGCGAGAAGGAGTACTTCAGTGCCAAAACCGATTGTGTGTGCCGGATGTAGATGGTCTAAGAAAGAAGATTATGACAGAGGCACATTGTTCAAGGTATTCCATTCATCCAGGATCAACCAAAATGTATCAAGATTTGAAAGATATGTATTGGTGGAATGACATGAAGAAGAGCATTGCAGAATTTGTAGCTGAATGTCCAAATTGTCAAAGAGTTAAAGTTGAGCACCAAAAACCCAGAGGTTATATGCAATGCATTGATCTTCCAAGCTGGAAGTGGGACATAATCAACATGGATTTCGTTATTGGTTTTCCTCGTACATCTCGAAAGTTTGATTCTATATGGGTGATTGTTGATAGGCTTACCAAATCCGTACATTTCCTACCAGTTAGGACCACTTACACAGTTGAAGAGTATGCGAAGCTGTACATTAAAGAGATGGTCCGATTACATGGAGTGCCAATCTCTATTATATCAGATCGGGGAACCCAATTTACCGCAAACTTTTGGAAGTATTTTCAGAGGTGTTTGGGAACACAAATGAAGTTGAGTACAACTTTTCACCCTCAAACAGATAGACAAGCAGAACGTACCATCCAAACACTTGAAGATATGCTATGAGCTTGTGTAATAGATTTTAAGGGCAACTGGGATGATCTACCTCTTATTGAGTTTGCCTACAATAATAGCTATCATTCAAGTATCAAAATGGCACCATATGAAGCTTTATATGGAAGAAAGTGTAGATCAGAAATAGGATGGTTCAAAGTGGGTGAAACTCTTTTGTTCAGACCGGATCTTGTTTATCAAGCCATAGAGAAGGTTAAAGTAATTTAGCAACGATTGAAAACAGCCCAAAGTCGACACAAGTCATATGCGGATAGTAGAAGGAGAGGGCTAGATTTTTCTATAGGTGATTGGGTATTTTTGAAGGTATCACTAATAAAAGGGGTAATGAGATTTGGCAAGAAAGGAAAGTTGAGTCCACGTTATATAGGCCCGTATAAGATCACTCGAAGGTTTGTACAAGTTACATATGAATTAGAGCTACCCCAAGAGCTCTCATCAGTACATCCGGTATTTCATGTGTCAATGCTTCGAAAGTGCATCGGAGATCCATAGCATATCACTTCTACCGAGGATGTGCAAGTTGCGGAAGATCTTACCTATAAGGAAGTGCCTATTGCTATTGTAGATCGCCAAGTTAAGAAGATGAGAAATAAAGAGATAGCATCGGTGAAAGTACGCTGGAGAAATCGTCAAAGGGAAGAGGTTACATGGGAAGCTGAGGAAGCAATGAAATCTAAGTACCCTCATTTGTTTAAAGATGAAGAGAAAGTTCAAGAAACGGAGTTAGAACATTAACAAGTAAGTTTTTTTTTATATATGCATAGTATTTATGTGATGATGTGAATGTTAATGATGGACTTGAACTTGTTTCGGTTGAATAACTACGCTAACATTCGAGGACGAATGTCCTAAAGGGGGGAAGGATGTAATACCCCATATTTAAGTACGTGTATTGGCATATTCAAGTACGTGTATTGGTCTTATTTATATGGAATTAATTTTTTTATTTTATTTATATCGGAATTTGCCCGTCGATAGTTCGAAGGTTATTGAACAAGCTTTCCAAGGATATAAAGATTTACAAAAATGGATAGGTTTCGGATATAATCGATCATGTTCGAAACTATAAAACGGTGGCTGGGATATTTGGGAATAGTAAATGTGCAGGAAAATTTCCTGCACACAAACTATTGAGGCAAGCTGAATTTTTAGGTCAACTTCAAACGATTATAACTCCCTTAATATAATGAACTAGGAGAGCTGCGACCTTTGACAAGAAAGATCTTTGAGTCTTATTTCCAATGCAATTAGTTTCATCCAAATCTAAAGTCTAAGTAAGGAGTTATACTCGTTTTACTTCAGCCTATCAAAACAAATTTTTAGGGTCAACTTCAAACGATCATAACTCCTTGTACAGGGCGAACTGGGTGGCCTACTTTATATGAAATGAAATCCCATTGAATTATACTTCCAACAATACCAATTTCACCCAAATTCGATATCGGAGGAAAGAGTTATGGTCGATCTACTTTAGCTTGTCAAAACAGTCCACCAAAGGACATATTTGACATTATTTAAATTTTAAAGGCATTTTGGTCATTTCCTATCATATTATGGAAGGGAATATGTGTATATATACATGTATATGAGTTCAAAAACTAATTTTCATCATCAATCATTGAGAAAGAACAAATCCTAGCCAAATTTGACCTTTAAATTACTTTTGATTCAACCGTAGAAATTCCAAAGTAATCCGATAACTGCGTTTGTCATCTTGAGAGCTTCGAACGGCACCTATTATTTGTGAAAAAAGGATTTCATAATAAAGAGGTGAATTCTAAGGTATGAATATTGTTTGCCTTTGTTCTTTTTCATATGTATATGTGTGATAGAGGATTATATGTATTGGTTGTTATTGAAAGGTGATGAAAATAGGGTTATGGACTATTTTGCATGGTTTGGTTGTATTGAATTATGGAAGGTGGATATGGTAATTGAGTTATGTAAGGTGGATATAGTAATTGAGTTATGGAAGGTGGATATGGTGATATACTATTGAATTGATGATTATTTATGTCTATGGCTCAATTTGGTTTAATGGATTGGTTGGAAGAATAAATAAATCCAAACTTGATATTGGAGGATGTTGTATGTATATGCATGACATGTGAATGTAATTGGAGTATAAGAGGATTAAAGTGACACCCTTTATGGTGTAATTAAGGCTTACTACTTAACCACTAGTTTGGTGAATTCAAATAATTGAATTGTGACGTTTGGTTGCTAATACTAGATTGCTATATATGTTCATTGTAGATAAGTAATCCAAAAAGACGGGAAGTCCATTTGGGACTAGTATTGAAGGTTGATAGTCAGGTATGTAAAGCATACTCTATACCATATCTTTGGCATGAAAGTGAACAATTATTCTATTAAGAAAGTTTCCAAAGTTATTCAGTAACATGTGATATATAATGGTTTTGTATGATGTCCTACGTTACCAATGAACTTGTTTCCACCCTACAAGATGTCAAGACATTCCAATACTTACTTGTCTTCCAAATCTTACATGTTTATTGCACTATTGAATGTCAGAAGGTATTCGGTTACTCAAACAAGATCCATGTGCTATTAATGACTCCAAAATGTTTCATTGATATACCAATAAGTTCCTACTTTATTGTTATGGTATTGATAACGCCAAAACACTTCATTGATATGCCAATGAGTTCTTAATTCATTGTTATTGCATTGATGGTCTATTTATATGTCTCTTATTGATGTATCATTGTTTCAAAGTATCAAAAATGCGGTGGCGACCGAAATAACAATCTCAAAGATTAATTGAACTAAGTGATGGAAGTTCTCTCTTATTGGGTGGTATCCCAGGGGCATAAGCCTATCATGGGTCAATCCCTATTTATGTGTTTATGGGTGGTATCCTAGGGGCATAAGCCTATAATGGGTCGATCCCAGTTGATATGTACTGGAGTCAGCCTAATGGTCACAATACAATACAGTAATGATTACAAAGATGATAAGAACGAAGATAAAGTGATTGAATAACTATAATGTACAGGTTGTCACAAGTTCTAGTAAGTGTGGTCCACTCCTATTACGATTTATTCACTTGTTTCTGATTTCTATTGAGCTCCTATATCATATGTGATTATCTACAGCTTTACATACTCAGTACATATTTCATACTGACGTCCCCCACGGGGGACCTGCATTTCATGCTGCAGGCACAGATACCTCAGCTCATACACCGCACAAGTAGGAGCCAGGATATCCAACTGCTTTTGGTGAGCTCCAGTTTACTTCGGGGATTTTCGTGTCATATCCAGTCACTTTTGGTATTGTATAGAATTTAGTTATATGGCGGGGTGTGTCCGACCTTAGTTAAACTCTATGTATTGTCTAGAGGCTTTATAGACCTAATGTACAGTCAAGGTGGTGTTTTGTTAATAGACGTGATGGATCCAACGGCCAAGTATTATATATACATATATATGTGTGCTCGAGCTTATACAGGTGATTATTTCCTTTTATATGCGACATGATGCTGTCCGAATTTTGGGTTGTCATAGAGGTATGCATTGGAAGTATAAGGTTATGAGCTGGTTCTCCCAGGCCTCCTCAGTTACGGGTGCCAGTCCGCCCTAATAGGATTTGAGGCATGACAACTTTTTGCATGGGTAATTAGGATTATAGGATTACCAAAGTGTTTGCAACATTTTTCAAGATTTGATAATTCAATGCTAGTAACAAGGAGTAATCAATTACTAAGGGTATAATGGAAAAAAAATTGTCTTGTCTTGATTAATGAAAAAAGTTAAGTAAAATGAGAAATCACATTTGAAATTTGAGACTGGTAATTTGGGATGGAGGGAGTATCAATTTTCCCCTCGATACTTCAAAGTCCTACCATAACACTATATTTTTCTAGATTGGTATCAAATTAAGAAAATTCAATCCAACATGTGATACCAAACAGAAGAGAGATGATGAAATTTTAAGTAATAAAAGTTAATGTATACACTTTTTATTATCTATTGTTTCATTTTATCAATTTCTTTTGTATTATAATAAACATGGTCTTTGTCCCTTCCTATGTGGATAAATAAAACTCAATTTGGACCAACCCACTTTTGCACATAGGCCCATTACTATGGGGCATATATATATATATATATATATATAGATCCTTTTTAGGTATTATTCACAATCACAAAAGAGAGTTTTAGCAGCCATAAAAGATAGAAAGCAAGCTAATTTTCACCCAAACTTTTAGCCACAACTGCTAACTTCAAATTGTGATTTCTGCTTCGTTTCTTGTCCGATTGAGCTGATTTTTGGAAAACTTGTTCCTCTTATCTCAATCTTTGATTAGAAACTGACGGTGGTAGATTTGGTGGCCTATAGCTCCTGTTCTTCATTCCCAAATAGTAGCTGCATTTTTGGATATTTTTGCTTCTTTTATTCTCTAGTTTGGTGCTATCATGCTGTGTTGTTGCTCGTTGTTTGACACTTTTTTGTGTCCAATTTTGGAGAACAATATTGTAACTCTTGGTGATTATAATGTAAGTTTAGTCCTGTGGTTTTTCACTCTTTACTTTGAATGGTTTTCCACGTAAATTTGGTGTTCTATGTGATTGGTTTATTCTTGTCTTTTCTTATTAGTTTTGGTTGATTTATTTGCTACCTATTATCATTATTTTCTTGTCTCATCTTGGTTCAAATTTAAAGAGAAAGTTTAGATTTGGATATTCTTCCACTGCTATCCTGTCGGGCACTTTGATTGTGCCCTTGCCTTTTCCTACAAAGTGGTATCAGAGCGTAGGTTGTTCTTGATTGTCTATTTGAATGATGGGGGCAAATATGAGCAAGATGGTGTGTTTGAATAGTAGTAATTATCGTACTTGGAAAGGCAAGATGAAAGATCTTCTCTTTGTCAAAAAATTGCATTTACCTATATTTGTGTCTACTAAACCTCAATTCATGACAGATGAGGATTGAGAATTTAAGCACTAACAGGTTTGTGGCTATATTAGACAATGGGTTGAAGATAATGTTAGAAACCATATTGTGAATGAGACACATGCCAGAAGTTTGTGGGACAAGCTCGAGACACTTTATGCTTCGAAGACTAACAATAACAAGTTGTTTATGCTTAAGCAATTGATGAATATTAGATATAAAGAGGGAGTCCTATTTTTGATCATATGAATGATTTTTAGGGTGTCCTTGACCAGCTGTCTGGAATAAGTGTAAAGTTTGATGAAGAAATTCAGGGACTTTGGCTTCTTAATACTCTGCTTGACTCTTGGGAAACTCTTTGAGTTTCTTTGACTAATTTTACTCTCGGTGATATTGTAACTATGAAATATGTTAACAGTGATGTCTTGAATGAAGAGATGAGAAGAATATCTCAGGCCTCATCTTCTTTATCTTCACACTCTGATATTTTGGTTACTCAAGAGAGGGGGAGAGACAAGTCCAGAGGTCCGATAGAGATAAAAGTAGAAGCAAGTCGAGGTCCAAATTCAAGAATGTTACATATGACTATTGCAACAAAAAGGGGCATATTATGAAATATTGTTACAAGCGTAAGAGAGATATGAGACGGCAAAAGAAAAAAGGCGATAATGAAAATTGTGTTATTATTGTTTCTAATGATGATCTTCTTGTTGCTTGTGGTGAGAATGCCATTAATCTCGTTCGTGATTAGTCTAGCTGGTTTGTGGATTCTGGTGCTACTACTTATGTTATGCCAAAGAAGAAATTATTTTCTTCTTATACTCCAGGTAATTTTGGGATGTTGAAAATGGGCAATAATGATGAAGTTAAAGTACTTGGCATTGGCACTGTTTGTTTGGAAAGTAACAATGATTCCAAACTACTCCCTCCGTTTAAAAAAGAATGACATACTTTGACTTGGCACAAAGTTTAAGAAAATAAAGAAGACTTTTGAATCTTGTGGCATTAAATTAAAGTTGTGTCAAATGTACCAAAATGCCCTTTAATCTTGTGACGCTAAACATGCCATGTGGAAAGTTGAAATTAAAGTATTGCAAAAAAAAAGAGGTCATTCTTTTTTAAACGGACTAAAAAGGAAAATAGGTCATTCTTTTTTAAACGGAGTGGTTCTCAATAATATCAAGTATGCTCCAGATGTTTACCTGAATTTGATTTTTGTAGGGAACCTTGATGATGAAGGTTATGTTAAAACCCTTGGTGTTGGCCAGTGAAAGCTTAATAGAGGCTCGATGATTGTGGCTCGAGGTGACATGTTGTCTAACTTGTACATATTTTAGGGCTCTACTTCTAGAGGCTTGATAAACTTGATGGAGAATGATACTTCATCAGAGTTATGGCATAGAAGGTTGAGTCATATGAGTAAGAAGGGGATTGATAGTTTGGCTAAGAAAAATTTACTTTCTGTAGTGAAACAAGCAAAGTTGAAAAAGTATGTTCATTGTTTAGCCGGTAAACAGAAAAAAATTTTGTTTCACAGTCATCCGCCTTCAAGGAACCTTGATTTGTTGGAGTTGATACATTTTGATTTGTGTGGTCCTTTTAAGGTAAGGTCTCATGGTGGTGCACTTTACTTTGTGACTTTTATTGATGATCATTCTAGCAAACTTTGGGTATTTCCTTTGAAGTCCAAGGATCAAGTACAATGATGTGTTCAAGGGTTTTCAAGCCTTAGTTGAGAGACAGACAGGGAAGAAATTGAAATGCATTTGCTTAGATAATGGTGGTGAGTATATTGATCCTTTTGAAAGATATTGCAGAGAGCAGGGTATTCGGCATCAGAAAACTCCTCCAAAGACTCCTTAAATAAATGGTTTAGCAAAGAGGATAAACAGAACTCTAGTTGAGAGAGTTAGATGTATGCTTTCAGATGCTAAGCTGCCAGATTTTTTTTGGGCAGAAGAACTTAATACTGCTGCTTATGTTATCAATTTATCTCCTACTATTTCTTTGAATGATGATGTCCCTGATAGAGTTTGGTCTGGTAAGAATGTTTCTTATGATCATCTTAGAGTCTTTGGCTGTAAAGCTTTTGTGCATGTTCCAAAGAATGAAAGGTCAAATTCGGATGTTAAAATTAGACAATGTATCTTCATTGGTTATTGTCAAGATAAATTTGGCTATCATTTCTATGATCCAGTTAAGAAGAAACTTGTTAGAAGCTATGATGTTGTTATTTGAAGACCGAACAATTAAAGATTTTAACAAAGCTGAGAAGGTTAATTCTCAGAATAGTGAGAGTCTAGTTGATGTTGATCCAATTCCTTTGACTACTGCTCTTGAAAAAAATCTTCATGATAATGAAAATCAAGTTGATAATGAAGATGATGATCATGTTCAGAATGACCAGCAAGATGTTGTTGATGCTCCAGTGCAAGTTGATATGGTTGATTAGCAACCAGTTGTTGATGCTCCAGAGAATTATCTTAGATGATCTACTAGATTGAGAATACCTTCATCTCGTTATTCTCCCAGTGAGTGTGTAATCTTGACTGACGGGGAAAAACCTAAGAGTCTTGATGAGGCCATGGAAAGTGAAGAAAAAGAAAATTAGTTTGATGCTATGGAAGATGAGATTAAATCTTTGCATGATAATCATACCTTTGATTTGGTTAAGCTGCCTAAATATAGAAAAACTTTGAAAAACAAGTGGATTTTTCGAGTGAAACATGAAGATGGTAACCCAGTTCCACGGTACAAGGCTAGATTGGTTGTGAAAGGCTTTAACCAGAAAAAAAGAGTTGATTTTGATGAGATATTCTCTTTAGTTGTGAAGATGTCATCCATTCGTGTGGTTCTAGCCTTAGCTGTAGGTCTAGATTTAGAGGTTGAGCAAATGGATGTTAAAACTGTTTTTCTTCATGGTGACTTAGATGAAGAAATTTATATGGAGCAACCTGAAGGTTTTGAAGTCAAGGAAAAAGAGAATTATGTTTGCAAATTGAAGAAGAGCTTGTATGGTTTAAAATAAGCTCCCAGGCAGTGGTACAGAAAGTTTGGTTCAAGAAGACTACTTCAGCCCATTGTATTTTTTTGCAAAAATTCTCTGATGGTGACTTTATTATTGTGTTTCTTTATTTTGATGACATGCTTGTTGTTGGTCATAATGCTTCCAGGATTCAAAAGTTGAAGCAAGATTTGAGTAAGTCTTTTTCTATGAAAGACTTAGGACCAGCAAGGCAGATTCTTGGCTTACAAATTGTCCGTGACAGAAAGACCAAGAAGTTTTGGTTATCACAAGATAAATACATTTAGAAAGTATTTCGAAGGTTCAACATGGACAAGGCTAAAGTTGTCAGTACACCTTTATCTATGCACTTCAAATTGAGCATGAACCAGTGTCCTTCCAGTGATGATGAGAAGGAAGATATGAAGAAAGTTCCTTATGCTTCATCCATTGGTAGTTTGATATGTGCAATGGTTTGCATAAAACCGGATATTGCTCATGCTGTTGGTGTTGTTAGCCATTTTCTTTATAATCCGGGAAGAGAACACTGAAATGCTGTGAAGTGGATTATGAGATATCTTTGTGGCACTTCTAGTCTTTGTTTGTGTTTTGGTATAGGAAAGCCTATTCTTTGTGGTTATACTGATTCAGATATGGCTGGTAATGTTGATACTCGCAAGTCTACTTCAGGGTATTTGGTTACTTTTGCAGGGGGGCTGTGTCTTGGCAATCTAGGTTGCAAAAATATGTTGCTCTATCTACTACAGAAGTTGAGCTTATTGTTGCCGTTGAATCTTGTAAAGAATTGCTTTGGACGAAGAGATTCTCGGGGAAACTTGGTTGTGCTAAAGAGAGGTATGTGCTTCATTGTGACAGTCAAAGTTCTATACATCTTGACAATAATTCTACATTTCATGGTCGGTCTAAACACATTGATGTGAGATACCATTGGATTCGGGATGTGTTGGATTCTAAGTTGCTTGAACTTGAGAAGATTCATATAGATGATAATGGTTCCGACATGATGACTAAAGCTTTTCCAAGAGAAAAGTTTGAAGATTGTGGCATGATCACCGGGATGACGGTCTTCTCCACATAGTTGGGAGGGGGAAAATTATTGGGATATGGGTCTTTGTCCCTTCCTATGTGGATAAATAAAGCCCAATTTGAACCAACCCACTTTTTCCCATAGGTCAATTACTATGGGACGTATATATATAGATCCTTTTTAGGTTTTATTCACCATCACAAAAGAGAGTTTCAGCAGCCACAAAAAAGAGAAAGGAAGCTGATTTGCGCCCAAACTTTTCAGCCACAGCTGCCAACTTCAAATTGTGATTTCTGCTTCGTTTCTTGTTCGATTGAGATAATTTTTGGACAGCTTGTTCCTCTCATCTCAATCTTTGATTAGAAATTGACATAGGTAGATTTGGTGGCCTGTAGCTCTTGTTCTTCATTTTTGAACAGTAACTGTATTTTTGGGTATTTTTGCTCCTTTTTATTCTCTAGTTTGGTGCTATCATGTTGTGTTGTTGATCGTTGTTTGACACTTATTTTGTGTCCAATTTTGGAGAATAATAATGTAACTCTTGGTGATTATAGTGGAAGTTTGGTTTCGTAATTTTTCACTCTTCACATTGAAGGGTTTTCCACGTAAATTTGGTGTTCTCTGTAATTGATTTATTCTTATCTTGTCTTATTGATTTCCGTTGATTTAGTTTATGCTTATTATCATTGTTTGCTTGATTTTCTTGTCTCCTCTTGGTTCAAATTGAAAGAAAAAGTTTAGATTTGAATATTTTTCCGCTGCTATCCTATCGGGCACTTTGATTGTGCCCTTTCCTTTCCCAACAACATATTCATTTATAATGAATTTACATACTATCATTCTTTTGTAAGAGAAGCGGCAGAGCTAGAAATTTTAGAAATGGTGTTCAATAAAATGATAGCTTCTTTAAAAATATTAAAATGATTGCAGTTGCTTAGGACCAATAACCCATGCACAAATCCGCTTTTAGGCTTTTAATAAACACTTACCACTACTAAGTTACATCCCTTAGATGTGTTAAGATTGTTCAAAACCTTATATTAACCAAATAGAATAATAATAGTTTATCTATATACGCCATATAAGTTTTTTACAAAGGTTGTTTACCTGACCACTCTTGGTACAAGATGGCTCGGCTCCTGTCTAAGAGAAAGGTAATACATAAATAACATGCATTTAGAATTATTATTACACCATATATATAATGGAGTTATTTAACATCTATATATTATGTAAAGTACAATTAGTCACATAACAACTTTCCATAGCATGCCTTAACTCTTAAGGATGATTCGAGCAGTACTAAAGAATAGAAATGTAAAACTAAACTTAAATATACAATTGCATAAATTTCATGTTGAAACTACTAATTCTAATATATTTTTTTTAAAATCATTATTAATACATAAGAAAAATAGTCAAATACCCCTAACCTATAGTCGAAATCTCAACTATACACTTTAACTTTACGGGGGTTCTATTACTCCCTGAACTATTTAAACCTTAAATTATTACCCCCTTAAAAGCTAACACCCACTTGTGTAATGGAAAGTGATCAACACGCATCTGCCATGTAATGCCATGTAATATTATATTTTTATATAAAAAATAATTATTATTCTTTAATACATATCTTTTCTCTTTTCTTTCCATTTCCCTTTCTCTTTTCTTTTTCCCCTTTTCTCTGTAACTTCCTTGTTTTAAATTAGAGATGCTGATGATATTTATATGGAGTTGTTTGGGTCTTCTTCGCCGGAGGCGGCGACAAAGTAGAGTAGTAATGAGAGGGGGAGAAAAGGTAGGAAAGAATTTTTAGGAGTACGACGAATAGTGGATTGGAGTTTTTTGATGTGGGAATGTAACACCCCATAGCATTGTGGGAATGTAACACCCCGTAGCATTCTTGACTTAACACCGCACTTAGAAGCATACTTAAAGAGCTAACAACCTAAAAATTTTCTAAGTGTCAAAAGGGACTTAGTCATATTTTAAGATCTTAAGCTGTTATAATTTTTAAATCGATCTTTCTGACCTCGAGATATAGATTTTTAAGTTGAATCATGTTCAGGAGTGTAAAAGGGTTGTTTCAAGGGAGTTTCGTACTTTTTAGACGAAGGTTGAGACGTGTTTGGATTTCAGAAACAAAAACACAATGCAATATTGAAGCATCATAATGCCTGTCACATTAGTGCCTAACACGTCGCGACGCCTAACATGATGGTGCCCAACGAGATGCGATGGTGCCCAAAAATGGGATTCTGCTGAACTTTTAAATTTTGAAAGGGCAGTTTAGACTTTTCCACCTAATCCCAAGTCATGTAAATAGTGGATTAAAGTGTTATTAGGGCACTTTTTTCCCATAATTACTCAATTTCATCAAGAACAATAACCCTAAATCCTCTCCCAAAGATCAAGAATCCATCTTTAAGTTCAAAATTTTCAAGAAATGAGTCAAGATTCGAGTTCTATTCTTCAAACTAAGTAATCTAAGGTACGTGGGGTTTTTCTAAACTACATGAGTATGGTGAAATCATTTTTTAAAAAAATATTTTAATATTGAGAAATCATGTATTTACAAAGGGTTTTGAATTTACCTAGACAATTATGCATTGTGAACCCTATTGATGATAATGTTTTGGTCTTGTGTCCTTCCCCATAAATTTGATTTTTGTTCATATATAAGTATGTATGAGTTTGGAATTTGAAAGATGAATTGAGAGCATTGAATATTTGTACTCTCTCTCTAATTATAACCTTTTTGATTTTCACATGTTACAAATTGATAATTTCACCTTTGAAGCATGATATAAATGTTTCTTGACAATTGTTAAATGATTTGAGATTGATTGTGAATTGAGGAGATGGTGTTTCACTTGTTGCTAAATGTTGAAGATGTTCATTGAAAGAATTGCATGATTTACTATGAAGTAAGTGACCACCCATGTTTAAGAATTGAAATATGAGAATCGATGTGTAAGTTGTAATGTATTTTGAACTACAAATTCCCTTGCTTTGTTTAAATGATTTGGGTGGTCCAAAAAACATGTTTGAATGAAAAGACTGTAACACGATACTGATGGCTTATACGACTTGCAAGACTTGGTATGACGATACCAAACAGATGAATGCCAAACAGCAAAAATTCTCAGATTTTGATTTCAAAGAATGCATGTCTTAAAGAGTTAAAAATGGGCTTAAAGAGAGTTAGGTGGTTACCCAAAGAAAGAATGAGTTCAGAAAACTCATTTTTCGAAATCGTGTTTTGCCGATACGGGATTATTATGTCCCCAAGAGGAATTATACGCTGGCCTAGTGCCATTTAATGTATTAGAGACAGAGACTCCAGCCCTTGCGGCAAACATGGGTTGGGGGCTTAGCTATCGAGTTAAGGGCAGATTTCATATAGCCCGTGGAATTGTAGAGTTGTAGGGTGTACCACCTAGCTCAGAAGTAAGACAAAAAGTTGACTTGTGATTTACAGAAATGTTTTGAAGTCTATTGATTATGCCCATGTATTTTCAACTGTTTTAGACTGACATATTTTATGAGTTGTTCTCACTTATGTTGTATAAAAGTGAATTATTTTGGATTTCTCTGCATACCAGTATAATTGTATTGATCCCCTATATTTCAGAATCTGAGGTACAGTCCCGGAGTCCCATTAAGTAGTAGGTTGGATCCTGTTAGAGATTGCAGTCGGTGAGCCGCCCTTATTTCGGAAGGCCTATTCTAGAACATTGTTAGTTTATATGCTTCATGGTCCAACTGGGGGCCTTATCCCAGATTTTAGACAGATGTTGATTTTCATATTGTTAGGAATTTCGCAGATTAGTGTCGTATGTTTTTGAATGTTATAAATCAAATTTCGTACTGTTCAAAGGAATTAAGTGATTGACCATGCTTTTGTCTTTATTATCTTTTCCGTATTTTTTTATATATGGTGTGTATGATTGCCAGATAGAGAGGGGCACTCGACCGTCATGGTTCGGGATGGTCATCACGGTCAAGGCCTCGGCTCAAATCTTGACAAGAAAATTCAAGGACTGAAGGAGGTGGATTGAGAAAGATGGCACCGATAGAGAATGTATTGTTGTATAGTTTGGAGGATTTATATAAAGGAGCGAAGAAGAAAATGAAGATTTCTAAGACTGTTGAAATTTGTTTAGTCCCAATCTTTACCCCTCTTGTTAATTTTATTTTAGATTTGCTTATCCTTTTAGTTTCTTCCAATGATAATTGCTACAATATTTTTTAATTATTGTGTTAAATTTTGAATTTTCTTTTTGAAGATGAAGAAATGAATTTTGTGTTTGGGACACATCATTGAAACGTAAAAAGAGACTCACTGCAGATAGGAACATGAAAGATTAGTCTTGGATGCCATTGATAAGTTCTTGAAGGTTTTTGTTTTGTGAGAGAGAAGAAGAAGAAACAAACAAATAAAGAAAGAAATTGAATAAAGAAAAATAATAATTAAAATTATACATATTTATATAAAAAAATATAAAAAAGAAAATTTTAATATATAATGTTCATGCTCACTCTCTCCACGAGAGTGAAACGCACTCATTTTGCCACCTTAGTGTTTGGGGATCAAATAATTTTATTTATAAAATAATCAAAGGGGTGATAGGACCCCTGTGAAGTTCGAGCATTTAGTTGAAATTTCGGGTAAAGATTGGGGGTGGGGTGGGGTGGGGAGGATTTAGGCAATTTTCTCTTAATACATTGAAGAGATGGCCTTTTGTCATCTTTTTTTTTGGAGTCGATTCGAACATCACCGGTAGCTATTTTTATCACAAATTAAAGTCTCTTAATATATTCAAATAAAAATTTGCAAATATAATATCTAACAATTATAACCTTTGACTAGTAATGTAATAAGAGCAAGAATATAACACATTACTAAGGAGTCGTTTGATGTGAGGTATAAGGGATGAATAGTTCTAGGATAAAATGAAATTATTTTATCCAATGTTTGATGTGAGGTATTATTAGTATCAGGATTATATATCCTACCATTTACACCATAGTGATGGGTAAGTTATCCCATATACATGCTGGAACCACTAATTTCGAAATTAATTATTTTGAAATAATTCTTTCCCAACCAAACGACCCCTAAATATAATATTGAGTTCCTCCTAAATTTTCCTTTCAAAAGAAATCTAAACACCGCAACACGTATGTTCTTAACATTTTACATTTCAAGCTATTATATACTTTAATTTAATTCAAAAGAAGCGATTGTAACTTAATTCAAAATCTTTTGATCCATCAAAATTATTTATAATAAATCCTTTTTCAAATTACCCATGTAAAATACAAGTTTAACACATGTAGGATGAGATTATTCAAATTAAAAGAATAAGTATCTGAACACAATTTACTTTTATTCATTGGAACAAAATTTGTAACTTTAAATTGACAAACTTACATTTAAATTTTCTTTCTCAATTAATTTATAATTTAATTATGACATTATTTTTCAAAATTTAAGATCATACGTGCTGATGCTTTCAATGCTTTAAGAAATAATGACAATAGAATAATTAGAATACTTTTTAAATATTCCTAATCATGACATTTATCATCTCCTGTACTTATCAAAAAATTTAAAAAAATAAAAATAAAGTAAAACAATATTTTTACATAAAATAATAAACAAATAAGAAATAAAAATCAAAAGAAGCACATGTACAATATCTCTTTGCACTAAACGTGTTCTTGGCATCTATATGATTTAGGATGTGTAGGGAATCAAATAACCTAATCCAAACTCGTTATGATAATTTTATGGCTTCCTTTTCAATTTACCTTTATCTTGATCTCAATCATAGTATTTGTTGTGCTTGCTAAGACATTATTTTATCTTTTTTTTTTGTGCATTGAGATTATAGTGCTAATTATATCTGGTTGAGGAGTATCAATTTTTTACTTTCTTTTTATGAAAAAGTAAAGGATTATCCTAATCTATTATTTACTTATGTTGTAGTTTCTGGTGATAACACTAAATTCGATCTATATTCTTCACAGTAATTATTAAATCTACTTTATCGTTATTACTATCTAGTTTTTAAAGAAAGAATAATATTTTTTTTTTTAATTTTCTGTGCTTTCATTGAAATGACATTTAATTTGTTTATTGGATTGTAGTACAGCAAAAAAATGAAATCAAAACATGAACTTAAATAAAAATAAATATTATGATAAACATATGAGAGAAGACGACAAAACAATAAAAAACAACAAATTAAAGTCAATTGCAACTTAGAGCCTAAGCTCCAAGTCAATCTCCTCCGGAATGACAATCCTGTTGCTTCCAATCAATGAATTAATTGGTTCTTCAGGCCTGAAGCCAATACGACATTTTGATTGAACTGGTACGACACAGAGGGTAGGCTAATGAAGCCGACTGAGCAAGCATAGGAGTGACAGGTGTAGGGGTGAGTGTAGAAACACGAGGCACCTATAGCATCATGGCCTGCTGCGATTTGTCAAAAACTGATCGCGGATTACCAGACCCTTGCATCACTGAAAACATAGAAAGTACCTACACAGAAATAAATACTCTTGATAAAAAAGAAGATGAAAATATAATATCTAAAACAATAGAAATAAGAAAATCTATATATTATAAGAATAAGTTTAAAAAATATAATGAATATGATAAATGGATACCAAAACAAATAATTAATAAAAATTATAACTTTTTAAACCTAAACTGTGTAATAGATACAGAAAAAACAATACAATTATGGATAGGATATATGACAAAACAATTATTAGATAATAATATAAATATAACAGATGCACCAGAATATATAAAAAGAACACTAATAGGATCAGTAAAACTATGGTTTTCAAATTTAACTGAAAATAGCAAAAAAGTATTAAGAACTAATAAACCTATAGAAGAAACATCATCAACAACAACTAAACTAATCATCAACAACAACTAAACTAACCCCTATAGAACTATTAAAAAAATATGAAACAACTATTAAAGATAAATTTGGTAGTACGACAACAATCGAAGAAGAACAAGATGAAGAAAAAAATACAAATAGAAATTTAATGTTAAAATTAGCAATATGTAATATGTGTTATATAGATGAATATACTTGCGCATTTAAAGAATATTATTATAAAGGAGCATATAGTATAGAAGAAAGTAAAGAAATAAGAAAATTATATTTTAATAAATTACCGAGCCATTTAGTTCAAAAATAATAAAAAGTTGGGAAGAAGCAAAAATAGTAGATACGTTAGGAGCAAGAATAAAATATTTACAACAATGGTATAGAAACTTATGTGAAAAATATAGAGAAGAATTAAAAATGGAAAAAACATTAATAAGAAATTTAGCATGTTGCAAAAATAAAATAGCACCCCAATTTGGATGTGAAGAAAGATATTATAAGAAAAGAAAAAGACATAAGAAATATAAGAAATATAAAAAATCAAAATATCGTTCTTTATTCATTTTAAATTACATTTATAATATCTTGGCGGATATCTAAATCTTATTTTATCATAATTAGGTGGTATGTGTTTCATTCTTCTAGATTTTTAAATGGATTATTAATTTTGATTCAATACTAGATATTAATGTAATTAAGTAGGCTAATCTTTGTGGGTTTTCTTTTGTTTTATTTAGACTTATATATTCTGAATAATTACTAATTAAAGATTCTTTAATTTTTCTAAAAGCTTCTCTATTTTTAAATGGTCTTCGCATAATTAATTTAATAATTTATAGGTAATTTCTAATAATTCTAACATATATAGGTAATTTCTAATAATTCTAACATATATCTCACTTTTGTATTTTTTGAATTACTGGGCTCTGATACCATTTGGAGGGGGGTGCGGATATTTAATAGATCTATCAGGGGGTGCAGATATTTAATAGATCTAATAGATTTATTAGGTTTCTAGTGAATCTATTTTTATTTGTGCGTGGATATTCCTTAAATTTTGTTTCAATATCTTTTAATGATTTACTTTTTTCGAAAGATATATTCATTAATTTGTTTATTATTTTATCCTATAGTAATTGCAGAGTTACAAATTTCTGTATAATAATTTATCCTATCTGTACTGTAATATATATCTAATTCTAGATTTTCAATGTTATTTATTATCTTGTGTTGTTCTTCTCGTAGTGAGTTTTTTAAATTATATAAACTATCACCTGTACTTTTTTCTAAATTTTCTAAGGTTTTTTCTATCCATATTAATTTTTCTTTTAGATTTTCCATTATTTTCCTAATTCGGTTTCTATAATTAATTTCATTATTTAGATTTTCTTGCTTTTCTCTAGTTTTTCTAATATATTCTAACATCTCTTAATCTGTATAATATCTTTCTGGGTAAATTTCTTCGTATAACTGTTCTAGCCAATTTATAGTTTCAATTTTGTAGTCTATTACTTTTTCTAATATTATTTTCTTAATATCTATTATTTCTATATTTTTAAGTATATATAAGATTAAAACTTTAAGATAATCTAGGTGATCTATTTTTTAGAGTTGGTTTTATTATAATATTTTGTAGTTATTTGTTTTATTCTTAGTAGTTCTTGCATATTTTTATTAAGAAATTCTATGTATTTTATATCTTTATTTTCTATGTATTTGTCTATATTTATTTTTATCTATTTTTCTAGTAATTATATGTTTTTTTTATATCTTTTTCTAAATTTTCTATGTAATTTGTCATGGTAAGTATTTGTAAGAGTAATTAGGTAGGTATGGTATATAATTTACTCTAGTCATGTAATATTTACCAAAGGCTTTTTCTAATATGATTTTTCTTATATCTACTACTTTTATATCTCTAAGTGCATACAAAATAAGTATTTTAAATTTATCTACCATCACATCAGATAAATAATTATTCATTTTCATAAAATTGCTTTTTTCAAAATATTCCCTTCAACCATGTACATAACAAAATATGGTCATCTTAGCTTACTATATACTAGATTATTCTTAAATAATATGTTCTTCGGTCACTATTAACATGGTAATCCGGATACTTTTTCCCTTAAACAACGCCTCTACTCTGGTTACTCCCCGCCACGGCTTCTTGCCTCATTGGTTTCACCTTTAGGATGGCATAGTTCTTAGGGATCTTTCTCCGTTTCCTCTTTGTTAATAAACTTCTTAACATATTATTCTTCGAATAATTCTACTATAAAGTAACTAATATGAATTTATTTTATCATATCATGATTGTTGGGAATTATGAATTTAGCTATTCATAATCATAAATAAATATACCTGTTCGGGTAGTTTTGATATTTCTGAAGTTTGTTCAAACAAATTATTTCTGAAAAACGTACGAATTTCGGGTTGTCATAGAGGTATGCATGGGAAGTATAAGGTTATGAGCTGGTTCTCCTGGGCCTCCTCGATTATGGGTGCCAGTCCGCCCCAATAGGATTTGAGGCGTGACAGTTTCCCTTTGAGATGCATTGCGTATGCGCTTGCATGGTATCCAAATTGCGTTCGCACATGGAGAAAAATATTTTCATTGGATTTTTGGATTAAAAATTTCACTTGTTTTCCAAATTTCAAATAAAATTTATCCAAAAAATTAATCTCTCGATCGATTATTTACCAAATCCTAACTCTAAGCCGAGCCGAGTGAGTAATGACGACGACAATGCAAGACATCTCTTTTTTCTTGCCTCACTATCCATATGAAAGTGTCTTTCTTAATAAAACATAAGAAAGTTGCTTTCTCCCACCAATGTCAGAGAACTAGACTTTCCTTTAAGTGAATGCTCACTTTTCCTCCAAATTATTCCCTCTATTTTCCATTCATTCATCCAACTTAAACCCAACAATCCTCCACATTAATGGGGAATGACTACCTTATCAAAAATTCTTGGACAAGTATGTGATCAACAAGCAAAGACTTATAGCATCTGGATAAGTGGATTTCCCTTTGAACTTTACATAGTGAACATGCATCGGATACACTCGGTCAATCGGGTAGATTTAATATCTTTGAACCATCTAACTTTAATAAACACCTAGACAACATGTTTCACACAACCGTTTAGGGTTCTCATGATTTTGTTTGTTTTAGCTATGAACACGTCCTGATTTCATGGTAGCGTAGAGAATAGGCCTTTACTAACATTCTCCTTGAAGTGACTTCCACTTCACCCTCACATAGGAGATTTATAAATATTCAATCCTATAGATTAAACTATTTGGTCAAATCTACCAAATTTAGATAACCATTAAAAAGGTTCCCACCATAAGACTTATCCTTATTTCCTAAACATTATCTCTATTATGCGAATGGGTTGAGTATATTGACATTGTTGAACTGTCAATCACAACTTTATTTGATCTCCTTGAACCTAACTCTTGGGATCTTTAGTTTGTTAGATAGATTTACCGCCATGCTGACTTGTCCTAGATCGTAAATCTATTCCCTTCAATGATCTCTCAACTCCCTCTCTAGATAGGCCTTTTGTAAGTGGATCCAACACATTATCCCATAAATTCACATAGTCAACAGTGATAATTCCACTAGAGCGTAGTTCTCTAACGGTATTATGTCTTCGTCTTATATGATGAGATTTACCATTATATATCATGCTCCCTGCCCTATCTATCGCCTCTTAGCTATCACAGTATACATATTGGTGCCAATGGTTTGGGATAATAAGGAATATCTTTCAAGAAATTTTGAAGCCATCAGCTTCTTCACCGGCTTTATCTTATACGATAAATTCAGATTCCATTGTAGAGCGAGCCATACATGTCTATTTGGACGATTTCTAAGAGACTGCTCCTCCACCCAAAGTAAAAACATATCTACTTGTAGATTTTACTTTATTTGATCCAGTGATCTAATTTGCATCACTATATCCTTCAACAATTATTGGATATTTATTATAATGCAAAGCATAGTCTTAAGTGTATTTAAGATACCCCAAAACTCTTTTCATTGCCATTCAATGTTTTTTATTGGGATTACTCATGTACTGACTCAATTTAATAATAGCACATGCTAATCTAGCTGTGTATAATTCATGATATATATTAAACATCCCAACACTATTGCTTAGTCCAACTGTGAGTCACTTTCACCTTCATTCTTTTAAAGTGCAAAGCTCACGTCTAATGGAGTCTTGGTAATTCCGAAATCCAAATACTTGAACTTGTCAAGTAACTTTTTAATGTAATGAGACTATTACAATGCCAACCCATGTGGAGTTTTAGGGATTCTTATTCCTAAGATCACATCAGCAACTCCAAGGTCTTTCCTATCAAACTTGCTCTCAAGCATTCATTTCGTAGCATTTATGTCAGAAATGTCTCTATTGATGATCAACATGTCATCCACATACAACAAACAATGACCTTATGATTTGGAGTATTTTTAATGTAAACACATTTATCACATTTGTTTATCTTAAACTTGTTTGCCAACATGGTTTGGTCAAACTTTGCATGCCACTGTTTGGGTGCTTGTTTTAGTCCATAAAGTGACTTAACAAGTTTAAACACCTTTTTTTATTTATCATGAACCACAAAATCCTCGGGTTGTTCCATGCAAATTTCTTCATCTAATTCTCCATTTAGGAATGTTATTTTCACATTCATTTGATGGATTTCAAGACTATATACCGCCGCCAAGGCAACTAACATCTGAATTGATGTTATCCTTATTACAGGTGAGTATGTATCAAAATAATCAAGGTCTTTTTTTTGTTTGAAGCCTTTTAATATAAGTATTGCCTTGTATTTGTCAATAGTACCATCCATTTTTATTTTTCTTTTGAAGATCTATTTAGAACCTAATGGTTTATTTCCTGGAGGAAGATCAACCAACTCCCAAGTATGGTTGCTCAAGATTGAATTAATCTCACTATTGGCTACCTCTTTCCAAAAGGATGAGTCTGAAGATGACATCGCTTCTTTAAATGTTTGAGGCTCATTTTCTAGGAGAATTGTTAGAAAATCCGATTCAAATGAAGTTGACATTTTTTGACATGTACTACATCTTGGATTCTCATCATTATGTACATTCTCTCTTGGATCATCTCGAAGTCATTTAGACCCTCCACTAAACTGTTCATGTCTAGTTTTATATGGATAAATGTATTCAAAAAACTTAGCATTATTTGATTTAATTACCATATTTTCATGTCACGACCCAAACCAGGACTTGGTCATGATGGGTATCTCAAGTCCCACATAGACCGGAGATCACCCCCTATACCTAACCAAACTAAACATACCACACCACACCCCAAAGTAGGCTAAATTTTGAAAATATAACAAGATAAGAGAATATTAAGTTAAGGATATTAAAATAAGTCTACAACCAAAACCAACCTATACTGGTATCAATACCAAAACCAATACCAATACTAATACCAAAACTGCCTATGCCAACAGTAATCTAATAAAACCTCTAATCAAAATCAAAGAATATCCAGTCAGTACATGCCCCGCCCATAGCCAAAAACCAAGTCCAAAGGAATATTCAAAATGTAAAGGAAACCATAATCATGAAAAAGGGTCTTCCGAAGTATGAAACCTCACCAATTCAATCTGACTCGCTAGCTGATCTCGAATCCAAGTTACTGAGAAGGAGGAGTAGAAGTATGACCAGTTCCTGCACCGCGTGGGGATACATCGTTCGAAAACAGTTAGCGAGGTGAACGCTAGCATGTAACTCGGGGATACGTATAACATAATGATATAATCAACAGTTTAAAATAATTCAAAGCCAATGCATATAATGAAATGCATAAACATATACGACATATATATATATATATATATATATATATATCACATATTTGGATAGGGAATAAGGCTTAACATGTATTTCAAAACTTTATCCTGGATTGTGCAGCTCAATCATCATATAATAGTACCCACGGGCTATATGGCCCCAACTCAGACCCCCTAGTTGGGCCCCAATATGTGTAGACAGACGAACTGAAGAATAATCTCATATATATGAACATGGGGGACTCAAACCCTCTAACATATACCAATGTGACTTAAGAACCCGATCATATAATGATTTATGGGAGACTCGAACCTCCCTAATCATGAAATAATAATAAGAGGGACTCAAACCTCCCTAGTCACTTGGACCCCCGTGTCGGCTAACACGGTTTCCAGTATTGGTTACTTGGAGCTCAACTTTTATGACTTAGCTACACAACCCTTATTAAAGCCCAATTAAAACCATTATCATACATTTTCATTCAATAAAGCACATTAGGCATACATTGTTGGTATCATCATACCAACTATACTTGCAAGGTAACACATCATGCCAAAACAATTTCCATTAACTTGGGGAGAACAACTCTCTTTGTTTATTAATACATATTGGAGAACACCAACTCCCTTTGTTCAGTAATCATACCATTGTATTTCAAATACTTCTTTATATCATGAAATAGTTCAAGACTAGTTCAATTTTATAAATTCCCACAATTCTCATAACTAAAACCAATTTCACATTATAGGGTTGGGGTTATAACCACTTTAATGCCACAAGTTTGGGAAAATTAAAATTTCCTAGTTCATTCACCATACCCATGCACCTACAAATTCAAAACCATATTAAAGGCATAAAAATCATAGATATAAACCATGAGAAGCATTGTTCAATTCAAAACATTCAAAACCCCAAACCTTTGTTTTCAAAACAAAAACAATAATCTTATGAACAATACATTAAAACACCTGATTTTGCAAAATTAAAAGTGAGGGAAGAGTAACATGCCTGAAATAGTAAGATGTATAGAGAGAAACCACCCTTGAGAGCCCTAATTGATCAATCTTTTGGAAACCCAAAGTGTTCTTGACCTTGAGGATTAGGTAGTATTTGAAGAGTTACTTAGATGTTTTTGAGAGAGAATGATACCCTAAAAGAGGTTATAAGTGATGGGTTTCGGTTTGGTCCAAAGGAAAAATGTCCAGAATGCCCTCAACTTAAAGGCTGAAAAGTGTCGCCTTTGCTTACGAGTCAACCCCTTGACTCATAACCACACTCTACAACTTGTCATCCCGAGTTGTAACTAAGGTAGTACCACTAAGGTACCCTATACTGTTATCTTTATGACTCAATGGACCAATCCTAATGGGACTCTTTGGCTCGTAAGGTCTACTCATAGTCACCATAGAACATAAATTAGGACATACACTGGACACCTTACAATTACACCTAACGACTCGTAATACTTATTACGGCTTTTAGTGAGCTACTCATACTCAGAGCAGAACCAAGCCTCAACTTACTAGTTTGGGTACAACTCATCCCAATGAGTTGTAAAGACACTCTAAAACTCCGGGGCTCCAGTCATAACCAAGGCAGTGAGCCCAAAGCTTAAGAAGTTTTCAAAGGCCAAAATCTGGTATGTTTTAATTCTCCCCCACTTGGATCATTTGTCCTCTAATGATGGGAAAATACAATTAGTAGTATGATTTGACTATATTACCCTACTCTTACCTTTAATAAACTCATAAAATAAAGATACCAAGGAAATCACCTTTTCTTTAACAATGTCAGAAAATAAAGATGTTAAGAATAACACATACCTTACACATGATTATCCAGAGCAGAAAACAAGAATGGATACTTGTACTTTATGTCCTCTTTGGCTTCCTAAGTAGACTTTTCAACCTTGTGGTTCCTCCTTAGAACCTTTACCGAAGCTACTTCCTTCATCCACAATTGACAAACTTCCCAATCCAAAATTTCAACTGGGACTTCCTCATATGATAAGGAATCCGTAATACCAATATCCTTGATAGGAACAATTTTTAATGGATCACTAATATACTTCCTCAACATTGACACATGGAACACCGGATGAATGAAGCTCAAACTAGGAGGCAACTTCAATTCATATGCAATATTACCAACCTGCTTCAAGACCAAGTATGGGCCAACACATCAGGGACTGAGCTTCCCTTTCTTCCTAAATCATATTACTCCCTTCATGAGAGATACCTTCCAGAACACCCAATCACCAACCTCAAACTCTAACTCCCTATGCCTCATATCTGCAGAGGACTTTTGGCAACTTTGGGAAGATTAAAGTCTATCCTAAATCACCTTCACCTTTTCTATCACTTGGTGAACCAAATATAGGCCAAACATCTTGTAAGTTCTCGCAAATTTCTCTCGTAGTCTGAGCCTTAGAGAGTGTCAAGTGAAGCATAAATACGATCCAAAAAGGTTTAGAAGTATCTTCCCAAGTGAGAAATATTTTGAAACATGCAGAATTTCCCTACTATCGACTTTTTTTCATGTAGATCATTGAATAATCTCTCCATCGATATCATTTTCGTAAAAATCCGACATCGAATGAGGAAGTTATGGCCATTTTACTGAAAATAGTCGGAACCGCCTAGGTAAGATGGCCGGGTTGACGAACCATCAAGATTTCAACGGACCATCGCCAATCCCTTCGCAACTAAGGTAGTGACTCTCTTTCCTGGTCCAAGTATGATGGCCAGGACGACAGACCGTCGAGGATGCAACAGATCATCGCGCTGAGGCAGTATGACCTCATCTTGGCCAACGTGTGACAGACAGTCCTACGAACCATTTCTTCAACCATCACCTCGAGGAAGTGTATTATTTTTTGGCCAATGTGCGACGGACGATCCGACGGACCATCAGACTGAGCGATGAACCGTCGTAGCCCTCGTTCAGCTTTTTTAACTCAATTTTAAAAAGGATTTTTGGTATTTTTCCCACTCTTTTTAGCCCCTATTTATATCCGATCAAGGCTCACAACTTTATTTCTTATCTTCAACATCAAAAGCTAGGGTTTCTAAAAAATCAAAACTCTTCCTTCTTCTTCAAGAAAAATCAAGAGAAATTGAGAAATCAAGAAATCAAAAATCTCTCCAAGAGATTTCAAGAAAGAGTTTCTCTAAGGTAAGTAGATGTTGATTCTTGGGTCTCTTTCATCCAAGAAGCTCAAGAAACCTTTTATCAAATTCAAAGATCTAATGTTTGTGGGTTTTCATGATTCATGTGAGTTGAAATTGATGTTCATGCTATTATTGAGTTTTGATTCATGTTTGTTTGTAAGTTTTTCAAGCTTTGACCCTAGTATGTGATATTCATGTGATGTTTATGATAAATCCTCTACAATTTGCTTGTTAAGTGATGTGTTCATGTCAATTAAGTGAAGAAAATTGTTGAATAAGCAAACCATGCTCCCCATATGTTTGGTAAAATGCTTATGTGAAGGAATTAGAACCATTATAGCATGTTGACTAGAAATCCCCTATTGTGTGCAAGCCCATGCATGTCAAGTGTTTGTTGAATAGCCTTAGTGAATAAATTGTGACATGATAGCATGAAATTCCCCAATTATGTGCTCTTTGATACATGCTAAGACTTTAATACATGCCAGGTGTTTGATGCAAGACCTTGTTGAATGGATTATGATCCAACAGCATGTCCCCCTATGTTATTACATGTTTAGGATTCGTAAATGCTTGAAGTGATGCCTTAGTGATTGTGATGGTGAATGATTGTCCATGGTCTTGATTATTCAAGAATGGTTATGTTTTACTTTTATGTTATCAAGTCCTGGGGGTATTTATACCCGACAATTTAGTTGTTGTCTAGAGCTCGTGTCAGTTTTCATGATAATTCCAATCGAGCCATGATTCTCAGAACTCAGCGAGTTATGAAACTCTATATTCTCAGACAAATATAGAATTTAAGAAATCTCAGTAATCTCTGTAATCGTCGTAATCTTAGTATCGCTAGTAATATAGACTCATTTTTGTACCTAGCTCAGATTTAGTAGTATTCAAGTGTTCAGTTCTGACCTATGTAGTAATCGAGTACTCTATTCAAAGCTCAGTGTCGTTCAGTTAGATAACAAGGTTCAGTAGTATTCTATCAGATACGGAACCAAGTGAATTCAGCTTAACTCAGTCAAACCATTGGAGAAACATGATCAGTATTAGATTCAACTTAGTTTGTGCTCAATTAAGAATCAGTTCAGAGTCATTCAGTTGGGAGTAGAAGCTAGCACCGAGTAAGGGCAGGGATAGTGGCTCCCCGTCAGAGAGGCAGAGTCATTAGGAGTGATCCCTGAACTCCAAAATTGTATAGCCAATGCAGGATACAGGAGTCACCCATCAGGAAAGGCTGGTCACCCGTCAGATAGGCTTGACTATTATATGCCTTAAGCTTGACTTCCTGTGAGGGTCACCCATTAGATAAGCTTGACCAGAGAGGTCTTTATCCGTGGTACAGTATTAACACCCTTCCATCTGGGGTTACAGGTTGGACCCCACCAATTGAGATTCAGCACATGTCGGTTAAGTGACTACTTCCCACAGTTGCAATTTCAGTATCAATCTTCAGAAATTAGGACTGTCAGATATAGTCATCTGTCTCAGTGAAGAACTCAGATAGTTTTATTAATTCATGGACTACCCGTCAGATGGGCTTGGTCCCATATAAATTTATTCAGTATCAGATCTAGAGATCACCTATCAAATAGGATTGATCTCAGTCTCATATTCAGTTGAGTATTCTTGTTATCAGATTTAGAGATCACCTGTTAGATAGGCTTGATCTCAGTCTCAAATTCAATTGAGTAATCTCATTATCAGAGCTAGATATCACCCATCAGATAGGCTTGATCTCAGTCTCAGATTCAATTGAGTATTCTTGTTATCAGATCTAGAGATCACCCGTCAGATAGGCTTGATCTCATTCTCAGATTCAGTTGAGTATTTTTGTTGTCAAATTCGGACATGATCTTTTCTTATCATTGATAGTAAATTCTAGAATCATCTGTTAGAGAGGTTGATCTCTGATGCAATCAGTCAAGAGTAGAAAGCTCAAAAATTCAGTCAATGACATGAGTATATTTAGCCAATCAGCTTCAATATCCTCAGATTCTGAGATCACTTGCTAGATAAGACTGATCTCAACTCCAGTACTCAGTTATCGATATCGGATGATTCAGTTGTTCAGTATCTTAATGTTAGTAGTGAGTTCAGATGACAGTAATGCAGTATCCGAGTTTCAGTATTTAGAGTCGTGATGGTTATAGTTATGGTTTATGCATTTATGTATGTGTTCTCATTCAGTGCTCTCATGATTATTTAGTTAAGTAATTGTTCATGCATAAGCCCTTGCATTTATCCTTACCTCATCTGCATACTCGATACATTCCCGTACTGAAGCATTTGTGCTATGGTGTTTTATTTGACACCATAGGTTCAGAGGCACGAGATCCAGAGTACCCTTAGCAGCTAAGTCCCAGTCAGCAGCAGTAGACATAGCAGTGAGTCCTCTTCATTCGAGGATGATCCTTTTATCATTATTGCATCAAATTTTGTTTATTTTTAGTAGACGGAGTTAGTTAGGGACATGTCCCATCAACTCTACAACTCAAACAGTTTAAAGGCTTTTTGGACAGATGTATCAGTATTCAGTTTTTAATTTTGAGTATTTTTAGATGTTTTGAACCTTATGGCCATTTTTCGCATCTGTTATCTATATTATGCAGTATCTAGGTACAAATATCAGTAGAGGGTTAGCTTATGGTCCTTTGGGATCATGAGCATCGTGCGACTTTATAGTTCCAAAAAATTGGGTCATTAGACATCTTTGCCTCACCAACGTCGAGACCTACATCTCCTACCATACAACGCCTCAAACAGAGCTATCCCAATACTAGAGTAGTAGTTATTATATGCAAACTCTATAAGAGGCAAATGATTAACCCAACGGTCACCATAGTCAACCACACAATCCTGAAGCATATTTTCCAATGTTTGATTAGTCCTTTCTGCTTCCCATTCAACTGCAGGTGGAAAGCAGTACTAAGGCTCACTTTAACGCCAAAAATGCGATGAGTACTGAGTACCATGATCTCACATAATAGAAACAGGAGTCCCATGCAACTTCATAATCTCTTGTAGGAACAACTTTGCATAATCCTCTGCTGAATAATTAGTTCTCACTGTCAGAACTGAGCAGACTTAGTCATCATATTCACGATGGCCCAAATCAAATCAAACTAATTTTAAGACTGAGGAAGACCGGTAACAAAATCCATAATAATACTTCCCACTTCGACACAAGAAACTCAATCTCTTGAGTCAACCCACCAGGCCTCATGTCCTCAACCTTCACTTATTGATGCACCATGCATTTAGCCACAAAATTAGACACATCGCACTTCATATTGTTCCACTAATAAATCTCTTAAAGATTGTGATACATCTTCATCGAACCAGGATGAATGACATAATACGACTCATGAGCCTCAGCCAAGATCCTTTCTCTCTACCCATATACATAGGGGATATATAATTTGCCTTTGTACCTCAAGATACCATCACGACCATCTCAAAAGCTACAACCTTTTGACCCACATCTCCCTTAATCTTCATTAATACAAGATCCAGTACTTGCTTCTTCTTTATTTCAGCAACAAGGAATGACTTCGCCACCTCTTGCACAAACTCACCACCATCCTCAGAGTCCAAGAGTCGAACTCCAAAGTTAGCCAAATAGTAAATATCTTTCACCAACTCTCGCTTATCCTTATCCACATGATCTAGACACTCTATGGATAACCTGCTAAGAGCATCAACAACCATATTAGCTTTACCAGGGTAATAGTAGAGACTCATGTCGTAGTCTTTTAGAAACTCAAGCTACCTCCTCTACCTGAGATTCAACTCCTTATGAGTGAACACATATTGTAGACTCTTATGATCAGAAAAGATATCTACATGGACTCCATACAAATAGTGACACCAGATCTTCAATGCAAATACCACAACCAACAACTCTAAGTGATGAGTCGGGTAATTCTTCTCATGAACTTTCAACTGCTTAGATACATAGGCCACCACCCTACCCTACTCCATCAACGCACAACCAAGTCCCATACGGAATACATCTTAATAGACAACAAAACCATCAGTGCCTTCAGGTAGAGTCAAAATTAGAGCTGAAGTCAACTTATCTTTTAGCTTCTTAAAACTACACTTAAAAGCATCCGACCACCAAAACTTCGCTTTCTTCTGGGTTAACTTAGTCACTAGGGCAACTATAGTTTAGAAACTCTCCACAAATCTCCTATAGTAACCGGATAAACCTAAGAAGCTCTGAATATCGGTTGGAGTCGTGGGACTAGGCCATTTTTTAACCACCACAACTTTCTGTGGATCCACTATAATTCCTTTACTAGAAATAATTTGACCCAAATAAGTAAAAACTTACAACCAAAACTCTCTCTTCGAAAACCTATCATACAAATGCTGATATTTCAAGGTTTGCAACATGATATGGAGGTGATCGACATGATCCACCTCATTCTTAAAATACACCAGAATACACCAGAATATCATCTCTAAACACAATGATAAACAAATCCAAAAACTGATGGAAGACCCTATTCATTAAGTCCATGAATGCCGCTGGGGAATTAGTCAAACCAAAAGACATAACTAAGAATTCATAACGACCATTCCACGTTCGAAAGGCAGTCTTTGGGATATCCACTTCCCTAATCATTAGTTGAAGATAACTGGACCTAAGATCAATCTTAGAGAAATACCTAGAACCTTGAGGCTGGTCAAATAAATTATTAATCCAAAGAAGAGGATACTTATTCTTCACTATAACCTTATTCAACTGATGGTAATCGATGCATATTCGAAGGGAACCATCCTTCTTATGCACGAACAAAATAGGAGCACCCCACTGAGACACACTAGGATGCATAAATCCCTTGTCAAGGAGGTTTTTCAACTTCTACTTAAGCTCCCTTAACTCAGTCAGAGCCATTCTATAAGGAGGGATAAAGATTGCACGAGTGTCCGGAACAAGGTCAATCCCAAAATCAATCTCCCTATCGGGAGGGATACTAGGAAGATCATCAAGAAAAACCTTGGGAAATTATTAACCATGGGAATGGATGTATATAAAGGACCCTCTGAGTTTGAATCTTTAATCCAAACCAAATGATAAAGACTCTTGGAAATCAACTTTCGAGATCTAAGATATGATATGAATCTTCTCTTAGGCAATAGAGAACCCCCTTTCCATTCAATGATTAACTTATTAGGGAAATTAAATATGACCTTACGGGTTCGATAATCTAAGGAGGCATATAATGAATGTAACCAATCCATCCCCAATATGACAACAAAATTAACTATGTCTAACTCTATCAGATCTACCAGAGTTTCTTTACCACCAACAGATATCTCACAACCTCTATAGACTCTTCTAGCAACCACAGTGTCACTCATAGATGTAAAACAGAAAAGGGATCAGGGATACACTCAGGACTAAAACCAAAATACACATCCACAAATGGGGTTAGATAAGAAAAAATAACCCCCAGATCAAGCAAGTAATACACATCATGAGAAAAAAGTCAGAATATACATGTGACAACATCGAGGGATACCTTAGAATACCTGCAGGTAGCAAGATCATAAAACCAATTTCAGGCAGTGCCAATGCTAGAAGAAGAAGTAGCACCTTTTGGTGCAGGTGCTGATGAAGTAGCAACAAGAATCTTATTTTCCCTAAAAGCAACCTTAGAATGACAATTCCTCTGCAAGTGACCAATCTGACCATATTTAAATCACTTGTTCCTCTCTTCTTCACAAAACCCATGGTGTACCTGCCCACAGAATCTACAAGAAAGATATGATCGAGCGGATTGAGCCTTACCAATTTGAGATTGGGCACCTTGTTCCCTAAACCTACTACTATGCTGCAAATAACGATGACCCAATGACTTAAGATAAGGAGCAAGTTGTAGAGTAGGAACCAGAGCTCCTCCACTTCTTCTTAGACTACTTTCCACCATCTCTACCACTCTACTGCAGACCTCAACCTTAATCAGAAAAGTTAAACTTTTTTTATCTTTTCCCTATATCTGTCTGCTTCTTCTTATTTTTGTCAACCTACTGCATATACACAACCAACCTAGGGATGTCCATATCTTTATTCAACAAGGTAGCCTTACTCTCTAGAATCAAATCACGGGATAACCTAGAAATGAACTTCCTTATTCTAGCCCTCATGCTAGACACTAACTCAAGAGCATATCGGGATAACTAATGGAATTTCAAGGAATACTCCTTGAACTTCATTCTACCTCACTTTAAATTAACAAATTCTTCTTCTTTTGGCTCCCTTAACTTCTGAGAAAAGAAATGGTCCAGAAAAGCACTAAAAAAAATCATCCCACAGTACGGATTCAACATCATCTCCCCTAGACTATTTCCATTCCTTATACCATTGGTATGCTCTATCCTTCAATTGATAGGCAATAAATTCTACACCCTCCACATTAGTAGCATGCAAATGCAAAATATATTCTCTATCTCATCAATAAAACCTTGAGGATCCTCCTTAACCTTACCACATGTGAACACTGGAGGGTTCAAACTCATAAATTGGCCAACCCTTGCGGCCTCAGATGATAGAGTAATAGAAGTTACAAACTCAAGATGAGAAGCTACCAACTGAGCCAACATATGAATAGACTGATGAAATTTTACATTCGACACATTAACATGAGGAGTTCGGGGAGGACTAAAGAGGATCGGTATAATTCCAGGAGGTCAATTAGGAACTGGACCCCTAGACTAGGTCTGTATCCCATAAGCAAGGCGTTTCCCATTAGTATTGTCCTCAAGTGGGATAGAGGAGTTTCCTTGAGCTTTAGATCATCTGGGAGGCATGATCTGAAAAGCGAACAAACAAAATTAGAGAGACTCAAGACCTCAGACTCTATGGCTTGAAATAAAACAATAAGAAAGAAAAATATTCTTAAATATCTCGTAGCCTCTCACTTATAAGTGGGGCATACTACACACCTATAAAAGAGACTCTACTAGACACGACTTTGTCTAACACCTAATGTAACCAAACCTAGACTCTAACACCACCTTTGTCACGACCTGAAGTAGGGTCTGGCCGTGATGGGTATCTCAAGTCCCATGTGGACCATAGATCACCCCCTTACCTAACCAAACCAACCAAACCACACCCTAAAGTAGGCTGAATTTCAAACATACAAGAAGATAAGAGAATATTATTTAACGAAATTAAAATAAGTCAATAACAAAAACCGACCGATACCGGTATCAATGCCAATACCAATTCTAAATACCAATATCATACCAACACCGCTTATGCCAACAGTAATTAGACAAAGCCTCTAATCAAAGCCAAAGAATATCCGTGGGGACATGCCCTCGACCATAGCCAAAAACCAAGTCCAAAGAAATAGTCAAAATGTAAAGGAAACCATAATCATGAAATAGGATCTTTCAAAGTATGAAAGCTCACTAATCCAATCTAACTCACTAGCTGATCCCAATCCAAGTCACTGAGCAGAAGGAGTAGAAGTATGACCAGTTCTTGCATTGCATGAGGATACAATATTCGAAGATAGTAAGTAGGGTGATTGCTAGCATGTAACTCGGGGATAAGAATAACATAATGGTATGATCAATAATTTAAAATTATTCAAAGAGAGTAAACATAATCAAATGCATAAGCATATACATATATATATATATATATATGTCACATGCTGGGATAGGAAATAAGGCTTGACATGCATTTCAAAACTTTAGCCTGGATTGTGTAGCTCAACCGTTATATAATAGTACCCATGGTCTATATGGGTCCCAATTCTCAACCCCTATTTGGACCCTAGTGCATGTAGCCAGACGAATCAGAGAATAATCTTAAATTTATGCACATGGGGGACTCAAACCCTCTAATATATACCAAGGTGACTTAAGTACTTGATCATATAATGATTTATGGGGGACTCAAACCTCCCTAATCATGAAATAATAATAAGCGGGACTCAAACCTCTCTGTTCACTATAACCCCCGCGTCGACAAACACATTTTCCATTATTGATCACTTCGACCTCACTTTCACGATTCATCTACACAACCCTTATTAAAGCCCAATTAAAACCATTGTCACACAATCCCATTCAATGAACCACATTACACTCTTAGTCATATATTGTTGTATCATTATACCAACTACACTTGCAAGCTAACACATCATGCCAAAATAATTTCCATTAACTTGGGGAGAACAACTCCCTTGTTCATTAATATATATTGGGGAACACCGATTCCCATTCTTCATTAAATCTTACTATTATGTTTTAAATACTTTTTTTATCATGCAATAGTTCAAGACTTGTTTATTTTTACAAATTTCCACAGTTCTCATGACTAAACTAATTTCACATTATAGGGTTAGGGTTATGACCACCTTAAAGCCACACGTTTAGGAAAGTTACAATTTCCTAGTTCATTCACCATATCCATGCACCCATAAGTTCAAAACCACATTAAAGGCATGAAAATCATAGATATAAACTATGAGAAACATTGTTCAATTCATAAAATTCAAAACCCCCAACCTTTATTTTCAAAACCAAAACAATAATATTATGAATAATGCATTAAGGGAAAAGACACTGTTTCCACCCCAAACTATACAAGAAAAGTCGAAGCCACACCTAAACTATCTAAGTGACCTATTGCACACCTTAACTATATAAAATTGATATTATTACCTCCCTATGATACTCATTCTAAGGCGTATATGTTACACTTATTTTAGGCGCTTCCATCCTATTAAATAGCAAAAGTAAAAAAGGCTAAAAGCATTAAAAGTACATCATCTTTAATTTCCAATGGAATTATTCTTATTTAAGCCAATTTGGGGCTCAAAACTAGGAAATCCTAATTCCCAAATTTGTCTCAAATCAAAATTGAAGAACATTTATTTGAAAAATTTGTAACTAAATCTTTTTAATCCTTCGATTTCTTGCTATATTGATGATTATTTTGTCTTAATTTTGTTGCCATTTTCATAATTTTCTCTTTCCTCAAGTGTTTTTCAACCTCTCTTAAACCTTGTTTTCTTAATCAAGTTACTTTAATGACTAAGATAAGTTTGAGTAGACTTTGTAAGCAAGAAGAAGATCACGAGTTGGTCGAGGTTCAATGCAAACGTGAACATTTTTTGCCTTTGATTACTTCATGGACATCAAGAAATTTGGGTAGACAATATTGGACTTGTCCTTACTATGGGGTAAGTGAGTTTTTCCTTCAAACATTGATCTTGAATAGTGTATACGAATCTAATTTCTTTTATTTTAGAATGCTAGATCATGTGATTTTTGAATATGGAAGGATGATTCTATTGATGAACGATCGAAATTTGTTATTCCTAAATTGTTGGGAGGAATTGTGGATCTTGAGGAAAGAGTTAAATCATTGGAAAATTATGCATTTTATGATCACAAAATAGTTGATGACAAGACTACTAGAACAACCAAATCTGTAGAGAGCAAAATAGACATGAACAAAATAGAGTTGCAAATGGATAATCTTTAGGATGATTTGAAGATGATGAAGACAAATGAGAAAAAATGGAAGATCAAGTTATCTAAGTCCAAGAAAAGGGAAAAACAACTATGGACTACTCTCATTTGTGTAGGTATTTTGGGTATTAGTTTTATATTTCAATTCATGTTATTGAAAGGAGCTCCAAGAAAGCTGCACTAAACTAAGTTGCTTTGTTTTTGTTATGTTTTAAGGGGCTAAAATTTGTATCAATTATTAGGTGTTACCTTTGACAAAACTGTCAGGTTGTGTAATTAAATTGTTGTGTAATGAAATTGTAAGGTTGAACTTGACAGTTTTGACTTTGTTTTCAGTGGTTCCTCCTGGTTCTTTGTGTTGCAATTTGTATACAAAATCATAACACTAAATGTAGTCACAGCTGTTGCATAAGCACAAACATAAATTTCAATAACATCACAACACAAATTTAACATTAATAAATGCAGTCACAGTTGCTGCACAAGCACAAACACAAATTTCAGCAGCAATGAACTTACAACTGCATAATCATTAACAAAAAATAAGTGCCAATTACATCTTGTTGCCAAATATATTTATAAAAAGATTAGTACTGTTAAACTAATTACAGTTACAAAATGCAGTCAAAGTACCACCAATATCAGTGAACTAATTACAGTTACAAAAAGCAGTCACAGCTTTCAACATCAGTAATTACGAAAAAACAGTCTTAAATGCAGTCCCAGCTACCAACATCAGTGAATTATCAAAAAATAGTCTTAAATGCAGTCACAACTAATAAGCTTTATACAAGGGAAACTATATAAATGCATTCTTAAATATAGTCTACACCAACTTCACATAGAGATTGAACATTGGAGCTTGCTTGACTCAAGTGTACAGCTTTGGACATTGTTTGTATTTGTTTTTTGCCTCTCATTTCTTGTAGTTTCCTGGAGGTCATATCTTTTTTTCCTTTCTATTTTACACTAGTTTTTGGTGTATATCCGAGATTTTCAGTCACAAATGCTGAAAACTTAGCAGTTTTGAATCTCTCACTAGGCATTCCCGGCTGCTCAAAAGAAAAAAGTTTTAATTTTAGTAAATAAAATTGTAGTAAATAAAATTTAGATAGTAAATATAGTAGTAAACTTACATTAAGAATTGTGCATCCACTTTGTGTGTGAAGTAATCCTGTTCCAACCATTCATGGTCTGCCAGGACATTAAAAAGAAAGAAAAGAAGATATTTAGTATAAGATAAGCGTAATTAGTTTACAACACTATCAAATTAAATAAAATATCTTTTCTGTAGAATCCATTGGTGGTACACCCCTCCCTTCCAATTTAACTTTTTTTTCCAATAGTAGGTGTTGTACTTGGGACTGCACTTGGACCTGCACTTGGGTCTGCACCAGCAGATGAACTTGGGCCAGGATTTGCATTAGTGCCAGTAGCAGGTGCACCTATTGGACATCTTCTTTTTTTGTGACCCTTGCTATGTCAAGTGCCACATGAAATCTCAATCCCCCTCTTGGACAGATTTCCAGTTTTTTTTGGTTTAACCTTCTTCTTTCTTCCTATTCTTTCCAGGCCTACCTGACATCTTCCTAACAGGAGGTGGCATAACAGAAATATTCTATGATTGTGGCCACATCTTCATATTCAAAACTGGTTGAATAAAGAAACTATATGTGTTCATGTAAGTTTCTCTATTGTACCAGTGAGAGATGTAGTTTACTAGTTCCAGTTTTTTGTAGTGAAGAGCAGCCACTGCATAAGGACAAGGTATACCCTTCAACATCCATGCTCTACAACTCCAATATTGTCTAGAAAGATCCACAATATGCCTATATCCTCTATCAAGAACCTCATACCCTATATCAAAATTCCATTCTATGTTGCATTTCGTAGACCTTGCTGTATTATCATTTAGTACTTTTATAGCCATTGGAGAATGTCACTGATCCAAGTTTCATAAAAATCCCTCATCTATCCCACTCTTTTAATCATTTTACCCTTATCTCCTCTAATATTTTAATTATAGTCTTGTGCCTATCTTCAAAAATCCATGCATTAAAACATTCTGCCATGTTGTTGTCTACAACATCACACTTTTTTCCAAAGCTAAAGTAAACCTTGCTCCATCTCTCTAGATTAAAATACATCAACTTATCTAGTATTTCTCCCCCCGAATACCTTCATATAACTAATATTGTCCTTAAGCTCAGCCTCAAAGGTAGATCTTGCACACCTCCAAAAATATTTTTTCTTCTCAATACCTCTGCATAAAGCATCTTTTGACCAGTTTGCAAGGACATGCCTTGCACACATTCTATGTTCAGCATCTGGTAAATATTTAGTTACAATAATTTCTAATCCCTATAACAAAAACAAAAACAAAAATAGCTACAACATAAACATAAACAAAAATAGTTACAATATAAACATAAATAAAAACAAAAATAGAAGAAAAAATAGTAATTCTTTACCTTTTTCATGTCTGTTGTCATTGTCAAATCTGTCCCATCTCCCAGCTGAAGATCTTCTTTTACAATCCTGATAAACCAACTCTAAGTGGTCTTGTTTTCAATATCAACCACTACCTATGCCAGTGGCAACATTTGAGTGTTACCATCTTTACACACAATAACTAATAACTGCCCATTTGTCGCTCTTTTTAAAAAACATCCATCCAAACCAATGCACTTCCTATAAACAGCTAGGAAGGACTTCTTCGTTACATCAAAACATATGTAGAAGCCTTGAAACATGTTTCTACCATCTTCAAATGTTTCATCATGAAGCTTCACTACACATGTACTACCTGGATTTGATCTTAACTGCTCATCTCAATAATCTAAAATTCTCTCAAATTCCAAATTATAGTTACCGATCAATTTTACAATCACCTTATTTTTTGCTCTCTTACACACTGTTCTTACAACATGTAAATTTAGTTCCTTATTAATAAGCAGCTGAAACTCAAAAATTCTAATATCTGGTTGTTCCTTTATCCTCTCATTGAAGTGGCTAGCTAAGAACTTGGTATTACAAAGTTTTTTACTATTGATAGGATCACACTTATGAACTGGATTGTAGGTCTTCACAACAAATTTCATGGACCTAGAATCAATGCTAGCATAAAGAATCCATGGACAACCAGTTGTACACCTAACCCTTACCCTTGTAGGTTTATTAACACATTTCTCAATTGCAACATGTTCAGCAACAGCATATTTAGTAACAACAACTCTAAATTCATTAAAACTTTCAAAAACAAGTCCTAACTCCCACACAACTTTTTGACAGTCTGAACTATATACAACTCTCTTAACTTTTTTCCTCCTTCTAGCCTAATCTCTATGTTCAACCTGTTCAACTTCGTCTTCTTCATCAGTTAAATTATTTGAATCAGTTTCAAAGCTAGAAACTTCATCATATGGGTAAAAAGGTTCATCACCAGCTAACTTACCCTCTAAACTATTTCTATCACTACCTACAGATTTATCATCGCCAATATCTAGCCCCTTTTTTCCAGTTCCTAGCTTAATATATTCAGGAATTACTGGTCTCTCTCCTCTCTTTATTCTTTTTCTTTTCCTATTTTCTTTCCTAAGACCTCTTAACTCTCCATCTACATCATTCCCAATCTCTACGCCTCTATTAATAGATTCTACATTTGAACCTATAAAAGATTCAGAAGGTGCAGCATGTGAATTAGTAGGAGCAGCAGTAGAATTAGTAAGAGCAATAGTAGAACAACTAGGAGCAACAGTATAACTTCTAGGAGTAGCAGTATAACTACTAGGAGAAACAACTATAGGAGAAGAGACATGAGCAGTAGGTTAGTCAGTAGGAGGAGAAGAGACATAAGAATTAGGTTGGTCAGTAGGAAGAAAAGAGGTATGAGCAGTTGGTTAGACAAAAGAAAGAGAAATATGAGTAGTAGGTTGGATAGTATGAGGAGAAGAAGTATGAGTAGTAGATTGGTCAAAAGGAGGGGAATCTTCACTATTTTTAGATGCCGTGTCAACACTCCCCAATGTTATTTTCAGTGTCTTTATTAAAAGACACACCACTTTCCCCCTCCACATGCCCTTCCCTATCACTTACAAATTCCAAAAGTGGGCCCAACTCAGGTTCACCAACCATGCAACACACAAAAGCTTCCAAAACTTGCCCATTACCTCATTTCACCCCATTTCTTTGAAATGTCAATTGTGTCCTTGTCAGACCTAATTCTTTTTTAAATTAGAACACTTAGGCAGTCTAACATATAGTAAGCACTGTTTGGGAATATACCCTAAATACCTTACATAATCCCTAAATTCAAATAAAGATAGCCTATCTATATCAACATCTAAAAATTCAGTAACTTGTCCAACCCCATATCTTTTTCCTTTTTTTCCATTCACCTTACCCTTATTAAGTTCTCTACCATGGTAAAATCTCTAAGTGATCAGTTCAAAACTCATTTTATAAACTTGAAATCATTCACCACAAAAACACAATAAAGATACAAGTCTTACAGTACACAAAAACCAAAAAGATACAAGTCTCACAGTACACAAAAATCAAAAAATTATAGTATTTATGCAACAATTACAAGTATCACAGGTTATTTATCTCATATTGAACCTCACAACTCATATTGTTACAGATTGAAGCACATAAAAAAATTATAACAAATTAATTTTGAAGATAAATTAAAGAAAGCAAAACCCCCTAATTCAAAACCCTAATTCAAAACTCTAGTCAAAACCCTAGTAAAATCAAAAAATTATAAATGTCAAGGGTTAAATCATCACATAATGAGCATCTAAATGGAAATAAAACAAACTAATTTGGATAAATTAAAGACAGCAAAATCCTAACTCAAAAAACCCTAGATCTAATTTAGGAATGAAAATAAATCCTAGATCTACTAGATTTAGGAGAGAAAAAAGCTAACCTTTGAACTAAAAATCAGTAGTTCCTACGTAAACGATCGTAACCTTTAGTTTTTATCCTAGATCGTACCACTTCCGTTGAAATCAACCCAATCAAATTCAACTAAAGAGAGATAAAAAATATTTTTTGATTGTCAACAACGAAAAAACACAGCAAAATTATTGTTTATCTCTTCTATTGGGTTTAAATTTCATAAAAAATTGAAAAAAAATAGAGCTGAATCTTCTATCAGGTTTTTGCATTCATCAGATAACTTTTCATTTGGATGGATGAATGTTTTAATCGGGTTAGGTTTAGGGTAAATTATGAGAGTTGGGTCGGGTCAGATGGGTTAAAAAAGTAATGGGTCGGGTTAGGTTTTTAATAAAATAGGAAAATAAGATTAGACACGTGGCACCATAAGAGGGCGAGTGGAGTACACTCCACTCATTAAACTTGGGCATGGATGTCACGGGGAGGTAATAATATCACTTTTATATAGTTAAGGTGTGTAATAGGTCACTTAGATAGTTTAGGTGTGGCTTCGACTTTTCTTGTCTAGTTTGGGGTAGAAAAGATGCCTTTTCCCATACATTAAATCACATGATTTTGCAAAATTAACAATGTGGGAAGAGTAACAATTATCGGAGTTTTGGATTCATGATCCAAAAACTGACATGCTTTACTGTTTTTAGCATATCTAATGAACACACAGTCCACAGTCTTAGGTCCTATCTTCACCTTTCCAGGCCTAGGAACTTGGGCTTTCGCTAGACACCCCCACACTTTAAAATATTTTAAGTTGGGTTCCTTTATTTTCATTTTTCATATGTAATTGATAGTGTGTTACTATGGGATACTCTATTGAGTATTCGGTTAGCTGTAAGGATAGTTTCCCCCACAAGTTTTGTGGTAAACCTAAACTTTTAAGGAAGGCATTTATCATTTCTTTTAAGGTTCAGTTCTTTTTTTCCAAAATCCCATTAGATTGAGGTCAATACAGAGCAGTAGTTTGTTGTACAATTATATTCTCTACACATATTTTTGTAAAAAGAGATTCATATTCTCCACTCCCATCACTTCTTATTGTTTTAATCTTTTTCTCTAACTGATTTTCAACTTCTGTATTATATTGCCTAAATGCATCTACTGCTCTATCCTTACTATTTAGCAAATAGAGATAACAATACCTAGTGCAATCATCAATAAAAGTTATAAAGTACTTTTTTCCACCACGAGATGGTGTTGACTTTATATCACAAATGTCTATGTGGATTAAGTCTAAGGGATTGTAATTCGTTTCATGGACTTATATGGATGCTTAGAATACTTTGATTCCATACACGTTTGATATTTTGATTTATTGCACTCAAAGTTTAGAAAAAGTTCTAAGTTAATCAATTTTCGCAAATTTTTGCAATTGACATGTCCTAATCGTTCATGCCACAATTCATTAGACTCAAGCAAGTAAGAAGAAAAAAACTTTTATTAATTCCAATAGTCATTACATTCATCTTAAAATGGCCCTCGGTGAGGTAAACTTTTCCTATATACACTTCCCCTTTGCAAATTACAACCTTATCAAAGGAAAATATACATTTGAATCCATTTTTGGTCAGAAGTGATATGGAAATCAATTTCTTTCTCAACTCTGGTACAAAAAGGACACTGTTGAGAGTCAATACTTTGCTCGACATCATTTTAAAGTAGATTTTTCCCATCCCTTCAACCTTTGTTGTTGCAGAGTTTGCCATATAGATCTTCTCCTTATCTTGAATCGGAGAATATGAAGCAAACAAGTCTTTGTTGGTACAGACAAGGCGGGTGGCACCAGAATCTATCCACCAATCTCTAGGATTTCCCTCCAAGTTACATTCGAAAAGAATGGCCCATAGATCATCCATTTTATTTTTGGATTCAAACATGTTGGCTTAATCCTTCTTCTTGCCTTTCTTTTGGGCACGACAATCTACTAACTTGTGGCTAATGTTGCTACAATTAAAGTATTTTCCTTGAATTTCTTCATTGGCGGATTGCTTTGTTGTCCAACTTTCTTCCATTTCTTTGAGTTGTTAGGGTCGTCTTCTATAATGTTGGCTCCAATGATTGCAGAATTCCTTTCGACCTCTTCTTTATAGCTTTTGTTATATTCCTCAATGTACAACCTCACAATGAGGTCTTTGACTGACATCTCCTTCTTTTTTGTATTTTAAGTAATTTTTGAAGTCCTTCCACAAAGGTTGCAACTTCTCTATTTTGGCTGCTACTTGAAATGCCTCGTTCACAATCAAACCTACATCAAAGGTCATGTGAGTACTAAGAACACACTTAATATGTTCAAACAAGGTATTTACTAAATTCATACCTTTAGCAAGGAGATTGTGGATGATTACTTGCAATTCCTATACTTGAGATACAACAGTCTTACTGTCAATTATTTTGTAGTCAAGGAACTTTGCAACAAAGAACCTTTTAGTTCCGACATCCTCAGTTATATATTTTCATTCCATCACATTCTGTAACTTTTTCAAAGTCTTTATTCCACTGTACACATTGTACATATCATCTTGGAAGACGCTTAGGATATAATTATTGCATAAGAAAGTTGAATGTTTCTATGCCTCCATTATAATGAACCGCTCTTTGTCTGATGTATCTTTGGGAAATTTTGGAGCATCTTTGTCTGATGTTTCCATGCCTCCATTAGAAGAATTTGTCAGCGTTTAAAATCTACACCTAAAAATTTTTTGGGTTTCTTCGCAGGTGCCATTTCAGGCGTAACACTTGTGCGGCTTGTTGTAGCAACATTTATTGCTGCTACACTTGTCACACCATCAGTTGCATAACCAATAGTAGTCATTTTTTTGTCAAAAAAAGACAATCAACTTAGTATATAAGAATACTAATTATAAAGTTGTAACAACTTTAAACACCACCTGTTTCTATTTTAACAATGAAGTTTTTATATTCTTCTAAGCATTAATCGAATGACCTTTGACTTGTAATGAAGTTTTTATGTCTTCAAATCACTTGTTAAGTTCAAATAGAGTAGAAAGCAATATATTTTAATCTCCAGAAATCAAATAATATAGATTATACTAAAGTCCTTAAGATTGTTATTTCGGGTACACAATCTGTATGTTTTTAATATAAACTTCAACCTAAGTTCAAGAACAAGTTTTTGAGAACAACAATGAAGTTCAACACCTTCAACACAATCTCAAATGAATAATCAAAATAAACTATCAAATGAAGTATGTTTATCAGCTTTTAAAAAAATAAAGATGAAGCGGAATTTAGAACCAAGTCCACTGACTTCACAGTGTGTTCTTAAGGAGTTTATTCCCCTCAAGCATCCAAGGTTATGAAATCTTTCCTCCCAGGATAAAATAGTTTACTTTATGAAAGTAGCGGTACGTCAAAACTTTAGAATCTTTGAACACACTCAACGGTTGATGATCACAATAGAGTTTTTGAGAAGAAAAACAATATTTCAGCTCTTAAAATCATACCTATACCTGAGAAGAAGTTCAGGTATTTATAACCACTAAGTGTCCTTTCAAAAAGAAAGCAATGGTTCATGGAAAGAGGCATCATTTTTGAATAATAACATCACTTGCGCCCAGTCTACGTTGGAGTTACGCCTGACCTGTGGCTGCAGGTAACCTTTTGGCCATTCCTGTGGCTTCTGCCCTGGACCTGTGCCAGGTCTGTGCCTGACCTGCATGCGCAGGTCACCCCTTTCTTGAAACAGCGTGTCACTTTCTCAAAGGGTCGTGTCCCTTCGAGGTGCATTATGTATGCGCTTGCATGGCATTCAAAATGCATCCGCACATGGAGAAAAACATTTTCATTTGATTTTTGGATTAAAAATTTCACTTGTTTTCCAAATTTCAGATAAACTTTGTCCAAAAAAATAATGTCTCGATCGATCATTTGACAAATCTAAATCTAAATCTGAAGCCAAAACTGAAGCTGAACTGAGTGAGCGACGACAACAATAGTGTGAGGCATATCTTTTTTCTTGCCTCACTATCCATATAAAAGTGTGTTTCTTAATAAAAACACAAAAAAGTTGTTTTCTCCCACCAATATGGGAGAACTAGACTTTTTTTTATGTGAATGCTCACTTTTTCTCTAAATTATTCCCTTCATTTTTTATTCACACATTCAACTTGAACCCAACAATGCCCCACATGAATGGGGAATGGCTGTCTTATCAAAAATTTATGGATAAGTATGTGATCAAAAAGTAAAGACTGATAGTATATGGATAAGTGGGTTTCTCTTTGAACTTTCCATAGTGAACATGCATCGGATGCACTCGGTCAATTGATAAACTTGATATTTTTGAATCGTCGAACTTTAATATACACCTAGACAACATATTTCACACAACCAACCTTTTACTGTTTATGATTCTCATGGTTTTGTTCATTTCAGACATGAATAGTCATAGTTTCATAAGAGCATAAAGAATAGGCCTTTAGTAACATTCTCCTAGAAGCGACTTCTGCTTTACCCTAACATAGGTGATTTCTAAATGTTCAATCCTATCGATTAAACTATTTGATCAAATTTGTCATATTTAGATAACCATTAAAAAGCTTCCCACCATAAGCCTTATCCTTGTTTCCTAAACATTGTCTACCTCATTAAAATGGGTTGAGTATATTGACAATGTTGAACCGTCAGTTACAACTTTGTTTGATCTTCTTGAACGTAGCTCTTTGGATCTCCAGTCTATTAGGTAGAGTTACCACCATGCTGACTTGTCATAGGCCCTAAACCCATTCCCTTCGATATTCTCTCAACCCCTCTCTAGATAGAGTTTTTTTTAGAAGAAGAAGAATGTTTTTATCTCTTAAAATCGTACCTATGCCTGAGGAGAAGTTCAGGTATTTATAGAAACTAAGTTTCCCTTCATAAAGGAAGCAATGGTTCATGGAAAGAGGCGTCATTTCTGAACAGTCATGTCACCTGTGCTTGGTCTGTGTTGTAGCTGCGCCTGACCTATTACCTTAGGTGACCTTTTGTCCATTCTAGTGGTTTTGCACTGGACCTGCACCAGGTCTGCACCTGACCTGCGCGTGCAGGTCACCCTTTTTTGAAAATAGTGTGTCACTTCTTCGAAGGGTCGCGTCCCTTTGAGGTGTGTTGCGTATGCACTTTCATAGCATCCAAAACACATCTGCACATTGAGAAAAAAAATTTCATTGGATTTGGATTAAAATTTTCACTTGTTTTCCAAATTTTAAATAAACTTTGTCTAACAAATTAATATCTCAATTATTTTCTAAAGATGAAGCCGAAGCCGAAGCCAAAATCGAGCGAGTGACGATGACTACGGCGCGAGGCATCTCTTTGTTTTTGCCTCACTATCCATATGAAGGTGTGTTTCTTAAAAACAAAACAAGAAAGTTGCTTTCTCCCACCAATGTGGGAGAACTAGACTTTCCTTTACGTGAATGCTCACTTACCTCCAAATTATTCCCTCCATTTTTAGTTCACACATTCAACTTGAACCCAATATATGTATATGATGTCGGAAATACCATCTAGTTCAAAAGTAACATAAATAATGTTAATCATTCTCTTGTTCAGTTATTTTTTTATGTCCTCCTATTCAGCCTAGTTTCAGTTTCATATATATGATATACACGTTAGGCTTTCCTCCACTATTTTACCTGTCAATAAACTTTAATGTATTCACCTTTTTTGACACTACATCATTTCATGAGCAGACTCCGTATGCTCACTATTCATGCAGTACTAGGAGTATTCATACCATCTTCAGATATTGATGAGCCCTCCGTCTCCAGAAGACGTATTTCACTCTAATAATTAGACTTATTTTAGTTTTATGGTATAGTCGAACCTTGTTGATAATGCTCAAATTACACTCTTGAATGGGTGTAAGCGATCGTTGTCAATATATAACCCAACTCTGGAGTTGGGGTCGAATCCACAAGGAACAATGTGAGTGGAAATTAAACTAATTTGAAACTATAGCTACAAGTTGAATATAAACAAATGTTGCAAAAATATAAAATAGGGGGTTTTATCAATCAAACAATAATTAAAGTTTCGACTTGCTTCAGAACTCAAAGCTAAAATTTCAAAGGTTCAAATCAATGATAGAGAGAAACTAGGGTTATGATCACTATGATTATTAATTCCCAATGAACAATGAAAGCAGTATTGGATTCTCATGACTCATGGGAAACACTCAATTATCAGTTTCAACAGTCCATCTAAGTGTTTCTCAACCTACCTAGATGTTGAACTCCCTAATTCTCTCGAACTTAGGAAAACATTCTATTCATTTGGATTTTATCACGAGTTGATCAATCTTGTTAGAACATTAATCATTAGATGAGAACTTAACCTTCCCAAATCCTCATTGATAATTCGCTACCTTTAGTTTATTTCTTAGTTCGAGAAAATCAACATATGGCGGGATCTATTATTTGCAACCAATAGATAACTATCATTACAAAGGAATTATCAAGATGTCCCCACAATTACTCAAACCCTAACCAACTATTAAATCCATGGAGGAATAATCATAGATCCCACAACCCCAGTTGTGGGTTTTAGTTCCACATGATATAGAAAGAGATAGCAACTATTGTATTCATCATTAGAGAAATTAAACTTATAAAAGATGAAGTCTGAAGTTGATTCTCTTCAAAGTTCAATAAGAATATCCCACAACTCAATCAAATAATTGAAAATTGAATTCTAAGTTTAGAGCCCCAAATAGAGGTGTCTTTTCCTTTGGAATAAGTTATAGATCATTAGAAAACCCTAACATATGCTTTAAATACTTCAGCCTAATTCTAGAAACAAAATCACAGATCACAATATTTTCTCGGATAGACGATGACATGTGTGATGGCTTATCAGGAGTCTGATGCCTTATCAAGAATGTCATCAGCTCCTCTTCACATTTGAACAAGTTCTGTCTTTAGCTGACGATGAATCCTGACGGCCTATCAGACAAGTGACGACTTATTAGAATTGTCGTTGCTTCTTCACTTCAAGTCCCATTCCCTGCCTAAGCCCAACGACAAGCTTGATGGCTTATCATAGATCATCGTTACTTCTTCTAGCTGAATCCTATTCTCTGTCTAAGGCTGACAGCAACTCTGATAGCTTATCACAAAGCTAACGACGTATCAGACAAGTTGTCATCTATACTTCCCTTTCTACTAGCTTAGAAATGAATTTTTTTACTTCCATTATTGCTAGTTCTCTTGCATCTTGACTTTTACTGCAATATCAAAGAGAAAACAATCAAAAATGATAAAAGTTGCTTAACACTTTGCAATTATTCTCAGTTAAAAGCCTTAAATGTGTTAGCATTTGTGCATACATCAACACCCTCAACTTAAAACAATTGCTTGTCCTCAAACAACTAAAACATAACTAAGAGGATACAAAGCACATTCGGCAGTCAATCATCCATTTTAGCTCAAAACATATTTACCATCTCCAACTTCAATCAATCTAAATCCAACTGTGTATATCAATGAAGATCAACAATGCGACACACAAGAATAAAAATATGGCATCAAATTAGCAACAATAACCATGCCTATATACAAATTACACTTCCCAAATAAGTAGGCAACTAGAAATGCAACTGATGTGCCCTTACAATAAAGAAGTCCCTCCTCACTTATATGTGAACTCAAGCATGTCAATGCGGGGAAGTTCAAGAGACACTCTCAAAAAGAAGTTTCAGTCAATGCATGCCAAATACCATAAGCTTGCCCTTATTTTCATTACCGAAGCTTTCAGACAGTTAAGTTAGGATCACTATAGGATTTTTCTTCAGCTTGTAATGTAGGCTTGGGGCTGGTATGATACACAAGGATAGTTAAAGTAACTAAGCCTCCTTGGCACTACACTATTTTTGGGGTCTCACTTATCAACCTTTACCTCATTTATCCCTTTCTTGATTAAAGCACATTCAAGTTGGGTGCAGTTTTTATTCATTCATTTTCTTTTTTTCACAACTTTTCTTTTCTCATTCTTTTTCTACCACACCCAGCCTTGCCTATTTTTTTTATTACCCTTTTTCATACTCACTTTACATTACGCACTCCTATGATAACCACCCTCAACTTAGGCTATTTACCTAAGTCAAAGTGCACAATGTCCAAGGAGGACCAGGGCTAAAACAGGTTCATTGTGATACAAATAAGAAGGTGATAGGTATAATAAAAATAGGCATGCAGACTCAAAATCAGGATCAAAGGATATTATTCACACATGGAAGTTCATTTAGGCTAAAAGTGGACTAATATCAACAATGGCCAATGATCCTTTCCTAACCGCTATCCTACAACCAAGGCAAGACCAACCGGGCAAGTTCTAGATTTAACACACAATGGGAACTAAGTAGTATCTCACACACACATGGCACAAAGGTACATCACAAGCTACTACCCATTCAGTTCATGTAATTGTTAGTAGTGATTATCATGTCCCTAGTACTAATGCCATAAAAAGATTCACAGTAGTCACATATAGATGCACATCACACAGTTACCAGATAGACAATTGAAGAAGTATTTATCATTCCAAGAAAAATCAACAAAAATATGTCAACTGACCTAGATACTTATTCTTCCGCCAGTTAACCACAACACATCACAAATATGTCTAAACATGCCAGCTCTACTAGGAACAAGACTCCGAGAAAAAGAGGCACGACGACAAAAACCACAAGAGGACATCAACACCCACAAGTAGCCCTACCCTCAACTTAAAATCATGCAATGTCACCAATGCGTCAAACCAAAACAATAGAGTTAGAAACATACCTATGGCACCATTTGTCCGAAGATTTGATGTTAATCACTTAATATGAATACAAACAACAAAATACCTTGGGTCGCCTCTGAAGAAGTGCCTAATTTAGTATCGTGGCACGACCCAACTCAGCTTTTTCTCTACCTTGAGGATAAGAATTTCACACCCAACTTAGAGTCCATCTTCTTGCCTCGATCATAGGGGGTGGTACAAAAATTAAGAAGTCGAGTAATGGATTGAGCATTGTAACGACCCAAAATTGCTTCTCGGGACGTCACACGGTTCTTAAGGCTAAAAGTATCCCCAAGCTAACGCTTAGAGCTGGTTTCTACCCAAAAACACCCAATTCAAGATAAGGATAGACTTAAACACTCGCATAGCCATATCACAAGAAAGGAAATAAGAAAGGATAATTGGTTCATATGACCACAACATAGAGAAATCTCAACAAAACCATAATACTGATCCCTCTCATATATCACAAGTCAGATACTAGTCTGACAAAGCCTCTATGAATCAAAATCTAGAGAGCCATTGGGACAGACCCCAACTGACTCAAAATGAACTGAAGATAAAACATAGTCTCTCAAGCACAGTAAACATCTAAAGATCGGTCCTCGACCCAGGAGGACTCACCACTCTAGAAAATATAGGCAAGGTGCTTGAAGAATCACGGGTGAGGCTGGGACTGAGCACCTGAATCTACATTATGACACAATGTAGCACATAGACATATATGTGGATCAATACTTTGGAATGTACTGAGTATGTGGGGGTGCATGCATATGTATAAATTAGTAACAATATTTTCTTCAATCAAATCATGTATGCATAATGAGATAACTCATATAGCTTGAACAAGTATAAAATATAAAAATCATAAGTTATGTAGAATGAAGCATGTAACACAATCTCGTGAGTCATTATTGGTTAACTTCAAAATCGGAAACCTTCTCTTACTCTCAATGGCCAAAGGCTAAGGGATTTCAAACCACACTTTCAAGTCATGCATATATCTCAAGAGAGTAAAAGTTCTTCAATGCTCAACACTTCACAGTCATTTAGAAAGTCATATACTTGGAATTCGAAATCATATTACTTGAAAACATACTTGAATTCATTTCATTCACTTTAGAAAATATCTCATCTCAAATCAATACCTTGATTAGGGAATATCTTTGCACTTAAACCATTTAGGGAAAATAGCTTATAAGGAAGGAAAATAAGCATTTAATTTCGAAGTTCGAAAGGCAAGGAAGGTTCTCATAACCGACATAAACCATGTAAGCTACATGGAGTCCAACGTTTTGTCCTCCTAAGGAAGAGACCCTATGTGTGGGAGGAGCGTCATACTCTTGCCAAGGAGTATAACCTAGGTCTAGTGATCACTAAACGAAAATCAGCCTCAGGCCCACATAATCAAATCAGCCTCAGCCCACTCATAATCATAATATAATCAGCCTTTGGCTCATATCCTACGGTGGCACGTAGTTTTTGGGGTAAGAAACCATAGTAGCTTACCCGTTTGGTGCTAAATACTACTCCCTTTAGATTACCTGCGATCATCTCATAAAAATCTACTTTTAGAACAATCTCATGGTTTACCATGAACCCATTAATCAAATCAATAATCTCGTATAGTAAAGTGGATTTCAAAGCTTTTGGACCATTAGGTTAATTTAATTTTCAACCATCTCAAAATACTCAAATAATGGGTGCTTATAGCACGAGAATTCATAATTTCAAAAGTCTCAAATAGGGCTTACTAACCCATAGTTCAATTTCAAGTTAAAGCTTATCAAAAGCATAATATATAATAGATTCATAAATCATGTGGAAATCTGGAAATTTCAGCAATTCATCTCAAAATCTTAATGTAGTCATATGCTTCAATATGTCAATATTTCAAATATAAAATTCTCAAGGAGTAAAGTCATGGGGTTTATCCAACTGTAAAAACTCAATAAAACATGTAGAAATCATGCCATTTAACTCTCAATTCATGAGAAATATCAACATAATGCATTCAATAAATATGGGTGAAAACCCCAATTCAAACTCATGTAAAAAAACCCATAATTTCAGCAAAATCATGATGTAAATAAACATTTTGGGTACAAGGGTGAAAGGTTTACCCAAGTTCAAAACCCCACATACCTTGAATTTGAAGCTTAAGAAGAACTCTCACTTTTGGAACTCTACTCTTGCTCTAGAATGAGGGTTCTTAAGACCCTTCACTTGGGAACCTAGAATCTTGACTCAATTTCAAAAATCCAATGGTGGATTCTTAAGATTTATGGAAGAGGTTTTGAGTATTTAGGGTTCTTGTTGAGAGGATACTTTATAAAACCCTCATAGAATGCTTGCAAATGGGTTTAATCTAGTGTTTCCACGATTTTTTAGGCTTGGAAAAAGGTCCAAAATGCCCTTTTAAATGTTTGTGCAAAACTGGAAAAATTAAACTGGAACCCGATTTTGAAGGCCTCCGCGATGCGCCACTAATCGCATTGGCTCTCTGCAAAATGACAATTAGGAAATTGACAACCTCCGTAATGCGGAGCAATGCATTTTCCCACTTGTTGGGACCTCAGACTCCTCTGCGATGCGCCACTATCGCAGAGTGCCACCTGAAATTCACAATTGCTAAATGCACCCTCTCCGCGATGTGCTAGGCTCTCAAATGACGTAATTTTTATGACGAAGGCTTAAATTGGCCATAACTTCTTACCCGAGTGTCCGATTTGGGCAAATCTTATATCGATGGAAAGCTTATAAGATTTCCCACATGAGAAAAAGTCGAAATTAGGGAAATTCTACATGGTTAGCACGATACTCACTTAGAAATCCACTTCTCAATCTTTTAGGGCTGGAATCACGTCTTATTCGACATACCCTAAGGCTCAAACTACGAGAGAACTTTGCGAGACCTTACAATGTGGTAAACCACTTGGCCTTAAAGTGAGGTGTGTTTTTATGTTGCTTGTCTAATGTAAAATCAAGAATATAGGATTCTTGTTCCTCATTTTCATGCTCTTCTACTATTTTAAATGATTCCACAAACAAGATGTCATCTAAACATAATGTAGAAAAGTTCTTTGAATGAGGCCCAATCAATCCTTCTTCAAAATTTACACTATCTACTACACACTCACTTTTATTCACCTTCTCTACATCTTCACTTTGAATTGGGCTAGAGTCTTTAATAGAGATTTTCTTGGTTTTTTCTTTTGTCTCTAGAACCACGTCCTCAATCATGGCATCATCTCTCATGGTTGGTTGGAAAATCACTGATGGTTGCTCAACATTAATATAGGGTTCATGCTCCTTATCTTCACACTCTTTCATTATTTTAAATGATTCTACAGACAAGATATCATCTAAACATAACATAGAAGAACGCTTTGAATGATTGACGACTATATCCATCTCCTCATGAATGATTGGCTTCATGTCTTGACGCATATAACTACAATATCATACATTTATTTTTGGAGATGCAACATTCGTTGAAACATAGACTCAATACCACTCTTTTTGGTGCTTCATTCTTCCTTTTATTAACCATAAGACCTATCAAACTCATAAGAAGAACTAGAATTTGGGTTAGCGCAATAGGGGGAGGGGGCATTTGGGCAATCACTCCAATGTCCATCTTGACCACCACATAAAAAACAATCATACTCCTGGTAGGATAGAGATGGTGCACATATCTCTCTCTAGGGAGCATATCTATAATCTTGCCAAAAGTGAGGTCCATCACAATATGGACATGGATCATCAAGATAAGATTTTCAACCACCAAGCTCATGCTCATTCCACCATGCCATAGTAATAAGTAAACTAAAATAAAAATCTACCTGACACAAGAAATAAAAGAAATCTAAAAATAAATATTTACAAGTTTAAATTCAAGCAAGTAGGCAAAAATTCCAAACCAACTCAATACGCCAAATTATTTCTGGCAACGGCGCCATTTTTGATAAAGCTCAAATTGCACTCTTGAATGGGTGTGAGTGATCGTTGTCAATGTATAACCCAACTTCGGAGTCGGGGTCAAATCCATGAGGAATAATGTGAGTGGCGATTAAACTAATTTGAAACTATAGCTACAAGTTGAATTTAAACAAATATTGCAAAAAGATAAAATGGGGGGTGTTATCAATCAAACAATAATTAAAGTTTCGACTTGCTTCAGAATCCAAAGCTAAAATTTCAATGGTTTAAATCAATTATAGATATAAAATAGGGTTGTGATCACTATGATTATTAATTCCCAATGAACAATGATAGCAGTATTGGATTCTCATGACTTGTGGGAAACACCAAATTATCAGTTTCAACTGGTATCGGAGTCCCCTTCCCCATCCTAACCTGAGTCTTGGTTTCATCGTACATATCCTTAATCTCCCTAACATACACTATAGGTACACCTCTAGCCTCCTAATGCCTCCAAATAAACTCCCTGGAACTCTCTCATAGGCCTTCTCTAAGTCGATAAACACCAGGTGTAAATCGTTCTTCCTTTCCCTATACCGCTCCACCAGTATCTCGAAAATATGGATGGCTTTAGTAGTAGAGTGCCCTGGCATAAATACAAACTAATTTTTAGAAATAGTAATAAATCTGCAACCTCAACTCTACCACCCTCTCCTAAACCTTTATTGTGTGACTCAACACTTGATACCTCTATAATTGTTGCAATCCTAAATTTTGCCCTTATTTATATACAATGGAATAATCGTACTCCATCTCTAAGCTTCAGGCATCCTTTCCATCTAAAAAATTATGTTAAACAATAGAGTCAACCACTCCATACCAGCCTCTTTTATGTACTTTTAAAAATCCACCAAAATCTCATTTGGACCCATCGCTAGTCTGAATCCTTGTCTGAAGAGGACTGTGAGGTTAATGATTTAGTACCAACTATTACTCTTTGAAAACTTAGAAGAAGACTCTCAAAGAATCAAAATTTGTGAAGTATTTTGTTAAAGAATCGAAATTTGTGAAGTGTTTTGTTTACTCTATAGTACATGGTGTTGATTGTGATAAAATCATTTTTCATGAAGAGAAAGAACAGGTTCCTATCAAAGATACACTCTCTTTAATATTCCAATTTGAATACAAGGAACCTCCCCCCCTCCCCCCGCCCCCCAGAGAAAAAGATTAGGAAAAGAAAATGGATAGTCTTTTTGATGTAATGGATAGGTGTACCTCAGAATCAACTATTGGCTTTACAAATCCATTGGTTTTTCTGATGTAGAGTGGACAAATATGTGGCTATCATACAAGGAACCAACATTTTTTTCTAGATGAACAAATTGTACTTATCTATAAAGTTTGTTCCCATGTGGTTTTGGAGAAAAATTACACCTTTCTTTTTTTGTAAGTGTACAAGATTTGTCTTAGCAACTGCTATCCATTTTAATTTACAACATATGGTCTTATTGATTTAATAGATTTTGTTTTTTATTGTAGTGACAGTAATAGCTTTTGTTGTGGCTAAAAGTTTACAGCACTAAATGGAATTAGTTTATGAGTTTTCTTTGCTCATAAGTTAATATTTATACTGATCTTTGATTTTATTTAACTTTGCTCTCATATTTAGTTTTGATTCACTCTTAAATTCTTAACTGTTGTAATGTGCAGTCTTAGATAACTCAAGGGGGGTATGGAAGAAAATAGTTTAAAGACTTGCCATCAGTCTTGGATATTGATGGCTTCAGATTTTTTAATTCTTCTACGGTCCAGGATTCTCCTATTTATGGAGAAGGAACCATTTGGGATTTAGTTCCTATAAGTGTAAAAACTACCATGTATCTTCATCAACATAGAGGATTTGAGTTCGGGTAGTAAAACCAAGATGGAGATTAGCTCTTGAGAGGCTGAGAGAGCCTCTATCCGATAGTAAGGGAGGATGGATTATCTCACATTCACTTGGCACTAGAAAAACCCAACTCACCATTGTATTTCTTTAGTCATTTATGAAAGTGATTACAAATTGTCAGCCAATAATCATTGCTCCATTTAGCTTGCTTCTTAATTGGAAAGTCGAGTTCCAGAAATAAAAGGTGGGCATTGCCTTCTACAACTTGAACAACAAAGATTTGTCTTTCCAGTAAGATGAGGGTATAATTGGTGTCTTTAATTGTTTATCCCATCCTGCGAAAAAAATTCAAACCTTATACGTATAGTGATGTTGAGATCTTGGGCGAAAATTAAGAGCATTTTGGAATCAACTATAATTTGTTCGAGATTTTTATGAGAGAAGATGAGAGGGTTATGCCAAAAAGACTAGAGAAATCATTTTAAATTTTCTTGGTATTCTGGTCCTGAAGAAGGGCACACTACTCAAAACGTGCAAAGCCTTGTGTGGAAAGCATTGAAAAAGGTTGAAATAAAAATTGCATAGTTCTTTCTAGAACTCCATTCCAAAATAACATCAAAGAGCTATACAACACTCTTTGTATTGTAAGTCCAAATTCTGGTGCTGATATGGAGTAGAAATGAGCTTCCCTTAGCAATTCTATTGACAAGAATGCCCGAGCATTGGAAGAGCTAAGGGATATTATTTCACCATATGTCATAATTGTAGTGAAAATGTATAGAGGGTAAGCCTTCCAAGCATAAGGGATACAATGGTACGCCTGAAATCCACATATTTGTAGAAGGAGTTGCTTAAAAGAATTCCAGAGAATCCAGACTCCTTTTACGAACAAAATCTGGCATCTCAAATTTATGTTCATCCTTCCTTAGTGGCAAAGAGAAAGGAGTTCTCTGAGTTCAAAATCTAACTAAATGAAATAAGATGTCAATTAGATCCAGATATTATAGTGAAAATGAAATTTGTTATTGAATTGATCAGATCCATGGTAGGACAAAAAAGAGAGTCATAACATTTAGTCAGTTACTTGATCCTCTGAACCTGATCATGGAGCAACTCAATTCTCTCTTAGAATGGACTTTAGATTGAGAGATTCTCTATATGGATGGGAAACTTGATGTAAAACAACGGCAGATATCAATAAATTCTCCTATTGACCCTAAGAGTGATATAAATGTGCTTCTTGCACCGACAAAAGCTTGTTCAGAAGGAATAAGTCTTATAGGGGCCTTAAGAATGGTTTTGCTTAGCGTTCTCTAGAATCCCTTAGTAGAGAATCAAGCTATTAGTCGAGCTTAAAGGAATGATCATGAAAGAATTATGCATGTTTACTATCCAATGATATCAAAATGGGAGGTTGACAAGATCAAACAACCAGTGAGAAAAAGATATCTCACTCAGATGTACTTTTATCCAAGAATGAAGTGAATACTTTATGTTCTATGTTAGTGGATAACATACTTGAATCCATAGTTAAGTATGAAGGTCTCTATCATATTTTTAGAAAATATCTCACGTACCATGGATGGTTCCTACTACATGCTCTAATGCTTGTAACCAATCTTCAAAAACGAGCAGTTAGGTTAGTATTCTTCTTGTTTGCTTGTACATGAGAAATCAAACTTTTTTGTTAATCATCTCGTTTTTGTAAATTAGCTCAAATTCTTTATATCTTTCTTGTTAGATTGTTGGCCAAATGCAGGGATTCTTTTGGGAACCTGAGTTGTTTGCAGCCGAACAGGAGTTCTACAGAGAAAAAAATAGCATTGAAATCAATTTTTATTAACTAATCAGAATTGCCTTCTAGGATCTATAATTGCCTCACTTGAGTTGGCAATGAAGATGAAGAATAGAATTCAATAGGAAAATTTTAGTATATTCAATTAATGATTGAATCTGTAATGTTGATGTCTTTTATAGAAACTTGAGGTTAACTTTTAACATTTCTTTTAATGTAAAATCTATAGTGGAAAACCTACAACTGTATGATAGATTAATAGAGATGTAGATTTACGCAGTTTATCAAGAACCATTATATTTTCACTAAAATGGACTTTTTAAAATGTTGGATACTTGTTACAACAACTGTAAAAGCTCGGATAGAACCAATAGCTAAATCCAACAGATGACTCATCTATTACAACAAATGACTCATCTGTTGGATACACGTTACTGTAGGTGGCAATACTAAGAGAGAACTAGAAGGTGAATCCAACTTATTAGTCATCTGTTGTAACAAAATAGTGATCTGCTACAATAGAGGCCTTATTTGTTGTAATAGATGACTTAATTGTTACATGTTACATCAGCTAGCAAGCTATATCCAACAAATTAGTCATCTGTTGCAACATAATAGTGATCTATTGCAACATATATTTTTTTTGTTGTATAGAGCCACTCAGTTTACTATACTATCATTATTATCTTTTATTAATCAAATTTCCTTGGTTATAATTAATAGAGGAATCAATAACCATAGGGGTTGATTGTCATGATAAAGGGATCGAAACGAGCAGTTGATTTATTTGGCATTGAAAGGTTGGTTATATGTTAGAGACGATAGGAATGACTGTCCAAAGAAAATTTTACATGATGATTTTGCAAACTTAATCATCATTTATTGTGGACTAAATTGACAACCTTCTAAAGTGAGCGGTTAGCTTAGTACATATATATATGCATTAATTCTTATCGTTTGCTTGTACATGAAGCAATCAGACTTTCTTGTTAACTGCCTATTTTTGAAAATTGACTCAAATGCTTTATCTCTTTCTCATTAGATTATTGGTCAAATGTAGGGATTCTTAAGAGTAATTCGAGGTTTAGTAGCCGTACAGGATTTCTAAAGAGAAACTTGAGTTGGCAGTAAATATGAATAATAGAATTCACTAGGAAAATTTAGTGTATTCCATTGATGATTGAATCCATAATGAAAATTTCTTTATAAAAACTTAAGGTTCAATTTTATCATTTCTTTCTATGTAAATTATATATGGAGAATCTGCAACTATATGATAGTCTAATCGACATGTAAATTTAGGTGTTTTATCAAGAACCATTTAACTTATATGATAGTCTTCTTCATTGAAGTTTCTTTTGATCTACAAGAATGAATGATAGATAAACTTTACATTGAAACCCTTAGATTCTACTGACTCCCATTGTTTGTGTCAGCATCACCAATTCAGGAGAGCTATCAACATCTGAAGCTTCGCAGAAAACCTTGCCATGGTTCCTTAAAAATTCCTTGACCCCGAGTTATATGTAATCTTAGTCGAGAATCTTCTACTTGAACCAGTTTATAAACTTTAGTAAAGGATGGATTCTCCAATATGTATATGTTTGGCATCAGCTTTTTTTTTTGTGGTACTATTTTCATCATCAGTTGTATGCACAATGGCATTTGGTTATACCTCAAATTCAGACCATAAAAAGCACTAGGATCCTATTAACTAGATTGAAGTTCGGAGAAAGATTTGGTCGAAACATTAAAAAAGAGTTTTTGAAGTTGAAGATGAAAAATAATATATGGAAGTTTGAAGTTATATATTTGGACATGTATTTCACTTGAAAAAGATTTCGACTGATTCAGACTATATTTATGCAAGAGGCTATTTTCACAATCCAATTCCATGACCTCATGTCCTAATCCTTTGACCTCCAAATCATATGATAGAAATTTACTATTTACACCAAAAAATAGGAAAAATATAAAATACGCCGTCAACAAAAGATTCAGAGAGGTACCTTACAAAGAAAGTGAGATCCATTTTCATCCATGTCTATGACAGCTACCTATCTTTCACTAGAAAATATATCATGAATAAATTCTCTATGGTTTGCGTGATGTATTTCCTTTCCAGTACAAATTTCTCAAGCTTAACTATCTTCTACTTCTTTAGGATCTAAAACATGGTTGAATGTTCTTGTCCGTATCTATTATCTCCTCTGTATTAACATCAAGCTGTGAAGGTAGAATACATAATTGCATTATGTTTCAAGGAAATACATCCAAGCAGATACACTGAATTCATAACTCAAGCAACCATTTTATAATGTGCTAGTTATTAAATATATAATCAATCGATGCATGGTATACGTAGTAAATTCTAAACATATAATATATAATAAACCTTTCTCGTGGTCTATTAACTAAATCCTATTCTCAATACACTGAACAATTCAATGTCATCATGATGCATTGAATTAGGTGCCCAGTTGAAAAGAGTCGACTGACTCGACTACCGTGCTTTTTCATTTTTCAGTCTCACATGCCCCCTCCTCTACCTATGACATGTGTCGAGCAACGATTGGTCCCTCTAATTTTCTGTTGGTCTATTTAAGAAAACTAGAGATTTATTTTGCACTCACTTAATCTTCCTCAATAATCACAAAAACACTAGAACAATGGCAAGAATGGTTTATAATCTCCCACCCATGAGCAGAATGTGGATCACCCGCAACCAAGATCTGGTTTGATTAAGGAGTGATCTGGACTTTCTCTTGTCATTGTTCAGAGGCATCCGAATAGCTTCAGCAAATGGGTCACTTCCTTCGGGTCATAGCGGAGAGGCTCCATCTTAACCCCAACGATTTTATCACCCTCCCCCCAACATCCCAGTAGTGTAATATAGTGTAGTTTAGTATTTTTTTTGTTGCTAAAATTTCATTGCGAAAGCTTTCATGGTGATTTAATTTTGTAAATGAAAACTTTCTTTTTTGCTTCTTTTTTTTTTTAGATTTTTGTCCCTATATTGATATATGTAATAGTGATGAACTTATATTGTGTTCAATTTATATTCAAGTATTGTTTAGTTGTTCCATTTCATTTTAATTTCCTTTTAATTTTTATATAAATTGATTGATGCAAGGTCATTCCTATGGTGTTGCATAAACCTTATAGATTTATTTTAGACCTACATCCCATATGCTAAATAAAGGACCGAACAATTGAACATTGGACTAAAATTGACAACGTAAGAAAACATTTAAGATATAAAAAACTAAGCAAATAATTTATTGTATATTTATGTCATTGTTGATTTTGGAACATGTAAATAAAATTATAGATTTATCGATTCTCGGTCATCGTAAAGGTCTATGATAGACTGAGTGAATATATGGACAAGTTAAAATTATGACCAAAAAAGAAAAATAAAATAAAATAAAATAATAGTAGGTTAATTAACACCATCCAAACATTGTAACGTTATTTAGATACATCAATTGTGACACGATATCACTTTTTAACAAGATCAGCAAGGTTTAAGGCATGTTATAGTCGTGAATTACTAAGATAGGGCTAAAAAAAGAGAAATAAAATAAACATCATCCAAACAAAGCAAAACAACTAAATATCAT
>NC_061112.1:110645923-110655003 GCF_002878395.1 Capsicum annuum | reverse complement strand
ATGTGATGATATTTAGTTGTTTTGCATTGTTTGGATGATGTTTATTTATTTTATTTTAATTTTTTTCCTTTTTAGTCAACCTTAGTGATTTACGATTATAGCATGCCTTAAATCTTACTGATCTTGTTCAAAAGTCATACGGTGTTACAATTGATGTATCTAAATAGATTTACAATATTTGGATGATATTGATTGACCTACTATGATTTTATTTAATTTCATTTCTCTCATTTTGATCATAATTTTTACTTGTCCATATATTCACTCAGTTTATCATAAACCTTTACAATGGTCGAAAATCAACAAATCAATAAATGTATAATTTTATTTACATGCTTTAAAATCAACAATGAATTCAGTGTACAATAAATGATTTGCATAATTTAGTATTTCTTAAATGTTTTGTTACTTTGTTAATTTTAAGAAGCCCCAACTAGATCTTGTTTAGAATTACAATTCTTTTAGGTCATACAATGATAAGGTCTATAATAAACCTTAATGATCAATTATAGAAGACATAAATATTTCTTAGACCATATTTTACGTAAATGATAAACCATTTGTATGGTCTATGATCATTCCCCAACGGTCAGAAAGTATAAATTTTCAACAGTCACATTTTTGTTAGCCCTACTATATAAATGAATGAGGCCTCTTTGAACCTCACCATGTTCCTTTATTCATCCCTTTATCATTTTGTTTCAATAAAAACAATGTCTCTGTCATCTCAAACATTCAAAATTACTTATATTTTTAACTGTGTCAATTTTGCTATTTTGAAGATATCACGAATCAATAAGAATTTAGGTCAAAAATTCTACAACTGTGCATCCGGAATGCGTATTTTTTAATAAAATTTATTTATGTTCATTACATAATAAAAAATTTTAATTTGTCGTCATTATTTTAGGATAATGGTGGATTCTCTTATTTCAAGTGGATTTCTTTCGAATTAGAGTAATCAAAATTTTAATGCGTTGCAAAGTTTGAAATATTGAAAAGTCTTAGAGAATTTTAAAAAATAAGGATCTTCTTATGAAACTATATAGAAAATCAGAACACAAAATTGATCACTTTAAAGAATTGTTGAAAGACGTCGAAATAGAGAGGGATCAACTTAGGCATAGGTTGGTTGTAGCGGAAGAAAAAGAGAAGGGCCTAAAATTATGGTATATGATTTACTATTAGTTTTGGATTTTTGAAAAGGTGTAATGGGAGTGTAGTGGTATTAAATATATTATGCATGTCTTTTTATTGATCGACTACTGTTGATTTATATTATATATGTTTTACCTTTTATTCATAGACTACTCAATACTATATTATATATGTTTTATCTTTTATTTAGAATATTTAATCAACGATGACAACCATCTAAAAATATTGATATTTATTATATAAATTGTAACATTTTTATAATAAATATACCACAAAATTTTATATTAACATAAAACAGTTTCAAAAAGAAAATTGTTCATCTCTATCCATCCAGAGCTAAAAAAAATAAAATTCTTGGTCCCCATCATTTTTTAAACTTCATTGTTTCAAACTCAACCTCATAATAAATAGAACACCAAATAAAAAAATTATCTCAAAGGTCAATCAAATAAACATCACTCCCAAAGAAAAATTATAAATTATTTTGTGATTCCTCAATTATCTTGTCTTTTACAAGAATGTTGTTGATATCATCAATAACTTCCTTAAGAAACTCATCTATATCCACTATTACATTTGTTGTTTCTTCTTCTACAATTGCTTTTTCTTTCTGGTGCGTTCTTTTTTCTCATCTTCATCTTTTGGTATCTTATTTTTTTTTTTTCATCTTGTTCTTCTTCTGTTATTGCCTTTGATTTTTACTTCGTCTTATTTTCTCTCTTCTTCTACTGTTAGTGTTTTCTTTCCTTCTTCTTATTTCTGTACTTCTTCTCCCGATGCTGTCTTTTCTTCTTCTTCTTCCTCTCTTATTTTTTCTCCATCTTCTTCTTTATTTTCTTCTTCACAAACAACTTTCTCCTTTTCTTCTTCTTCTTCTTCTTGATTGTCTTCACCCTGATTATCCTTCTCTATAATAGCTAGTTCATCGAGAATTATCACCTTATCAGCATTGATCGACGACTGTTTCAAAGTTATTACCTCAAGGAGCACTTCTTTAATTTTGTCGTCATTTCGGATAACTCTCACTGATGAATGTTTACTTTGGACCTGTGCACCTGTATTTTTAAGTATTTAGAGTTTATAATAAACTATGATATTTATCAATAAAGAATGAAATAGATTTTATTTTTAGAAATATTTATTATATAAAATATGCAATTTCTATAATAAAGAGAAAAGATATTACATTGATCTTCTTCTTTTTCATCTCATTTTCTGTTCTCCTTAGTTTCTCTTCTTTCACAAAATCAACAATATCCTTCATCTCTTCCTCCAACCTAAACACGTGATCTTTCAGATTTTTGGTTATCATTTTTTTTGTCAATGCTCTTAATTTACTTGTCCTCGCACCATGAGTGATATGTCTTGACACAAAATTTTCACCCAAATTTTGATTATCATATCCATCCTCACCATTCCTTGATGAGGTGATGACAGTCAGACCATGCAAATGAGTCTTCAAGACATCGATGAATAGGTCATTCACCTCGTCAGTGAATACTTTAAATTTTATCATGTATTGTTGCTTCATTTCATGAATCATGCAGATAAGGCAGGGATGCACTCTCTAACTACAAATAAGCAAATGTGATTATTAAAAAACACATTATTGTTACAAATATTTTTAAGAAAAATAATTTCCTACCTTTGTGATCCACCTGTTCAAATATGTATCATCTTCGATCGATTTATTGACTTTTGAGATGTGTCATCTGAGCAATATTGGAATGGGTAGCTAATCTTCTATTGATCTATCATTTCCCTCGTCAATCTCAAAATAACCTTTGTATTTCCACATCTATGATCAAAAAGAAAAATAAATATATAAATCTGTCAGTGTATAATAGATACCATAAATAAATTACAGTATAGAATAGACTACTTTTGATGGTTTATAATCAATATCAGGAATGCCCAGTGAAATTCGTAGAGCGCGTACAATGAATCTCCCTTCCTTACAAATGTATTATTCTTCTTGGTGAAGTATATCCACTTCTTCAAATAGTCTGGAGTCAATAATGATGACTCATTACTCCAAGAGTATCTCTCAAAGAAGCTTAAATTATCCACCATCTTGATGATGTGTATGTCTATGATTTTTGAAAAATCTTGTGCAAGCAATACACAACTCACGAACTGAACCAAGCAGCATTTGTACTTGTCTTCCTTGTCCAGCCTCCCACCTCTAACAAGCTTCAACAATTTCTTTTCATAAATGCTCTTCTTTCTCGCAACTTTTTTGAAAAAAGCTTCACCCTTCTCCATGACTTTGAGATATATTGAATCGCAAAAATAACGTTCACAATTTAACCCTGTGATTAGAAAAAAATCCTTCAGGCTAAAACATGCCAGCCCGTCATTGATGAAGAATCACATTTCATGCAACATGTTGTTTTGTTGAACTTGATGAAGAATTGTATAGTGAACAATTTGTTCATTGAACTTCAATATTCTGAAAAGTCCCATAGACAATCAATATAGAAATTCTTGAACCTCGACTTGAGACGTTGCATGACTTATTTAAATTCATAAAATTATTTCAAATGAGACCTAATGAATATCTTAGCCGGAAAGAATCCAACATCATCTATGATTATGACGAGGTCGTACCTCACAACCGAAATAAACCTTGCATAGTGGGGCAAGATCAGTGATTCCTTATCTATCTTACACTTAATTTTCATTTTCTCCTGCTCATCTCTACCGGAAGCTTGAACAGCTTCATCATTATAATTTCTATTCTCTGACTCATCGGTTATCCATTTTTCACTTTTTAGACCTTTCAACTTCTACAACTTTGCCTCTATTACCTCTAACTATTTTTTATGATCTATGTACAAAAAATAAGACTAACTATCATATCAAAAAAGTACATAATCGACCAAACAGTCTATTAATAGGATAATAGCACAAACAAATGAATGTGAATTAAAAAAGAATAAAATCCTATTTAAAACACCATTATAATCAAGCACAATTGAAAATCAAACTCAAAAATCATATAAATATCTAATCAGTCGAACGGTCTATTAACAGAACAACAATAATGTATGATAAAATCACAAGAACAAGTATCTAAAACACCATTACATTAAAGAAAAATTAGAAGACAATCTAGATTTTTGGGCACACTAATTGATGAAAATCCCAAAAAAAATCATCATACAATCGACAATGATAATCAAAATTCATCAAATATCTATAACGAATCAAACAAATATCAATTTAACAACATAGATTTTCAGTAAAATCAAGCCCCATTTGTAAAAAAAAAAAAAAAAAAAATTTCCATCCAAAATCAACTCAATTGATCAAAAATAAAAAATAAAAAAAAATCATCAATATGAAATACAAATTAGTTGGGAGATGAAGACAACTTACCTGAATTGGAATATAAAAGATGTTAGAGCTTTAGTTAAGATAAAAGTCGAAAATGAAGTTTGGAGAAAGACAAAGCAGAAAAGATGAATAGGGAGAAGTGATAATGAGGAGAGAGAAAATTAATTAGGATATTTTAAAGAAAAATAGGAGGTGAAAAGTAAAAACAATAGTCTTTTTTTTCAATTAAATTTTCAGATATCTAAAATACCAAATCTTTTCAACTTTCTTTCACTCCATATCCATAATTTCTATTTTCTTATACATTTACTTTTATGTTTATAAGTTTTGTCAAAAATTCAACAATATTTTAGTCATATAGCATATCAACACTTTTTTGTTAAGCACATCAACCATTAATTGATTGATCATTTTAACACTTCTATTCAAATAACTGTTTATTCATAAAAACTATTGTAACACTGAATGCTTTTCACACAAACTTCTCTATGATATAAATATTCAACCACACGATATAGCTACAGTTCAGAAATATCTAATTGTCCGATGGTGTTACGATACTTTTGTCCTAGTAATCTTAAACTCTATGTAAATTATACCATTGTATATAAATGAAATAGGAAAATACTTTTGCTTTTTTCAGTCATGCTGTAGTTAAATATGAGTGAATTATACTTAACTTATATAAATGAAATAGGAAAATACTTTTGTTTTTTTTTTAGTCATGTTGTAGTCAAATATGAGTGGATTATACTTAACTAACTTTTTCCTCTTATTAGATTTGGCTATAAATAATAAATCACATGATTTTTCACATTTACATTACATTACCAGAATTTTTTATGATGTCAACATCTCTTAGTCTTTTCTTTACCAGTATGAATCGAGCAATCTGATCCCATTTTATAAAATTAAATTTCTTTTAATACTTCTTGCCACCATTTCTCATAATCTTTCTTTTTCGTTTTTTTTTTAATCTCAATTAATTATTGTTGCTTCTTGTTAGTTATTCAGTAGCATCTTTGGAGAATATTTCCTTTTTTGCAGTGAATATAATTTTCCCAAAAATTTCAACCCCATAAAAGGCAAATCATATTTTCCTCTTTTTGTGTCAAATTCACTTTTCTGAGATCAATTATTAAATTTCTATGTGGAATTTGACTATGTATTTTTAAAATAAATTAACATAATCAATGAAGAGAGCAAAATGTTGGACCTATAGAAGCTTCTAAAGTCTACTTTGGAAACCCAATGAACATCCTGCTTATACATTATAAATAACACATGTTGTCGGAAAAAATATTACAGTAATAAAGCATCTCACATGAGCAGTTAGTTACAGAAACTCCAGTAGTAATAGAAGAAGAAATCTCATCTTCTCTACTATCTTATTTGTTTCTCCTTGCCTGTTTTTAGATTCATATATAAAGTTGAAGTGAAGAAAGAAATTTCTTCATTTCTTTACTTTCATCCTCTTACCATTTCAAATTTAAGAATCTTTTTTTTCTTTTGATAAAGCCCCAAAAGTTGTTGTTTAAATTTGAAAAATGAAACTTAAAGATTTGAAAATAAATAAAATGCAGTTGCTTGGCTCTCAAGGAAAGGGGAAACTCTTGTTTTCAAGAACCCTGATGTTGTTTTTTATGGTGTCATTTATTTTTTCTTGTTTTTCCTTGTCAGCTTCTGGAGAGGTTGTTTTTGAGAGAATGAGTCAACAATCCATTGAATCACAAATTTATGCAGATCCTCCACAAAGTCCTCAGTCTTCTAAGAATGATAAGAGAGGACTTTGTTCCAATGAGATTGTCGTTGCGGTATCTGCAACTGTCATTGTTTTTGTTCTTTCTACCCTTGTTGCCTTCTATAAGTGCATAAAAAAGCAAACATCATTTATTAAAATTGAGACCTCTGAATTACCTGAAAGAAACGATGTTACAGTTTTCAATGACATTGGAGTTACTTTGACATATGAAAAAATCGTTCAGGCTACCAGACACTTTAGCTTGACCAACTGCATTGGAAATGGTGGTTTTGGCTCTACATACAAAGCTGAAATTTCTACTGGACTTACATTGGCAATAAAGAGACTCCTGGTTGAAAGATGTCAAGGAGTTCTCCAGTTCAATGCTGAGATCCGCAGCCTTGTAAGCATAAATCATCCCAATCTCATTACATTGATTGGGTATTTTTCGAGTAAGACTGACATGTTTTTGATATATAATTATCTCCCTGGAGGTAATCTGGAGAAATTTATACAGGATCGAGCAAATAAGATCTTTAACTATAAAGTGTTGTATAAAATTGCCATGGACATTGCTCTTGCCATTTGTTTTCTACACGATCAATGTGTCCCACGTATTATACACAGGGATATCAAGCCGAGCAATATATTATTGGATAATGAGCAAAATGCTTATTTGTCTGATTTTGGATTATCGAGGATCATGGGAATAGAAACCTACAGCACCACAGCTGTAGCAGGAACTTTCGGGTATGTAGCACCAGAATATGCTGAGACAAGTCGAGTGTCCGACAAGGCTGATGTTTACAGCTATGGTGTCGTGTTGCTCGAGTTGCTCTCAGATAAGCGAGCTTTAGATCCTTCGTTTTCTGTGTATGAGAATGGATTCAACATTGTTTCATGGGCGAACATGTTGCTGCGCAATGACCAGGCACATGAATTCTTCTATACCAGTTTATGGGAGGCAGGTCCTGAGGACAAGTTGATGAACGTGCTACATTTGGCTCTAATGTGTACTGTAGATCTCGTTACTGACAGGTTGAGGATGAGGCAAGTTGTTGAGGAACTGAAGGATCTTGCACCTCTTGTCCCTTAAGGCAATGGAGTTCTGAATTCATCCATCAAATAATTAATGAAAGTAACCTAAGACTCTTAGGGTTTGTTTGGTTGGGAAACAAGGTATGCTAGGAGTTATGCTAAGATTAGTTATAATGGGATTAGTTGTATTGGGATTGGTTATCCTAGTATTATTTTTAGTGGCTTTTTGGTTTGTGGTACTAAAATTACTGTGCATTGCATTTTTTCACCTTATTTAGCATAATTATTTTTATGGAAATTGTATTGATAAGAGAACTATGATCACATACATTGAAATAGAAGTTCTATCATATCATAGAAATAAATTTCACATAGAATATTAGTTATTAAAATTTTTTAGAGATTTTTAATAATTTCACATATTTTTCAAGCCAAAGGATCCTACAAACTGGTGCAATTTTACTAGCCTCTTTTACTTCTAGTAGTTTGGGGATAGTAGAATGAGACTTTTGATGAATATTAATATACTTAGGGACTTGGGAACGCTTTGGGTGAATAGAAAATGGTTTAAAATAATTAGAAAAGACCAAAATACCATTAAATTATTATTAAAACCTTGTCTAGTTAACTAATAGAGGTACGGGAAGGGGAGGGCGGTTGCGGCACGGGCCTGGAAGCATAGCCCACCCTTCATGGAGTGAGGCGCATTGCGGGGCAGCCTCCTCGCAGTGGGGGAACCACATGGGTGAGACAGTAGTCCCCTATGGTGGTCCGCGCGTTGTGGGACCATTGCATGAGGATCTCCTTTAGATGTCTGACCCTTTTTTCAAGTCCAAAACTTCCCCCAACACCTCTGAACTCATCCCAAAGTGTTTTATACTCAATCTAGAGGTCACGTAGGCTCATTTCTAGCTTTATTTGGGTGCCTAAACATTCGGTGCATTACATTATCCCCCTCGTGAGATCATTCATCCCTTAATGAGAACTTAGGACACTTTTATCACGATGTAAGCATGAGCATAGAAAGACTCAAAACATAAATTCAAAAATATTGAAGGCAAGGGTAGGATTCGTACCTCAAGAAACCTCATCTAAAAGCGGAAGTAAAAAGGGATATTGTAACGCCCCGGGAGTACACCTTGGATGCCACACAATGCTTACAGTCTCGAGAGACCACAAGCTAACCCATGAGCTAGTACCTGCTGTGAGCACTGAACAAACTGAAGCTAAGGGATACACGTGCGGAAAACAAAGATAAATACGCCCTAAGTTTTGTAAACATATCAAACATTTTTGAATCATAAGTCTGAAAACAACTGTCTGAAAATAATAATATAAAAACTATTAATAACAACTGAAAATTGAATAACTGAATGAAAGTGTCTGAAAGCCTTTACTAACTGACTGTGGAGTTGATGGGACAAGTTTTCAACTAACTCTAACTAACTGAGCTGAGCACTCTAAAATAAACATAACGATCCTTGGAACATGAGACTCACCACTGCTACTGCTGTGGGTACGCTGGGATATCTAGGTGTGATCGAGAATTTGAGCATCCAAACCTATGAGATGAAACATCATAACGCAAAAAATGAGTATGCGGTCAGTACTTTGAATGTGCTGGTATGCTAAATGGGGTTGGGATGTTATGCATGGGTTCATGTGCATAAGCAATAACTGACTATATGAATACACTACTAAAAAAAAAAGGCTAAAACCGACCACAAAAATCTTTCACTTGTGGAAGGTTTTTCTAAAAAACCGACCACAAAAGCGACCAAAATCTGTGGTTGGTAAAGTTGTG
>NC_061112.1:110642699-110645823 GCF_002878395.1 Capsicum annuum | reverse complement strand
ATTTTAGAGAAAAAAAACCTACCACATGTGGAAGGTTTTTTATTAAATTAATTAATTAATTTAATAAACAACCGACCACAAGTGGAAGGTTTTTTATTAAATTAATTAATTAATTTATTAAAAGGTTTTTTATAAAATTAATTTATTAATTTATTAAAAGGTTTTTTATAAAATTAATTTATTAATTTATTAAAAATCCTACCACTTTTCTGCAAAAAATATTTGAAAAACCGACCACAAGTGGTCGATTTTTCTGGGTATTTTAAAAAAAATATTCTAAACCCAAATACAGCATATGCAACAACAACAATACAAAAATACTTTCAAAAGTGTATAGGACATACAAAATGTCCAACAAAATATGAAAATACTACAACAATAGTTTCAAAGTACAACACATACAAAAATAAAAAACCTAAGAGTCAGCACAATCTAATTCGTCATCGTCTTCCATATCATCATCCGTGCTAAAACATCCAGGGGGCCCAGACCCTTTGCAGCCCAAACTGCATCACCAGGACACGGAGGAATATCTCCGCAATCTGAATGAAACAGCTCATCTGTTGCTACAACTTCTTGAATTGTGATGCTTTTGCCTTTTTTATTTTCTTCTACCTCTCTCTCTATTCAGCAAGTTCTTGAGTGAGTTGAGAAATCATATTTTGTAGATTTTCAATCATTTCTCTATCAACTGAAGCGCTAGAGTAAGAAGGGCCGGACGAACACCTAACATTATCGCCAAAAACGTTTTTGAGGTATCCAACCAAATGGCCTCTATTTTGGGGTATTGGGTCACCCTGACTTTCAAGAGGCAGACTACTACAATACGCACTGAGAAGACGCATATATTCGTACTATATTCAAAGAAAGTTAATACTAAGAGTAAGAAAATATTAAAATGATTATAATTGAATAATATCAACTTTAAGAAAAAATTCATAAATTCAGAATTTGTTACTTACATGGACAGCTTTTGCACGAGTTTCAACCCAGATATCTTCATCAATCGGGTTTTTTTTTAATCACATGAGTCTCCTCATATAACTCATAATATGGTATTTCCCTACCCTTTTCTTTTTCCTGCATAGGAAAAATTATCAATGTTCAAATAATAAAAAATTTAAATACATAGAAACAAACAATTAAAACTGTAAAAGTTACATACCATTATTCCCATCACAGCAAGAGTACTTCTGGCACCCGCAGTATGTAGGGAGCCACCCTTGGATGATACCCGGGCTTTCTTTCCTTTTTCTCTCAACAATTTGTATTCTTCGTTATTCCAATAGAGAAGATACAGTTGCCATGCGGATTTAGGAATCCACTTATGTCTTACCGATTTCTTTCGGGCATATTCCAAGTGATTGTTAAATCTGGCTCTACATCTTATGAAAAAGTTCTTTATACAAAATGTATTTGCATTATCCCACCAGTAAAATTTCTATAATAAAAATATAATATTCAATCTTTTGTTATAACAAAATGTTAATAAGTAGTCGATAAGTTAAATTCTTACCTTAAATTCTTCAAACATTCTATCCCTGTCAAGTTCTGAAACTATTTGCCAGCTGGTCTAGTAGCCGTTGAAGTGGCGAGTAATGCATGTTCGCGCACACCATCCGGCCTAAACCTACAACAGAAGATCAAATATTAATTTCATAGAGCATAATAATAAAGTCATGAAAAAATGAGTAACGTTATTATATTTAGAAATCTTACCCTTTCCCAACTTCCCAACTGGAACAAGATAAATCCTCCCAGAATCATCTTTGTCTCCTGGCTGCGTAATAAGTGATGGTGGATCCACTGGCGTGGGCGGATCTGAAGCACCAGATGGAATGCCTCTAAGCCGAAGATCCAACAACCCAATAGATCCCACAGAATCACTGTCCGAAGCTGCGTGACTGCTGCAAGAGGGAATCGATGATGGTACATGTCTGGAGGGGCCAGAGGCTGTACGATAGTACTGTGCTGGTGGTGGCACGGTCATAGGAGCAGAATGAGTTAGTGAAAACCCATATAGTGCCCCCCATGCATAGGAGTAGGTATCGAATCCTCTGACAACCTAGAATGTGAGGGTCGTACTGGCGCGTTAGCAAACCGACCCTCAGATATATGAATACCTGTCGGCTATTTGTAAGGCAGAGGTTGTCTATTCTTTTTTTATTTTGTAGTATCAACTTTTCCCTTACCTCTATCATCTCTGTCTGACATCTAAATTATGTTAAGTTAACAAGTAGTTAGTTCCTATAAAATGAATGTATACGAAAAGATTCCAAGTATATAATTTCAAGTTACTAATTCACATTTCAAATCGCTCCAATAACATGTTATATAGACAAAAATATTGTTATTACTATATAAATTATGAAAAAGTGGAAACAGCAAAGTAAAACAGTATATTACATATCAATCTTAAACAAGAAGCATAAAGGTAAATATATAATACAAAGCATATCGACATCAACACATAATAAATACAACCTACACAACTAATCTTTATCTTCTGAAGACTCTCTACTAAACCATTCACCCTATTCGGAGGTTTCCTAATCTCTTACCCATTCAGCCTCTTCTTCCGCAATATTAACTTCTTCAAATATATTTTCCGGGTGATTCAAACCATCCACTAATTCAACGTCTACTAGATGGTGATTAATCTGAATTTTATTTTAATATGCAGTCTCCAGCACATTCTCAACTTCCACCCAGCCTATAGGCTTTGTTTTGATTACAGTCCACCAATCAGACTTGTCATTGCGTAACAGATAAGATGCATAATACACTTGTTTAGCATTTTGCGCTAAAAAAAATGGATCGTAAGTAGGATATGAGCTATTGTGCTTCACTTCAATGATGTTATGCTCCCTATGTACTCTTGTGCCTCTTGTGCTTGGACCAAATCACTTACATCAAAAGAGGATAACTTTTTTTATTGGAAAACCAGCGTACTCCAGTTCTAAGATCTCGCGTATGATGCCAAAGTAATCAACATCACATCACCTTTACCCAAACACCAGTATTGTTTGTTTTCCTTGAACTGGAGTGTTGTTCGGTGGAAAATTTAAACCCATTTACTTTGTATTGGGACATTGCATTAACTTCAATTGGACCCAAAGAAATA
>NC_061112.1:110635839-110642599 GCF_002878395.1 Capsicum annuum | reverse complement strand
TCCTCAACTAAAATATATATATATATATATATATATATATATATATATATTTTAGTTGAGGAGTGTGTAAATGTTTAAACTTTGTAGAAATATTACACTTGCGAACCTCATTTTTAAACCATGTTGTAAAGGATGCATACACTTGATTTTCGTGGAATTGAGTCTTAAATGAAATGAACATGCAACATGGGAAACACAATTAGTTTCTTTAAGGGAATGAGTAAACAAATAAAATATGTTAAAATTTTAATCTCCTCAATTCAGAAAGGGCTCAATTTCCGGGCAATTCAGTTTGACATACAATGTTGCTAATTTACACTCTATGGGAGTGAGCCGGCGAGGTATGATTTTTTTAGCCTTACAACCAGATTAATTGAAAATTGATATCGGTTACAAATGAGGCTCACTCACATCGTCCTGATGACGATTTGGTCGGTTTCTTGAACAAGCAACTTCATCATGAAAGTAGTACGAACAAAATTGAGAAGTTTCTCTTGCAAGATATGCCTCAACTATAGAGCCTTTAACCCTATATTTGTTTTTGGGACTCCTTTTCAATTTTTCAATTGCCCTGTACAATCTTAAGGTTAGATGTGTACTATATTTAAAAAAGATATGTATAAATTTAAATATGTTGCAAATGCTTACCGTTCGAATGGATACATCTACCTAGTTTGAACTGGACCGCCTAGCCATGCTTCGTGTACAAGGTGAATGGAAAGATTTTCCATCACATCGAAGAACACTGGTGGGAAAATCTTCTCCAGTTTGTTGGTAATAACAACAATATTACTTTCCATTCGCGCCAGATTTTCTTCTTTTAATGTGGTGGCACATAAGTCCTTGAAGAACAAACTGATCTCTGCTATTGATTTCCATATGTTTTCAGGTAAACCAATAAAAGCAATTGGAAGTAATTGTTTCATGAAAACATAACAATCATGGCTTTTCATTCCATGCAAGATTCCTTATGTCATATTAACCCTCTTTCCCATATTTGAGGCATATCCATTGAGCATCTTCAAACTTTGAACCCACTCACATATTTGACGCTTTTGGTCCAACTTGAATGTAAAACTATCCTTGGGCTTAAGAACATTGCCGTTGGGCCCCTGCTGTAAGTGTAAATCTCTACGGTTGTAATATTCTGGCAAGTCAAATCTGGCCTTAGGATTATCCTTTGTTTTGCCGGTGACATCCATAACTGTGTTGAACAAGTTGTCAAAATAGTTCTTCTCAGTATGCATGACATCAACATTATTTCTAAGTAAATTATCTGGCCAATATTCTAACTCCCAAAATATACTTTGCTTAGTCCAGTTATGCGAAATGCCATATCCATCAAGCCTGTACAATCTTTCCTCACTGGCTTTAGGCAAATTCTGAACTATTTCCCAGATGTCATAACCAGACCGCCTTGGAGGTGGACCATCATGTTCCCTTCTATTCCTTCTGAATGCATTCTTGAGTCTCCTAAATTCATGATCATGTGGCAAGAAACAACGATGGCAATCAAGCCATGAATTTTTCCTGCCATGTCTCAATGTGAAGCATTTTGTTTTTTCCATGCAGTATGGACAAGCTAGCTTTCCAGCTATCATCCACCCAGACAACATTTCATAAGTAGGAAAATCATTAACAGTCCACATTAGATATGCGTGCAGATTGAAATTTTGTTTAAGAGAGATGTCCCAAGTTTCAACCCCCTCATGCCATAAAATCTGAAGTTCATCGATCAAAGGTTGCAAGTAGACATCTATTCCGCTTTTTGGATTACGCGGGCCAGGAATAACATAATTCAAAAATATATACGGACTAGTCATCAACATTTCAGGAGGAAGATTATAAGGAGTGATAAATATAGGCCAACATGATATAAGACAAACAAGGAGAACACGAAACACACTCCAAATCAGTCTGCTAATCTTAAGGATCCAAGGACCTTTTTGGAGACCACTCTCGGATTCGCTACCAACAAGAATAATACAAGATTCAATGATGTATATAACACCCAAAACAGAATCAACACGTGAAGAACAAGAGAATTAAAATAATAATAACTAACGGTTTCAACAACACAAGAAACAACAACAAAAGATTACACTAAACAAAGGGATAGAAAGATAGACTACATGAAGGCATAATCTTAAGAACCCATGAGGATATTCTACTCTTGAACCCTTAACACTACACACTACAATTCACCTATCTCTTACGTGGTACAAGAGGGACCTAGATCTCCCAAGTGTCCAACGTTTCCAAGCTTGAATCCAACACGAGTGATTCCACACTCAAGTTGAAATCCCTAGTTACAATGTTTGGCCATAGGGGCCTTGCTCACAAGAGAGAAATGTCTAAGTGTCTACAACTTTTAATATTCATCAAAAACTAATGACTAAAACCCTACATCATTTTAGTTACAGTGTATTACAAATAATAGGTAAAATAACCAAAAGGTCCCTTTAATGAAATGTGACCAAGGGCGCCCTTGGAGTGCAAGTTTAGGGTCGATTTTGGTGTGATCCAAGGCCTTCTCCACACTTCACTTGGACACTTTATTGGATGGGTCCAACGTATTCTCACATACGTGCATCCTCGTAGTCGTACCCATATCATCCTTCCCTTCTTGAAAAAGGATTCGACCTCGAATCCGCTCCTTGCAAAATCAAAGAAGGACAAACAAGCAAAACATCCTCATGACATGAGGGTTAGGATTAGAAAAATACACACATCATATTCCATGCCAAGGTGAGACAAACTTGGAGTATACCCACAGATCCTTTATGTTGAACATGAAAGCCTTAGTATAAATGGCACAAAGGAAGAGGTCATCATCAACAAAAAGAGATAAGGAAGAACCTGGCCTTCCTTCATTAGCACCCACAATCAAGCATTGCTTGTCATCTTGACCAAGCATTAAGTAGGAAGGGTAGAAATTCCCATATTCCGGGAGGGTGCTGGGGTCAAATAAAAGAAGTAGCCAAGGGTCTAAGCTGAGGTTAGCCCTTCCTTCCCCTAGTTTGTCACTCACACAACCATGCATGGCATTTGCATTTAAGAGAAGATTAACATTCAAGAATAGAGAGAAACGGCCTAGAAGTCCTACCTCAAAAAGACATATTCTATCATTTACAACATTTCCATACACATGATCTCTATGAACAAAACTACTAGCAAGGATTTTACCACACAAGATGTTCAAAGAGTCACGTGCACCATCAAGATCAACTCTATAAACACCATCACTAACTTGAGAATTTTTAAGCACGCCATACATATGCTCAAGTAGTGGAATACATTCATGAGTAAGTTGATCTTCATTCACATCCTCACTAGTTGTTGGCAACTCACATACCAACGTAGACTCACCTTGGTTCGTACAAGGGTCAACTAGTATGTGAGTATTTTTGTCACTTGGTAATAGAACCTTGTTCAAGTTATAAGGGCTAGAACTAGATGGACATAAATCATTCTTACAAGAAGAATCAATTTCATCATCTAAAAGATCAACTAGTGCTTGCGTACTTACAATAAGAGTTTGGTCCTCACGTTACCTAACATCACCAAGAGTATCACCATAGGGAGACTCAAACACCTCTACTCTAGGTAAATCCGCAACTACATCCAATTGGCTACTAATAGCCACAACACAACATTCTAAGTTCATGGGAGTGTAGGGAATAGTGCTTTTACCTCGTAGCTCACATGAGCTACGGCCTTCCTCTTGATGTGTGTCCGTGAAGCCCACTTTCTCCCTTTGACCTACCATACGATCCAAGCTTTCATTTGCCATAGCTAGGTCTTGGGACATAGTGTCAAGGTAGGCCAAAATGACATTGGTGGCATTATTGTCCATGGGTTGAGAGGTGGAAGCCACGGGTTCCCTTGTAATTGTACAAAAAAAAAAGAAAAAAAAGAACACACCTACAAAATAAAACACAAGTTAGTTCAAAACAACCTCACCACACTCTCGCACACTTGATCGTCTCACACTTGGTTTCACAAGTGTTGAAAGCCGGCTTGTACTTCACGAGTGATTGAGGGTCGAGTCTACTCTTGCCCAAAATAGATTTTATTTTGAGTTGACTCATGCAAAATTTGTTACGGACTTGAACCAACAAGATACAACAAATTCACAAAAGAAAAAAGCACACAACAAATGCATAACACAAATGAACGAACACAAAAACTAACTAACAATCTAGTAGATAAGTACTAGTTTGCCAATTAGTATTGAAACCAACGAAATTGAGACTAAGAAACAACAAACGGAAACTAAGAAATCTAAAATTTGAGCTTAAATATAAGACTCAAAGTCTTGGACTAGACTTGTACTCCACCTTAAAACATGGATCCTTGTTTTATGGGAAAGTGATTGAGATGTGATTGACTTGTTGGTGATGATGGTAAGTCTTTCAAGACTAACAAAGTTCTTATACTTTTTCCTTCACCTGTTTTGATCTAAATTTCACTTTATTTTAACAAGGTATGAAGGTTTGAAAGAACATCAAGAACACTTCAACAATCACCAAGAAAATCAACAATAATCTCCCAAGAACAACAACAAGGTCAACTACAAACTTTCAACAAACGACCAAGTCCTTTAGTATGGTGTTTTGGTCTTAACAAGGGGTGGAGATTGTGATGAACAACAAGAATAAAAAAAAATTTCAAGAAAAATAACAACACCAATAACGTCCAACCCAAGTCCACAAGAAAGGCCACCACGCGGCCAAGAACAACAACATCAATACACGACCATTAACTTTTCAAAACAACAATCTCAACAATTCAAGCTCAACTCAAGATATAGACTCAATATGTTAGTGATTGAAAAAATTAACACTTAGAGACAACAATGACAAGTAAAAATCTCGGCTAAGAAACAACAAAAACACAATTTTCAGCCAAGAACACAAAGTGGACTGATTGCTCTCTTTTCTGGAATTTTCAGTTTTCAACTGCTTTTGTTTTTTTTGAATTTTCAACTCTCAAGCCCAAGATTGATCTTATTAGAACAAAATTAAAGATGGATTTGATACCAAATAATACAAGACAAACAAGGTGAACACAAAACATACTCCAAATCAGTCTACTAATCTTAAGGATCCAAGGACCTTTTTGGAGACCACTCTCGGATTCGCTACCAACAAGAAGAATACAAGACTCAATGACGTATATAACACCCAAAACAGCATCAACACGTGAAGAACAAGAGGATTACAATAATAATAACCAACGGTTTCAACAACACAAGAAACAACAATAAAAGATTACACTAAACAAAGGGATAGAAAGATAGACTATATGAAGGCATAATCTTAAGATTCCAAGAGCATATTCCACTCTTGGACCCTTAACACTACACACTAGAATTCACCTATCTCTTACGTAGAACAAGAGGGACCTAGATCTGCCAAGTATCCAACGTTTTCAAGATTTAATCCAACACGAGTGATTCCACACTCAAGTTGAAATCCCTAGTTACAATGTTTGGTCAAGGGGCCTTTCTCACTAGAGAGAAATGTCTAAGTGTCTACAACTTTCAATATTCATCAAAAACTAATGACTAAAACCATACATCATTCTATTTATAGTGTATTACAAATAATAGGTAAAATAACCAAAAGGTCCCTTTACTGAAATGTGACCAAGGGTGCCCTTGGAGTGCAAGTTTAGGGTCGGTTTTGATGTGATCCAAGGCCTTCTCCACACTTCACTTAGACGCTTTACTGAACGGGTCCAACGCATTCTCACATACATGCATCCTCGTGGTCGTACCCGTATCATAACATGAATAAGGAGCTGAGCTGAAAAAGGAGAGAACCCAGCCGCACATAATCCCAATCAACTATTGTATGGCTCTGCAGAAAAATCTGGATAAGTTGCATTAAAATGCTTCCAAGCCTCTCCATCAGAAGGATGACACATAACACCAGTAGGCCTTCCATTTTCACTGTGTCATCTCATATAAGGAGCTGAGCTGTTTGAAGCATACAACTTCTTCAACCTTGGTATAATAGGTAAATAATGCATCACCTTACTAGAAATTTGATTTCCAGTAGAACCACATTTATATCGAGAGTACTGAAAAAACTTACAGAACTCTAGGTTAGCATCTTCCTTAAAGTATAACATGCAACCATTTTCACAACAATCAATTCTAACCGATGAGAGACCTAACTTTGACACCAATCTTTTTGCCTCATAGAAAGAATCAAGAACCTCCAAGCCGGGGTCAACTAACTCTTTAATAAGGTCTATCATTGAGTTCATTCCTCCCTCAGTAATATTTCAGTCAGATTTAATACTTAGTAATCTAACAACAAAAGACAAATGATAGTGCGAACACCTATCAAACAAAGGATGACTAGCAGCATGCAATTCTGTATAGAAATTGCCCGCTTCGCTATTAGGAACATCTTTAATAGTTTCCCTAATGTCAACCCCATGCTGTATCCCAAAAGCATCGTGCACCATTTTTGACATCCTAGTATGTTGATATTCATTATGCCCTATAGATCTACTACTTTCTCCAATAACAAAGTTATTTTGCGCTACATCCCCATGAATACCACGCAATCTTAAAAAGTCCTCGTGAAACCCCTTTCTATAAAGATGTTCCTTCACATCTTCTTTACTTACAAGATTTATATCATCACATCTAACACAAGGACAAGGAATAACCCGATAACGTGTCCACATATCGAGTTTCTTAGCATGTTCAACAAATCTTTTGACACCTTCAACAAATTCCTCC
>NC_061112.1:110630051-110632839 GCF_002878395.1 Capsicum annuum | reverse complement strand
AGCATGTTCAACAAATCTTTTGACACCTTCAACAAATTCCTCCCTAATACCCACTTATTATCATTGTTCCGTTGATATATCCAGCTATAATCAGATTCCATCTACGTAACCAATCAGATTCAACTAATTAGATGAAGTTACAAAATACAAAAATCACCTTGAAAATATCAATCAGGTTCCAACACTTAACCATTTTCTAGTGACTAAGTCACTTACCAACTCACATTCAAAATACAAAAATCACCTTGAAAATCCCTATACTTAACCATTTTGAAGTGACTAAGTCACCTAACAAACCATATTCAAAACACTAAAATCCCATTTAAGATTCCAACACTTAACCATTTTCAAGTGACTAAGTCACCTAACAAACTATATTCAAACACCAAAAATCACCTATAAAGTTCCTATACTTAACCATTTTCAAGTGACTAAGTCACCTAATAAACCATATTCAAAACCCAAAAATCACCTATAAAGTTCTTAACCATTTTCAAGTGACTAAGTCACTTACCAATTCACATTCAAATACAAAAATCACCTTGAAAATCTCTATACTTAACCATTTTGAAGTGACTAAGTCACCTAACAAACCATATTCAAAATACTAAAAACCCCTTTAAGGTTCGAACACTTAACCACTTTAAAGTGACTATGTCACTTAACAACTCACATTCAAAACACAAAAATCACCTTGAAAATTCCTATACTTAACCATTTTCTAGTGACTAAGTCACTTACCAACTCATATTCAAAATACAAAAATCACCTTGAAAATCCCTATACTTAACCATTTTGAAGTGACTAAGTCACCTAACAAACCATATTCAAAACACAAAAATCACCTTTAAAGTCCCTATACTTAACTATTTTCAAGTGAATAAGTCACCTAACAAACCATATTCAAAACACAAAAATCACCTACAAAGTCCCTATACTTAACCATTTTCAAGTGACTAAGTCACCTAACAAACCATATTCAAAACACTAAAATCCCCTTTAAGGTTCCAACACTTTACCATTTTCAAGTGACTAAGTCACCTAACAAACCATTTTTAAGTGACTAAGTCACCTAACAAACCATATTCAAAACCCAAAAATCACCTATAAAGTTCCTATACTTAACCATTTTCAAGTGACTAATTCACTTACCAGCTTACATTCAAAACACAAAAATCACCTTGAAAATCCCTATACTTAACCATTTTGAAGTGACTAAGTCACCTAACAAACCATATTCAAAACACTAAAATCACCTTTAAGGTTCCAACACTTAACTATTTTCAAGTGACTAAGTCACCTAACAAACCATATTCAAAACCCAAAAATCACCTTGAAAATCCCTATACTTAACCATTTTGAAGTGACTAAGTCACCTAACAAACCATATTCAAAACACAAAAATCACCTATAAAGTCCCTATACTTAACCATTTTCTAGTGACTAAGTCACTTACCAACTCACATTCAAAACACGAAAATCACCTTGAATATCCCTATACTTAACCATTTTGAAGTGACTAAGTCACCTAACAAGCTATATACTTAACCATTTTCACACAACTAAGTCATCTAAGAAACCACATTCAACAAACAATCAACAACAATGCTAGTGAATCGCACAAGGCCACACACAGCTTCACTAGACTTCAATATAAACAATAAAAAGAAGATAACAACAATGCTAGTGAATCGAACAAGGCCACACATGACTTCACTAGACTTCAATATAAAAAAACAACACTTTATTATAACAAATTAGAGAGAAGTCAACCTACCTTTGCTTGGCCTAAATTAAAGTCAAAGCAACAAGCGATCACCAAAAAATAGCAAAGCAATCCTTTTCCTAAATTCAGATTCTGTCAAACGATAACATCAAATTTCAAGTTACACGCTAGGCATGTAGAATTAAAAAATCTTGATCATTATGCAAAATAACAAATGTCTTGTCATCTTTATTTACTCGTATTTTTAGTGACAACATTGAGATTTTAGTGACAACATTGAGATTTTATAGTCGGAATGTGGTCGGAAAATAAGGTAGTTTTGACTACTTTCCGACTGATTGATGGTAGTTAGAATATAGCTTGTCAGAAAAATATTTTTGACTACATTAGAGGGAAATTTCCGACTACTTTAGTTGGATATGTAGTTGTAAATATAATTAAATAATATTTATAATTATTTAACTTGGATAGTGAAAATACACAGTAATCTTAACATGTTCCTTCTGTGGCTTTCTAGAAGTAACATATGTACAGAACTAAGAAGGGAAACCTAATCGCAATAAGAACTTCATCGTATCTACTCTCCTAAATCTCACTCTGCCACTAATTACAACTTGAAAACATATTTAAGTAAATTAACCAACCTTAATCTTTACAAGATGGAAGTCAAGTATCATGCTAAGCCTCTTAATCGTACACAATGAAGAAGAGACATGTTTATGTAATTATATCAAGAACATTTCAAACTTTGAACATAAATTCTAAAAAGAAGGCTCATCTCTTATTCAAACCACCACGAAAAATGAAAAAACAAGTCGCCTTCTAAACTAACTATAATCCAACAAAAAAAAATCATACAGTTTGAACTAAAAGAAAAACATAGCTAAAGGAAGTTTTTGGAACTTACCGGAGCTAGGGGCAGTAGAGAACGGCGGCACACGGTAGACGACTTTGATTTGGAGAATTTTTTGGTTGAATTGCGATTTGAAACTGAGGGGGGGTTATTTTTGATTTGGGGATTTAATATATTTAAGTGGGTCGGGTCGGGTTGGGCTTTAATTA
>NC_061112.1:110626254-110627051 GCF_002878395.1 Capsicum annuum | reverse complement strand
GGTTTTCATAAAATATTAAAAAAATTCTAATTATTTAAAATATAACTTTTTTTATAAATTAGTTAGAAAAAATATTAATCAATTAATTCATTGATTAAGTAAATTAAAATTTTACAAAAATGATCACAAAGAAAATTAAATATTTATGTCATGCCTTCTTCACTCGTGATTTTACTATATTATCCCTAATTAATTAATATAAATCAGTTACGTATTAAAAAATTAAAAATATTTAATTAAAATATTAAAATAGACATTTAAAAAATATTAATCAATTAATTAAGTTAATTAAAACTTTTAAAAAATAAATTATTTTTTGATATTTTTTATACGTCATTTAAGTATAAAAAATTAATAATATTTAATAAAAATAACAAAATAGGCATGAAATGATAAATTCTTTTTTGATGTTTTCCATTAACTTAAAGTCTTATATGGGATCACTTTAAAAAAAAATTCACAACTCCTTATTAAGATAATTTTAGTATGTCACTTATAAGTAGTATAATAAAAAAATATTATAAATTACAATAATTAAAAACTAAAATTATTTTAAAAATATAATTGATTATCAATGGCACATAAGTTTGAATAACTTAAAATATTGTTATACAAATTTCATCAATCTAAATATAATAATATATGTTTAACTTAGAATTTATCAACCAAATGAGAAAAGATTTTAATTCAATGACAAAATTATACATGAAGTAGAATTTTTAAGGATCAATATTGGGCCATGCGTAGCATGACCTAAGACCACAAGTATATATATATATATATATATATATATATAT
>NC_061112.1:110606127-110626154 GCF_002878395.1 Capsicum annuum | reverse complement strand
TCTATTTCATCACTACACGAGATCGATATACATATATATAAATATATTCAATTGGCTATTAACATTCAAAGACGTACTACAAACATCACATACCCGATTTTGCTACCCCATAATAATATACAACGTATTTCACAGAAACTCAGTTGAATTATCGGTTGGTTTATCTTATGTCATTAATATACCTTCACTATGTATATATATATATATATATATATATATATGTGCCTATACGTACACACACACACACACACATATATATATATATATATTATCGACAATATCAATACGTACAATATACATCACATACATACACGAGTATCTTATCCAATAATATAATGCGATGTATTTCATATACATACTATATACATCACATACCCGATTTTACCATCCCATTGTATTTCACATATACTCAAATAAATTATCACTTGATTTATCTTATGTCATTAATATACCGTCGCTATATAATATCTATATATTATATATACACATGTACATACACACACATATACACACTATCGACTATATCAAGTTCAAAATACGTACTATATTCATCACATGTATACAAGTATATTATCTAATAATATAATGCGATGTGTTTCTTATACATACTTAGATTAGTGATCGATTAATTATATTTGATTAGCTTAATATATTAGGTTCTGATTATATATATAATTAGGTGTTACTAAAAATTATTTATTTTTTAATTTTTAATTTTTAATTTTTTAATTATTTAATTATTTAATTATTTAATTTTTAATTTTTAATTTTTTTATTTAAAAAATCACCACTAGTGGAAGGTTTTTATAAGTATTTAAAAAAAACGACCAATTGTGGTCGGTTTTTTTAAAAATAAATTAAAAAAGAATTTTAAAAAACCTACCACAAGTGGTTGGTTTTTTTAAATATTTTTTAATTAATTTTTTAAAAAAAAAAACAACCACTAGTGGTTGGTTTATTATTTTTTAAAAAATTTTATTTGTTAAATAAATAATAATAATTATTAAAATTATTGTAATAATTATTTTGATATTTTAAAATAAAAAAACTTCCACTTGTGGTCGCTTTTTTAAATAAAAAAATTTTTAAAAAAATTAAAATCCGACCACAGCTTGTGAAGGGTTTTATGTGCTAGTTTTTTTCCTTTTTTTTTTTGTAGTGATAGCATGTGGTACTGAGTAATAATGCATGAAGTCTGTAAAGACTGATAATGCATGATCAAGCATAAAACATGTTTTGACATAATCTGTAAACTGAAACACTGAATGCTGATAACTGGAGAGCTGATATTTGTATGCTATGGTCAAGCAAAACTGAAATTTATTACTGAGATGAATACTAGACTGAGATTGTGGGAGCTATCATCTAACTGACACACCCCAATATAAGCTAATTGAGGTCCAACCTATGACCCCAGTTGGAAGGGTGTCAATACCGTGCCAAGGGTACTAACACATGGTTGTGTGGATCCACTAAAGTATTGTCCTAAAGGACTAAAGGTGTCAAGACTAAACTGATGGGTGACCCCTGATGGGTAGTCAAGCCTAAGCTAACGGGTGACTCCTTGTATCCTACGCTAGCTACGTAGCTCTAGAATACAAAGAGTGCAACTAACGACTATGCCTAACTAATGGTAAAGCCTCCATCCCTGTATTTACTCAGTGCTAAATCCTACTCTCAACTGAAAGACATTGAATACTGGACTATGTTTATATGTTAATAATAACTGGCTGAACTGATAATCCTCATAACTATTCTAAAGCCGTTCTGTAGACACTAAAAATTAGGTAAGCAGCTAAATTTTGGGTATTCAAACCCCCAGGACTCAATAGCAATACTAGTAATTTTATATTAAAACTTTGAGGACAAGATATGTAAGAATTTATTCAAAACTCATCCCTTGGGACATTTCATCAAACACTTGCAATGCATATTTTAAGCATGGAAATATTGTAACATGTAGTAGTAGCATGAATTAATATTAAATCACAAATTAAGGTTTAAATTAGTGAACAAGAACAATTCAAAATGTGTAGGGTTTAACAACACAATTAATTAAGTGTAAACATGGTATAAAATTGAAATTTATGAGAGATCATGGACAAAATTCATAAATTAAGTAAAGTTCATGCTTTTAAATTTAAAAAGGGAATTCTTGGACTCCATGGGTAGGAAGAGCCTATAGATGAACATCTATCATGCCTTAATGGAAGAATTCTTAGAAGCTCTTGGTGGATTTCTCGAGAATTGATCTTGAATGTTGAAGGGGCTAGGGTTTATCATTGAGAGGAAATGTTTTGAATTTTGAGTGAAATATGAATTTTGGGGAAAAATGTGGTTTTGGGACCTAAATGTCGTGTTAAAGTGAGGGAAAAAGACAAAAATACCCTCCTTGGCTCGGGATTAAATAAGTTGAAAAAGTGCCTAGTGACGTGATGAGTGACGCTTTGCATCACTCAGCCGACGTGATAGGCAACGCATTGCGTTGACCTTACCAACGTGATGGGCGACGCATCGCTCCCTTATCGCGTTGACTTGTTGTTTTGAACATCCAAACAAGCCTCAAACCTTGTTCGAAAAATCCAAAACTCTCTCAAAATGAACTATCGACAACCCTGATCATGAATTAACTTAGAAACTAAATTTTCGGGGTTGGTAAGGTCGAGAATAAAATCATCAAAGTTTAGAGGTTAAAAATTAGAATAAGTCTTCTATACTTAGATAAATTTTGAGTTCTTAGGCCTCCCATGTATACTTTATGATTTTAATTAAGCTGGAAAGCATACGAGGTATTACAATATCTCCCATTTGGGAACATTCATCCTCGAATAAGACTGATTAAGCTGGGAATACTGAGGAATTGAGATTATATATTAATACGCACAACTGAAAACGTGACTAAATCTGAAACATGACACATGGCTGAATTGATTCGTGAATGCATGAATGATATGAGAATGATATGCAGCTGGAACTGAATATAGAATAGAATAATTTTAGGGAAGATTGTTACCTTGGGTTGGGTCTACATTTGTGGATAAAATATGAGGGTACTTGGTTCGCATGTATGCTTCTACTTCCCAAGTAGCTCCCACAACAAACTAATTTTGCTAAAGAACTTTGACCAAGGGAACTTCTTTATTCCTTAGCCTGCAAATCTGATGATCAAGGATTTTGATTGGAGCTTCTTCATAAGAGAGACTGTTCTGAATATCTATACTTTCTAAGGGAACTACGACAGATGGGTCACCAATATACTTATTTAGCAAGGAGACATGAAATACTGGGTGCATTGATGCTAAGTCTATAGTCAACTCAATCTCATAGGCTACCTTTCCAAAGAGACTCATAATTCTGTAAGGCCCAACATATCGGGGACTAAGATTTCCCTTCTTTCCAAACCTTATTACTCCCTTCATGGGAGAGATCTTCAAATATAGCAAATTTCTAACCTCAAACTCCAGATCTCTTCTCCTCACATCTGCATAGGAGTTCTGATGGCTTTGTATTATCTTAATTCTCTCCTTAATCAACTAAACTTTCTCCGAAGTATCAAACACCGAATCTGACCCTATCTGCGCGGTCTCACCTACCTTGAACTAACTAATAGGATATTTACATCTCCTCCTATAGAGAGCCTTAGATAGAGCCATCTAAATACTGGAATGATAACTATTATTATATGTGAATTTAATCAAAGGCAAGTGATCATCCCAACTGCCCTTAAAGTCAATAACACAAGCTCTTAACATGTCCTCTAAGATCTAAATGGTCTTCTCTTCATAGCCTTCTGTCTAAGGGTGAATGGTTGTACTGAGATGGACTTGGGCACCCAGACCTTTCTAGGAAGCCTTCTCAAAATAAGAGATAAACTGAGTACCTTTATCTGAAATTATGGACAACGGGACTTAATTCAATCTTACCAACTGCTTAATATAGAGATTGGCATAGTTCTCGGCTGAATAAGAAGTATGGACTGGCAAGAAATAGGTTTATTTGGTCATTCTGTCTCTAATAACCCAAATCAAATCATGCTGATAATGAGTACAAGGCAAACCCATCACAAAGTCCATGTTTAACTCTTCCCACTTTTAACTGGGGATGCTAAACTCCTGCGTAGTGCCACTAGGATTTTGGTGATTAACCTTAACTTTCTAACAATTAGAGCACTTTGCTACAAACTCAACTCTGTAATATCTCTTTTCATACCACGCTACCAATAAATCTCCCACAGATTGCGATAAATCTTTGTGGCCCCTGGATGAATAGAGTAACACGCACCAAGTGCTTCACCAAAAATCCTCTATCTCAAATCACCTACATATGGCACACATAGTCTACCCTGGCAACATAACACACCATATCTCCCTTATGAGAAAACCTATACTTTCTAATCTCTGACTGACTCCTTTAACCTAACCAAATTGGAATCCATATCCTGCTTTTCTTTCACCTCAAAAACCAAAGAAGCTTCTGAACTATTCTTCACCCAAACTCTACCCTCAGCCGAATCAACCAACTGAATACCTAATCTAGCAAGTTGGTGAACTTTCTAAACTAACTTCTTTCTATCATTCTTAACAATTGCAACACTACCTATAGACAATCTATTGAGGGCATCTGCTACTATATTGGCCTTGGCTGAATGATATAGAATACTCATGTCATAATCTTTCAACAATTTTAACCACCTCATTTGCCGTAAATTCAAATCTTTCTACAAAAATACATACTGTAAGAATTTGTGTTCGAGCACTGTTTACACTACTCGGAGACTTAGAGCCTGGCGTCCTATCCCTATTATTATTTATGAATTTGGGCATTAGTGCATTAGCCATAAATGGAGCTGGGACAGAAGATTTCTAGAAGAACTGAGGATGATTTCCACACTCTGATCTTGACTAGGTGAAATTAAAGTTACATGTTCTAGCCCCCTTGTTCTCCCTCTCTCTATTTACACTTTTCTTTCTCAATTTGTTGAGCATGGAAAATCAACCTGGACAGGTCTATCTACTTTATCAACATTGTGGTCCTACACTCCTTGACCACATTATTAGATACCCAAACACGAATTTTCTCATCCTAGACCTGTGGTCATCTACTACATGAGGAACATACCTGGCTAGCTGAGTAAACTTAAGGGAATACTCTTTCACACTCATGTCTCCCTATTTTAGATTAATAAACTCTAACCTTAGCCTACCTTATCTCTAACAAAAAGAATCTATCTAAGAAGGAAGTAGTAAACTTCTCTCATTCTATAGGCCCTGCATCTATGCCTCTATCTCTTTTCTACTATTTAAACCATGTGTGAGCTACATACTACATCTGGTAAGCAGCCAATTTAGCACTCTCACTAGAATTCACCCCCATAATGTTTGTTACCTTCTGCACTATGTCGAGAAATTCATATGGATCCTCTTCGAACTTGGATCCCAAAAATGAAGGGGGATTTATTCGGGTAAAGTCCCTAATCTTGGCTGCAGAAGTATTGGCTACTGGGTTGGCCTGAATAGAAACTGGCCAAATATTTTGAGCTACTAAGGAATGAGATAGAGTGGTGAATGCATCTTTGAACTTTGTATAAGAAACATGCTCATTCAGGGGATCTTCATGAATGGGCGGAGGTGCTGGCTGGTTTCTATTTATTCTTCCGTTAGTTTTCCTGGGAGGTATATTCTATAAATGGAAAGAAGAGTTGAATTAGATAGAGATTATAACTTGAGCTCATGCTCATTTGCATGATAGAAACACTAAAATAAGGGAAACTCTTCCGAAAACGTCTTGTAGCCTCTTGTCCAAAAGTGTGGCGCGCTTCATAACTATGTACAAGACTCTACTTGACATAACTTTCAGACTCCCTAGGACCCTTTAAAACCTTAGGCTCTGATACCAAGTTTGTAACGCCCCAAGAGTACACCCTGGATGCAATACAGTGCTTATAGTCCTGAGAGACCACAAGCTAATCCATGAGCTTGTACCTGTTGTGAGCACTGAATAAACTGAAGCTAAGGGATACACATGTATGGAAAACAAAGCTAAATATGCCATAAGGTTTTAAAATATATCAAATATTTTTGAATCATAAGTCTTAAAACAACTGTCTAAAAATAATAATATAAAGACTATCAATAACAATTGATAATTGAATAACTGACTGAAAGTGTTCAAAAGCCTCTACTAACTATTGTGGAGTTGATAGAACAAGTCCCCAACTAACTTTGACTGACAACTGAACTGAACACTCTAAAATAAACATAACGGTCCTTGAAACATGAGGACTTGCCACTACTGCTGTTGCGGGTACACTGGGATATCTAGGTGCAATTGGGAATCTGAGCGTCCGAACCTATGATATAAAACATCATAGTGCAAGAAACAAGTATGAGGTCAATACTTTGAATGTACTGGTATAATAAATGGGGTTGGGCTATTATTCATGGGTTCATGTACATGAGCAATACTGACTGTATGAATAACATGAGGTACTGAGTAAGAATGCATAAAATCTGTAAAGACTGATAATGCATGACCAAGAATAAAACATATTCTGATATAATCTATAAACTTAAACATTAAATGCTAATAACTAAAGAGCTGATATCTATATGCTATGGTCTAACAAAACTAAAACTGATTACTAAGCTGAATACTAGACTGAGACTAAGGGAGCTATCATCTAACCGACATGCCTCAATATGAGCTAATTAGGGTCCAACCTATGACCCTAGTTAGAAGGGTGTCAGTATCGTGCTATGGGTACTATTACATGGCTGTGTGGATCTACTAAAGTATTGTCCTGAAGGACTAAGGATGTCAGGCCTAAACTGATAGGTGATCCCTAATAAGTAGTCAGCCCTAAGCTGATGGGTGACTCCTCGTATCCTACGTTGGCTATGTAGTTCTGGAATATAGGGACTGCTACTAATGACTCTTCCTAACTAACAAGGAAGCCTCCATCCCTACATTCGCTTGGTGCTAATTCCTACTCCCAACTTAAAGACACTGAATACTATACTGACCATATTTAATTGTTGATAGTAACTGGCTGAACTGATAATGCTCATAACTATTTTGAAGCCGTTCTGTAGACACTGAAAACTAGGTAAGTAGCTAAATTTTGGGTATTCAAACCCCTATGACTCGATAGCAATACTAGTATTTTTATATTAAAACTTTGAGGACATATTATATAAGAATATATTCAAAACTCATCCCTTGGGACATTTCATCAAACACTTGCAATTCATAGTTTAAGCATGGAAATAGCGTAACATGTAGTAGTTGCATGAATTAATATTCAATCACAAATTAAGGTTTAAATCAGTGAACAAGCATAATTCAAAATGTGTAGGGTTTAATAACATAACCAATTACGTGTAAACATGGTATAAAATTGAAATTCATGAGAGATCATGTACAAAATTCATAAAATAAGTAAATTTCATGCTTATAAAATTTAAAAAGGGGATTCTTGGACTCCATGGGTGGGAAGGGCATATAGATGAAAATCTAACTTACTTTAATGGAAGAATTTTAGAAAGTTCTTAGTGGATTTCTTGAGAATTGATCTTGAATGGTGAAGGGGATAGGGTTTGTTCTTGAGAGGGAATATTTTGAATTTTGAGTGAAAAATAAATTTTGGGGAAAAAATGTTGTTTTGGGACCTAAATCCCGTGTTAAAGTGAGGAAAAAAAATACTAAAATACCCTCCTAGGATCTGGATTAAATAGGCTAAAAAAGTTCCCAGTGACGCGATAGGCGATGCGTCGCGTTGAACCTACCAACGCGATGGGTAACGCTTTGCAGCCTTATCGCGTTGACTTGTTGTTTTGAACATCTAAAAAAGCCTCAAATCATGTCCGAAAAATCTGAAACTCACTCAAAATAAACTATCACAACTCTGATCATGAATTAATTTAGAAAGCAACTTTTCGGGGTTGGGAAGGTCGAGAATAAAATCATCAAAGTTTATTGGTCAAATGAGACTAAGTCTTCAACACTTAGCTAAATTTTGAGGTCGTAGGTCTTCCAAGTATACTTTATGAGCTAAATTGAACTAGGAAGAATACGGGGTATTACAAATATCTAGCTTTCATGTCTTCTTCTGATTCCCTAGTAGCTTCCTCCACTCTTTGATTCCTTCATAACACCTTTACTGAAACTATCTCTTTGGTCCTCAACTTTTGAACTTGCCTATCTAAGATTTCAATAGGAATTTTTCATAAGATAGAGAATCCTTCACACTAATATCCTCTACATGAACCACTAAGGAAGGATCTCGCACATATTTCTTGAGCATAGACACATGAAACACAAGATAGACCAATGCCAAGTCCATTGATAAGTCCAATTAGTAAGCAATATTTCCAACCTTTTTTAGAGTCTAATATGGACCAATGTAGCAAGGACTTAGCTTCTACTTTTTCCTAAACCTCATAACTTCTGTCATATGAGAGACTTTTAGGAATACCTAATCGCCAACCTCAAGCTTTAGCTATCTTTTTCTCGCATCCGCATAAGAATTTAGAGGACTTTGAGTGGTCTTAAGTATTTCTCTAATAACCTTAACTTTTTCTGTTGCTTGATCCATAAGATCAGGCTTGAATAATCTGGTTTCAACCACCTTATAATATCCAATTGGTGATCTACATCTTCTATCATAAAGGGCTTCAAAAGAAGCTATTTGAATGCCGGAATTATAAATATTATTGTAGGAAAACTCTATTAGTGGTAAGTGATCCACCTAACTTCCCTTAATGTCAATAATTAGGCCCTTAACATGTCTTCTAAAGTTTAAATAGTACGCTCCATTTGTCTATTCGTTTCAGGTTGGAAAATAGTGCTAAGGTTCACTTGAGTACCCAATCCTTTATGAAAAGATTGCCAAAACTAAGAAGAAACTTGCGTACCTCTGTTGGATATGATAGACACGAGAGCTCCATTCAATCTAACAATCTTCTAAATATATAACTTCATATAATCCTCTCTCGAATAATTAGTCCTTACAGGCAAAAAATGGGCGAACTTGGTTATTCTACAAATTATGACCCAAATGGAATCATACTGGTTTCGGGATCGCAGAAGGCCAATAACAAAATCCATGTTAATCATTTCCTACTTCCAAATGGGTATATCTATATGTTGGGATATGCCACCAGGTCTCAAATATTCTATCTTAACTTTCTGATAGTTCAAATACTTGGCAATAAAAATTAGCGACATCTCTTTTCATGTTATTCCACCAATAAATCTCCTTCAAATCATATACCTTTTTGTTGAATCAGGATGAACATATACATGGATATATAATCTTTGGTCAATCCTCTCTCAGAACCCATCTATATTGGGAACACACAACCCATATCTCTATTGATTTGCATAAGTATGGGATCATGAACCTGTCTCTCTTTAACTTTGGCCTCAAGGGATGACTTAGCCACTTCATGGAAAACTACTACCCCATCCTCAGATTCCAAAAATCAGACTCCCAAGTTAGCCAGCCGGTTGATGTCCTTCACCGAATATCTTTTTTCTACCTCAACATGAGATAAACTCCCTATGGATAACCTGCTAAGAGGATCAACAACAATATTAGCTTTACCTAGGTGGTAGTGCTGGCTCATGTTGTAGTTATTTAGAAATTTGAGCCACCTCTTTTTCTTGAGGTTCAACTCTTTCTAGATGAAGACATATTGAAGACTCTTGTAATCCAAGTAGATGTCCACATGCACTCCGTACAAATAGTGATGCCAAATCTTCAGCGTAAATACCACTGCTGCAAAAACAAGATCATGAGTCGGGTAATTCCTCTCATGAACATTAAGTTTCCTAGAAGCTTAGCCTACAATATTTTCATGTTGTATAAGCACACAACTAAGTCCCACCCGGAATGCCTCACAATACATAAAAAAATAGGGGCAATAGTCAAACGATCCTTTAATTTTACAAAGCGACCCTCACAAGTATCAGACCATAGGAACTTTACCTTCTTTAGAGTTAATATTGTAAGTAGAGCAGTTATAGATGGAAAACTTTCCAAAAATCTCCTATAATAGCCTGCAAGACCCAAGAAGCTTCTAATTTCTGTTAGAGCCGTGGGTCTAGGACATTTGTTCACTGCCTTGATCTTTTGGGGATATACTTAAATCCCTTCACTAGTAACAACATGCCCAAGGAAAGTCACGACGCTCAACTAGAATTCACACTTGGAAAATTTTGCATACAACTCTTGATCCTTTAGTGTCTACAGTACACTTCAGAGGTGATTGATATGATCCTCCTCAATTTTGAAGTATACCAAGATATCATCAATAAAGACTATGACAAATAAATTCAAATTTTCTAAACACCCTGTTCATAAGGTCCATAAAGGCTATAGGTGAATTAGTTAATCCAAAACATATAACCAAGAATTCATAATGCCATAAAGGCTTCGAAAGGCAGCCTTATGAATATCATCTTCCCTAATTTTTAGCTAATGATAACCCGAACTAGATTTATTTTTTAGAAACACTTAGCATCCTGAATCTAGTCAAAGAGATCATTAATTATAGGAATAAGGTACTTATTTTTCATGATGACTTTATTTAGTTGGTTGTAGTCTATGCACATATGAAGGGACTCATACTTCTTTCGCACGAAGAGCATAAGGGCACCCTAGGGAGAGATAATAGGATGGATGAAACCCTTATCAAAAAGATCTTTCAACAGTTCTTTTAACTTTTTTAGCTCTACAGTATCCATTCTATATGTTGGAATTAATACGGGATAGGTATCAAATAGAATATCAATCCCAAATTCTATCTTTTAATTAGAAAGAATTCTAGGAAGGTCATCGAGAAAGACTTTGAGAAACTCATTAATCACAAAAACACACTATAAAAAGGGGCTTTCAGAGTTAGAATCTTTGACTTATAATAAATGATACAAACACCCTCTAAATATCAAATTTTGGGATCTAAGATAAGAAATGATTTTCCCTTTTGGTGCTAGTGAGCTCCCCTCACATTCTATCACCAGTACATTAGGAAAATGAAAGTGACCTTTTTGGTTCTGCAATCCAAGATAGCATAGTAAGAGTGGAGCCAATATATTCCAAAAATTACATCAAAATCTACCATATCAAGCTCTACTAGATGTACTATAGTATCCTGATGAAAGATGGGCACACCAAAACCCCTATAGATTCTCCTAGAAACAATGGACTCACCCACTGGGGTAGATACTGAGAAATGGCGAAGAATATTTTTGGGACCAAAACCAAAGTGCACAACCAAATAAGGGGTCATACAAGATAAGGTGGAACCGGATTCAAGTAATATATAAAAATCATGGGAGAAAATCTATAACATACTCGTGACAATATCTGGAGATGCCTTAGAATCTTTACGAGTAGATAATGTATAAAAAGGATTACGACCATTCCCCATTCTTAAGGTAGTAACCTTTGCATCAGAAGCTAATGAAGTAGTAGTAGGGACCTTGTTATCCCTATATGCACCCCTAGCTGGGGGGCCGTCTCACTACATATGACCAAACTAGCCGCAATCAAAGCACAAATTCTTTTCCAAATGAAAAAATTCACGATAAAGCTTTCCACTTGTGCATCAAGGGGGTAAGATGGGTTTGACTAAGCTACACTGGCGTAAGACTAGTACCCTTCACCCTAGGGCCATTTCTAGAATGAAACCGCTGATCACCCAAAGGTTTAAGGCTAGAGCACTAGTTGAAATCGCTGCCCCCTTTTTGCTATGCTACTGACTCGCATCCTGATCTATGTGCTTAGCCTTTTTACTCTGGCTATCTTCTTCCTCTACCTATTTCTTTTTCTCATCCTCCACTTATTGCATATAATCCACCAACATGTATATGCCTATGTCATTATTTAGCATGGCACCTTTTTTAATACCCTAAAAATCCAAACCAATGCTAGAGTCATGTTTCAAGATCATAGATATTATATCATAGTTATTTGGTAATTTTATGAGTTATTTTGATGTATATTAAGGTCTCAAATAACTCTCAGCTGTTAGACGAATTAAAATATTCCTTACCAATTGAATTTTTGATAGGCATGTTGCTTTAGTCAACTTTAAAAGAGCATATCTTTTGCACTACTAAGATTTTTCTAGATAAAGACCCACCAAGTTGCAGGAAATTGAATTAGATTTCCAATGATACCAATTTCGCCAAAATTTGATACTCGGTTGAGAAGTTATGGCACTTTTAGTGAAAGCAGTAGCTTAATATGAGCAGCACCGCATCGCAGTGACCCAAAAAATGACATTCGTCCTTTTCTAGCGTGTCACCATGACGCTGATGTACTATTTTGCATTCGTCCTTTTCCAGCGGATCATCGTGATAGCGCCGCATCACACCAAGGGCTAAATTCACTTTTAGTGGGGTACCGTGATGGTACCGCATCGCACTAAGGTTCTAGTTCGGGATGGTCCCTTTTCCAGTGGCCCGACGCAATTGTACTACATTGCACCGGGTGTAAAAATTGGGATTTTGAGTTCATTTCTGTGTTTTTTAATTCCCAAGGGCATTTAAGTCCTTTTCCCTCTCCTCATTCAGTCCAAACATGGGATTTACGTCCCAAAGAGGACTAATTTCTCATTATTTTCACAATTTACTCAAATTAAAGTATCCCTTTCTAAAGAACAAAAACCCTCACCTTCAAAGTACAAGATCAAAACTTATGAATTCACCATCAATTCTCATGAATTCATCAACCCGGGTATGTTAAGTGTTAATTTATAGGTTTCTTTAACCCATGGATCCCAACTATCCAATTTTAAATCCAAAGTTGTGATCCTTACAAGTTATTATGATTTTAACCATGAATTCCCATGAATTATAATTCTACACTATGTTTCTGTAAAATTGTCGTTGTTATTCAACCCCACATATTTTAATGATATTATTCGCTGATTTAATTCATAATTAATGATGTTAATGTTGAAATCATGCTATTACTACAAGCTTTAAACTATTCATATGCTTAGCTTGAACTAGGAACATCAAGTGTTTGATGAAATGCCTATAAGAATGGACTTTTGATATAAATGTTTTCATGCTTTGTCCTTACAGTTTTAGTACTATTTTACTATTAATTCTTTCGAGTCCTGGGGGTTATGAATACCCGAAACCATAGTTTTTTACTTAGTCTCAGTATCTTCAAAATAGTTTTAGAATATGTTATGAGCATTATCAGTTCAGTCAGTTATCAAAACCAGTTAATCTTAGCACAGTTCAGTATTTTGAGTCAGTTCAGTTGGGAGTAGGATTTAGCATTGAGCAAACCCAGGGACGAGGGTATACCTGTCAGTTGAGGGTGTGACCTTTAGTAGCAGTCGTTGCATTCCATAGCTATGTAGCTAACATCGGTTAAGATGTAACCTTCCAGTTGAGGGTCAGTCTCATATGGTACCTGCCAGTTGAAGGTACCCTTAGTCCTTTGGGATAACACTTTAGTGTATCCACATAGCCAGTGTTAGTACTCATGGCATAGTACTGACACCCTTCTAACTAGGGTTACAGGTTGGACCCCAACTTGCTCATTAGGGTATGTCGGTTAAATGATAGCTCCCACTATCTTAGCTCAGTATTCATTATGCTTCAGTTCAGGCCTGTATTGGCCATAGGATAGTATCAGTTATTCAGTTATCAGTATTTATGTATTTTAGTTTATATATTATCTTCAAAACATATTTTATGCTTGGTTATGCATCCATCAGTATTTACAGATTACACGCATCTTCAGTATTTACAGATTTTATGCTTTTTATTTAGTATTTTATGCTATTTATTTGGTCAGTTGTTATTCATGCGCATGAAACCATGCATATCAGTCTACCTCATTTAGCATACCAGTACATTAAAAGTACTGATTGCATACTCTTTTCTTATGCTATGATGTATCATATCAAGGTTTGAATGCTCAATTCCCAAATCAAACTTAGACCTTCTAGATTATCAGCCGTAGTAGTGATGATTCCTATTATTTTGAGGACAAGCTATTTACTTTCATGATTTCAGTTCAGTAGTTAGTTGGAGTTAGTTAAGGCCTATACCATCAACTCTTATTTAGTCAGTAGAGGCTTTTAAGACTAATACAGATAGTCAGTCAGTTTTGTTATTATTTTATTTATTCAGACAGTTATTTCCAGCGGTTGTTTTTAGATTCATGATCCAGTATTGTTTTTAGTTATTTAAAATTTTATGGCTTATCAGTTGTTCTTCCGCACATGTATTTTGTTATTGTTATTCATTGCTCACAGTAGGTACTAGCTCATGGGTTAGCTTATGGTCCCTCGGGACTGTAAGAACTGTGTGGCACTCAGAGTGTACTCTCGGGGCATTACAAACTTGGTATCAGAGCCTAAAGTTTTAAAGTGTCCTAGAAAGTCTGAAAGCCGCGTCAAGTATAGTCTTGTACATGGGTGTGAAGCACGCCACACTTATGGAAAAGAAGCTACAAGGCATTTTAAGAAAAATTTCCCTTCTTTTAGTATTCATACTGTGTGACTGAGCATGAGTTCATGTTAAACTCTCTATCTAATCTATTCTCACTTCCATTTATAGAACATGCCTCCCAAAAAGACAAATATAAGAAGAAATGTGAACCAGTCAGCACCTCCTTTCATTCAGAAAGATCCCCTGAATGAGCATGTTTCTCATAAAGAGTTCAGAGCCATATTCACTACTCTATCCCATTTTGTAGCAACTTAAAATTCTCAGCCAGCTGCTGTTCTGGCCTACCAGTGGCCAGTACTATCGCAACTAGGATTTAGGATTTTACCAAATGAATCCTTATCTATTTTTGGGATCCAAACCTAAAGAGAATCCGTAGAAATTATTAGACATGGTCCAGGAGGTAATAGGTATTATGGGGGTAAATTTAAGTGAGAGTCTTAAATTGGTTGCTTACCAGTTATAGGATGTGGCTCATACATAGTTTAAGCAGTGAAAGGTAGATAGAGGCGCTAATGCAGGGCCTATAGAATGGGAAGAGTTTGCTACAGACTTCTTAGATAGGTTTTTTCCATTGGATTTGAGAGAATCCAAGGTGTTAGAATTTATTAACTTGAGGAAGGGTAACATGAGTGTGAAGGAGTATTCCCTCAAGTTTATTCAGTTGGCCAAGTATGCTCCTCATATGGTAGATGATAGCAGGTCTAAGAAGAGTAAGTTCATGTCTGGTGTATCTGACAGTATGGTCAAGGAGTTTAGGACTGCAATGTTGATTAAGGAGATAGACTTATCTAGGCTTATGGTCCATGCTCAATAAATTGAGGAGCAGAAGACTAAGAAGAGAGAGGGGGGGAGAATAAGTAGGCTAGAATGGGTAGCTTTAATTTCAATTATCCAAGTTCAGACAGTGGTAACCGTCCTCAATTCTTTTAGAAATCTTCAGTCCCAGCTCTATCGTCAGCCAGTTCTCCTGTGCCCAAATTTAGAAATGACAATCAGGATAGGTTGCTAGGCTCTAAGTCCCAAGAAAGTGTTAACAGTGGTCGTACAAATCCTCTTTGTCAAAAATATGGTAGAAACCATCAAGGTGTATGCACTTCAGTCCTAATAGGATTAGAAAAATTCTTATGTAGTGGTCACTTGTACGTTGCAAGTATTTCATTTAAATATTTATGCTTTATTATACCCTGAATCTTCTTTTTCTTTTGTAACCCCTTATATAGCTATCAACATCAGAGTCAGTCCTGAAATCTTAGTAGACCCTTTCTCAGTGTCAATCTTAGTAGACCCTTTCTCAGTGTCAATCTTAGTAGACCCTTTCTCAGTATCTACCCCAGTGGGTGTCTCTATTGTAGCTCAGTGGGTATATAGGAACTGCCCAATTACAGTGTCTCAGAAAGGTACTTCAGTTGATCTCATGGAGTTAAATATGACGAATTTTGATGTCATTCTCAACATGGAATGGATCCACTCATGCTATGCTTTCGTTGATTATAGAAATAAAGTAGTTTATTTTTAGTTTCCAAATGAACCCATTCTTGAATGGAGGGATAGTACTACAGCGCTTAGGGTTCAGCTTGTTTCGTACCTTAGAGAGAGGAAAATGATATCCAAGGGGTGTGTTTATCATCTTGTACGAGTCAAAGACTCTAATTCTGAGACTCCTAATCTTGAGTCAGTTTCAAGAGGGAATTTCTAAATGTGTTCCCTGAAGATCTTCCTTGTTCTTCCCGAAAGGAAAATTGACTTCGGAATAAACCTTTTCTAGATACCTAGCCTATCTCTATTCCACCATAAAGTATGCTCCAGCTGAACTTAAAGAGTTAAAAGAACAGTTGAAAGATTTCCTAAATAAGGGACTCATCAGGCCCAGTGTTTCCCTGTGGTGTGCACCAGTTCTGCTTGTGCGTAAGAAATACGATTCTCTTAGAATATTTATTGACTACCTTCAGTTGAACAAAGTCATAATCAAGAACAAATATCCACTTCCCAGAATTAATGACTCATTCGACCAACTTCAGGATGCCAGTTATTTTTCTAAGATAGACCTCAGATTCGGCTATCATCAGCTTATAGTCAGAGAATGTAAAATTTTAAAAATAGCTTTTAGAACTTGGTATGGTCACTTCGAGTTTCTAGTCATGTCCTTTGGTCTTACAAATGACCCAGCAGCCTTTATGGACTTGATGAACCGAGTGTTCAAGTAGTACTTGAACATGTTCGTCATAGTCTTCATTGATGACATTCTTTTCTACTCCCGTAACAAAAATAATCATGCTGGCCACCTCAAAATAGTATTGCAGACTCTTAGAGTTGATCAGTTGTTCGCTAAATTCAATAAGTGCAAATTTTGACTAAGATTGGTAGCTTTTCTTGGCCATATTAGTGGCACGGTGATAAGATCAGAATGAGTTGGTGTAGACCCATGAAGTGGCCCCACATGCGTAGGAGCAGGAATCGAATGCTGAGATGGCCTAGAATATGAGGGTTGTGCTGGCTCGTCAGCAAACCGACCCTCAGATATATGAATACCTGTCGGTCGTCTATAAGGCGGAGGTTGTTTTTTCTTTTTTATTTTGTAGGATCAACTTTTCCCTTACCTTTTTCACCTCTACCTCACATCTAAATTATGTAAATTTAACAAGTAGTTAGTTCCTACAAAACTTATAGGACTCTAGGTGAGCATCTTTCTTAAAGTATATCATGCAGCAATTTTCACAATAATCAATTCTAACCGAGGAGAGACCTAACTTTGATACCAATCTTTTTGCCTATAGAAAGAATCAAGAACCTCCAAGTCGGGGTCAACTAACTCTTTAATAAGGTCTATCATTGAGTCCAATCCTCCTTCAGCAATAATCCAGTTAGATTTAATACTTAATAATCTAACAGCAACAGACAAACAAGAGTGCAAACACCTGTTAAACAAAGGATGACTAGCAGCATGCAATTGTTCATAGAATTTGCCCGCTTCACTATTAGGAACATCTTCGACATTTTTCCTAAACTCACCCCCGTGTTGTATCCCAAAAGCATCGTGCACCATTTCTATCATCCTAGTATCTTGATATTCATTATGTCCTGTAGACCTACTACATTCTCCAACAATAAAGTTATTTTGCCCAACATCACAATCAATAGCACGCAATCTTAAAGAGTCCTCATGAAACCCTTTTCTATAAAGATATTCCTTTGCAACTTCTTCTTTTAAAAGATTTATACCATCACATCTAACACAAGGAAAACGAATAGCCACAAAACGTGTCCAAACATCAAGTGTCTTAGCATGTTCAACAAATCGTCTGACACCTTCAACAAATTCCTCCCTAATGCCCATTCTATTATCATTGTTCTATTAATACATACAACTATAATCAGGTTCCATCTACGCAATCAATCAGATTAAACTAAATAGATTAAGTCACAAAAAAGTTCAGCAAGTGATGACTACACTTTATCAAAACAAAAAATACACCTTTAAAGTCCCTACACTTAATCATTTTCAACCTACCAAGTCACCAAACATAACTACTTTCAAAACAAAAAATTCACCATTAAAGTTCATACACTTAATCATTTTCAACCTACCAAGTCACCAAGCATAACCACTTTTAAAACAAAAAATTCACCTTTAAAGTCCCTACACATTTTTAATTTCAAGTGACTAAATCACCAAGCATAACCACTTTCAAAACAAAAAAACTCCTTTAAAGTCCCTACACTTAATAATTTTCAACCTACCAAGTCACCAATCATAACCACTTTCAAAACAAAAAAAACACCTCTAAAGTTCCTACACTTAATCATTTTCAACCTACCAAGTCACCAAGCATAACCACTTTCTAAACAAAAAAATCACATTTAAAGTCCCTACACTTAATTATTTTCAACCTACCAAGTCACCAAGCATAACCACTTTTAAAACAAAAAATTCACCTTTAAAGTCCCTACACTTTTTCAATTTCAAGTGACTAAGTCAACAAGCATAACCACTTTCAAAACAAAAAAACACTTTCAAAGTCCCTACACTTAATCATTTTCAACCTACCAAGTCACCGAGCATAACCACTTTCAAAACAAAAAAAATTTACCTTTAAAGTCCCTACACTTAATCATTTTCAACCTACCAAGCCACCAAGCATAACCACTTTCTAAACAAAAAGTTCACCTTTAAAGTCCCTACACTTAATCAATTTCAACCTACCAAGTCACCGAGAATAACCACTTTCAAAAAAAAAAAAACTCTTTTAAAGTCCCAACCTTTAATCATTTTCAACCTACCAAGTCATCAAGCATAACCACTTTCAAAATAAAAAATTCACCTTTAAAGTCCCTACACATAATCATTTTCAACCTACCAAGTCACCAAGTATAACCACTTTCAAAATAAAAAAATACCTTAAATGTCCCAACACTTAATCATTTTGAACCTACTAAGTCACTAATCATAACCACTTTCCAAACAAAAAATTACCTTAAAAGTCCCTACACTTAATCATTTTCAACCTACCAAGACACCAAGCATAACCACTTTCAAAATAAAAAATTCACCTTTAAAGTCCCTACACTTAATCATTTTCAATCTACCAAGTCACTAGCATAACCACTTTCAAAACAAAAAAACACCTTTAAAGTCCCTACACTTAATCATTTTCAACCTACCAAGTCACCAAGCATAACCACTTTCAAAAAAAAAAATTTACCTTCAAAGTCCCTACACTTAATCATATTCAACCTACCAAGTCACCAAACATAATCACTTTCAAAATAAAAAAAAAAACACCTTAAAAGTCCCTACACTTAATCATTTTCAACCTACCAAGTCACCAAGCATAACCACTTTCAAAACAGAAAATTCACCTTTAAAGTCCCTATACTTAAGCATTTTCAACCTAACAAGTCACCGAGCATAACCACCTTCGAAACGAAAAAACACTTTTAAAGTCCCTACACTTAATCATTTTCAACCTACCAAGTCACCAAGCATAACCACCTTCAAAACAAAAAAACACCTTAAAAGACCCTACACTTAATCATTTTCAACGTCCAAAGTAACCAAGCATAACCACTTTCAAAATAAAAAATTCACCTTTAACGTCCCTACACTTTTTCAATTTCAAGTGACTACGTCACCAAGCATAACCACTTTCAAAACAAAAAAAAAACACTTTTAAAGTCCCTACACTTAATCATCTTCAACCTACCAAGTCACCAAGCATAACCACTTTCAAAACGAAGAAACACCTTTAAAGTTCCTACACTTAATCATTTTCAACCTACCAAGTCACCAAGAATAACCACTTTCGAAACAAAAAAATTCACCTGTAAAGTCCCTACACTTGATCATTTTCAACCTACCAAGTCACCAAGCATAACCACTTTCAAAATAAAAAATACCTTAAAAGTCCCTACACTTAATCATTTTCAACCTATCAAGTCACCAAGCATAACCACTTTCAAGATAAAAAAATTCACCTTTAAAGTCCCTACACTTAATCATTTTCAACTTACCAAGTCACCGAGCATAACCACTTTCAAAAAAAAAAAAC
>NC_061112.1:110605182-110606027 GCF_002878395.1 Capsicum annuum | reverse complement strand
CAACCTACCAAGTCACCAAGCATAACCACTTTCAAAATAAAAAATACCTTAAAAGTCCCTACACTTAATCATTTTCAACCTATCAAGTCACCAAGCATAACCACTTTCAAGATAAAAAAATTCACCTTTAAAGTCCCTACACTTAATCATTTTCAACTTACCAAGTCACCGAGCATAACCACTTTCAAAAAAAAAAAAACACCTTTAAAGTCCCTACACTTAATCATTTTCAACCTACCAAGTCACCAAGAATAACCACTTTCGAAACAAAAAAATTCACCTGTAAAGTCCCTACACTTGATCATTTTCAACCTACCAAGTCACCGAGCATAACCACTTTCTAAACAAAAAGTTCACCTTTAAAGTCCCTACACTTAATCAATTTCAACCTACCAAGTCACCGAGCATAACCACTTTCAAAATAAAAAAACGCTTTTAAAGTCCCAACACTTAATCATTTTTAACCTACCAAGTCATCAAGCATAACCACTTTCAAAATAAAAAATTCACCTTTAAAATCCCTACACTTAATCATTTTCAACCTACCAAGTCACCAAGTATAACCACTATCTAAATAAAAAAAAATACCTTAAAAGTCCCTACACTTAATCATTTTGAACCTGCCAAGTCAATAATCATAACCACTTTTCAAACAAAAAATACCTTGAAAGTCCCTACACTTAATCATTTTCAATCTACCAAGTCATCAAGCATAACCACTTTCAAAATAAAAAATTCACCTTAAATACCTTAAAAGTCCCTACACTTAATCATTTTTAATCTACCAAGTCACTGAGCATAACCACTTTCAAAACAAAAAATTCACCTTTAAAGTCCCTACACTT
>NC_061112.1:110601845-110602182 GCF_002878395.1 Capsicum annuum | reverse complement strand
ATATATATATATATATATATATATATATATATATATATATATATCATACCGTTTAGATAATTTTTGTGTCTTGAGCCGGAGTCTATCGGAAACAGTCTTTCTATGGTATGGATGCGTACATCCTACCCCTCCAGATCCCACTATGTGGGAATATATTGGATTTGTTGTTGTTGTACCGTTTAGATAATGATTTTATGTTACTATTTCAGTCATAATAATGTAATATATAACCGATAATTCATCAGAATATAATGAACATGGTCTATTATAAGGTAATATACTTGTGGATGTGATATATACATAAATATATATATATATATATATATATATATATATA